>NC_080067.1:27693290-28005941 GCF_949987535.1 Balaenoptera acutorostrata
TGGGTTCGAGCCCTGGTCCGGGAAGATCCCACATGCTGTGGAGCAACTAAGCCCGTGTGCCACAACTACTTAGCCTGCACTCTAGAGCCCGCGAGCCACAACTACTGAGCCCACGTGCCACAACTACTGAGCCCACGTGCCACAACTACTGAAGCCTGCACACCTAGAGCCAGTTCTCTGAAACAAGAGAGGCCACTGCAGTGAGAAGCCCACACACCGCACACCGCAACAAAGAGTAGCCCGGACTAGCCACAGCTAGAGAAAGCCCGTGCGCAGCAACAAAGACCCAATGCAGCCATAAATAAATAAATAAATAAATTTTAAAAAAATAAATTAAATAAAATCACGTGACATTTCTGTTGGACAGTGCTGTTCTAGGGCCTCAGAACCCTCCATTGGACGCTCTCCACCTGGCTGCAGATAACAGAGCAAACAGAGGGCAGTTTCCATATTCCTTTGTGCAGAACTCAGTCACGATGACACATCTAACTACAGATGAGTAGGGGAAATGTCATCTGCCCAGGAAGGAGAGGAAACAGATTTGGGGAGTCACAGCTGGCCTCTGGCACAGGTAAGGGGAAAGAACGAGATCACTGAAAAGAGGAGGCTGAGATGCTGGCAAACAGGGATTGGAAAGGTTGTGCATATGAGTTTTGAAATTACCATGAATTTGGAAAACGTGACAGAGAACAAAAATCTTTAAGACCCCCAGGGTCTACACCTGATGCAACAAAGAGGAATATTTAGCAAGTAGAGTTTAGTAAATATTTAGCAAATAGGGTTCAGTGTGTTACCATAAGCAAGTTATTTAACCATTCTGTTTGAGGTTTCCTTATCTTAAAATAGGGATAATAATAATACTACTTATCTTATGGGGTTGTTGCATTAAATGCTAAAATACCTGTAAAGTATTTAGCATGTAGAAATGACAATATAAAACAATTTCCTAATGTAGTACTAAAAGCACATTGGTTTCTCCTTTGTTTATATCTTCTTCTTTGTGTATTTACTTTCATTGGTGTGTGCCTTCGTCTGGCCTTGCCCTCAGATAAATGAAAGCAATCTGTTAATTCTGTTCTAGGACATGATTGTTCTAGGACATGATTCACTAGCAAAAATCACCAGTTCCATGAACATTTATGTTGCCATTCCGAAGAAAGGATTGGCTTTCACCTGATGTGAAATTGATTTAATTGTAGACTGTAATTGGAGAAAGGAGCACACGTTTCTTTTATAAATAGAATAAAAATCTCATTTTCAAAAGGAAAAAGCTTTGTGGGGGAAGAGGGAACTTCTGAGAAGAGGGTGTGGCTACTTTCCAGATCACAGTTGAGGAAATTGCAGCGACTTTTTCCCTGTTGCCTAATAAGGACTTGTATATAAATGGCAAAATGAGGAGAGATGTTGGGCAGTCCTTCCGATGTTCCATTTTTTCCACACCATTTCCAAAGCAGTCCCCAGAGAAATCAGTGGCTTCCGTTAATGTTGTCTATAATAAAATATCAAAGCTGAACTTTCTGCGCATAAGAATTAAATTCGTGCTCTGTAGTACTGTTTGCTTTCCAGAGGGGACATTCCACAAATCACTCTTCAGATCTCCAACCAGAAACTAAGGAGTTCTTTAGACAGTCCTCTAGAATGTGATTGTGCCAGGGAACAGCTGCTGGTCCAAGCTCAGGTTAGGAAAAGAGGTAAGTGATTCTTCGCTCCCGGTAGCTAGATGAGAACAGCAAAACCCAGCCTATCAATTAGAAAGCTCCAACCTGTGCATAATTTTTTTTAAAAATCTCTTATAAGTTACTTGTTCTAGGAGAGGGGGATTCTGACCCTTTGTGATGGTTTTGTGAGTTTCCATCCTCCAAGTCTGGCATGCCAAGGCGCTGCTCCGAGCAGTGGGTGGGTCTGTCAGACCTGCCCATCCACCCTCTGTACCAGGAAGTCACAGACAAGTCCTGATTTTAAAAATTAGAACTGAATCCATGCATTTCCAGAACCCGAAACATTTTTAACGTATTAATTTTTCACAGGTTTCATTTACATGGGGCTTCACAGCACTTTCCTGTAAATCCTCACCAAAGCCCTGTAAGGAAGGTGTTCGTGTCCTTACTTTACAGGTGAGGGACTTGAATCTTGGAGAGGTTGTGTCTTTCCTAAGGTCACGTGGTGATAAGAGGGGAGCAGAGGCTGGGTCAAAGCGGCCCTCTTGTGCTCTTGCACAATGCCCACCCTCGCTTGTGATTAAAAACTAAACTAAACCAAAATGAAATTAAGTACTGCTTCCTCATGTAGCTAAGTTTATCACAGAATCACTGTGACCAGTGATTCAGAGTACATGTTACCCACTTTCTCAACTAGGTAGTAGCCACAGTGGCTCCTGCATGCTCCAAGATATTCTCAGTGTCTGAAATCTCTTTTTTTTCAATTGAAGTACAGTTGATTTATAATGTGTTACTTTCAGGTGTACAGCAAAGTGATTAAGTTATACATATATACATCTTTTCTTTTCGAGATTCTCTTCCATTATAGGTTATTATAAGATATTGAATACAGTTCCTTGTGCTATACAGTAGGTCCTTGTTGTTTATCTATTTTATATATATATAGTAGAGTATATCTGTTAATCCCAAACTCCTAATTTATCCCTCCTACCCTCCTTTCCCCTTCGGTAACCGTAAATTTGTTTTCTATGTCTGTGAGTCTTGATTATTTCTGTTTTGTAAATAAGTTCATTTGTATCATTTTTTTAGATTCCACAGATAAGTGGTATCATATGATATTTGTCTTTGTCTGGCTTACTTCACTTAATATGATAATCTCTAGGTCCATCCATGTTGCTGCAAATGACATTATTTTATTCATTTTTATGGCTGAGTAATATTCCATTGTGTATATATACCAATCTTCTTGATCCATTCATCTGTCAGTGGATGCTTAGGTTGTTTCCGTGTCTTGGCTATTGTAAACAGTGCTGCAGTGAATATTGGAACATTATCCTGCCTTTCTAGTAGCAACTTTATTGCAGAAACCAAATGTCTCCATTTAGAAGGAGAAGCTCTACTGTACAGAAGAGTCATTTTATAGTACCTAATGAAATTACTGATTCAGGCAAGGATCATCAATTGTTGTTAAAACCTCTATGGAAGGATACTTGATTATTCATAGCCTATTAAAGTGATAACGTTTGGGTTACTTTCTGGTCGCAAGAGATACAAAAACATAACGATATAATGGAGACATCAGGCTGCTCCCACTTTAACCTAGTGGTCCTCTATCCCCTTAGCATGGCTAATGGTGAGATAACCAACTGTGTGTGTCTTCTGATGTGATACAATACAAAGCACACAATATAACATATACTGTATTCTAGCCAAGAATGTTTAACTTGAACCTAACCAAATGTTTAGATCTAACTTATTTACTGAAATAGGGGGGATACAGGGACAAGCTAAACAAAAATATGGGGAAACAAACAAATCTAAAAGATGGCACATTCTTTAGGACAGCTGGCCCGGGCTCTTCAACAAATTAGGGTAATAAGAAAAGGGACTCTTCTAGGTTAAAAGACAGTTTTAAAAACTTAAATGGAGGGCTTCCCTGGTGGCGCAGTGGTTGAGAATCTGCCTGCTAATGCAGGAGACACGGGTTCGAGCCCTGGTCTGGGAAGATCCCACATGCCACGGAGCAGCTGGGCCCGTGAGCCACAGCTGCTGAGCCTGCGCGTCTGGAGCCTGTGCCCCGCAACGGGAGGGGCCGCGATAGTGAAAGGCCCGCGCACCGCGATGAAGAGTGGCCCCCGCACCGCGATGAAGAGTGGCCCCCACTTGCCGCAACTAGAGAAAGCTCTCGCACGAACCGAAGACCCAGCACAGCCAAAAATAAATAAATAAAAATAAATAAAAAAAAAAAAAAAAAAAAACTTAAATGGAATATGTGGCTCTGGATTGGTTCCTGGTTTGTACAAACCAGCTATGAAGGACATTTTGGGCCAAATGAAGAAATTCAAATATGTGTTAAGTACTGGATAATATTAAGAAATCATCATTAATTTTTTTTAGCTGTGAAATGTCATTTTGGGCTACATAGGAAGAAGTTCTTATCCTTCAGAAATGCGTGCTGAAGCATTTAAGTCTGTTTCAGGAGTTTAGAACAACCATCATTTATTTCTCGTTCACACTACATCACTATCCCGGGTCAGCGGCCACTCTCTCGTCACCTTCAGTCTGGTATGCAGACCGAAGAAGCAGCCCTATCTAGGACTTTGCTTGTCTTTTTGCCAAAGGAAAAGAAAGATGATGGAACAACACTATGACTCATAAAATGTAGGCTTCGTCTCTACTCGTATTTTATTGACTAAAGTGTAAGTTGCATGGCCAAGTCTAGCATCAATGGGATAAGGAAGTATAATTCTCCCACAGGGTGGGGCAGTAGAATTATTTAGAAATCAGTGACAATGGGAACAAAGCATCTCAGCTCTGAGTCATAACAAAATATTTTCTCAGGGAGCAGATTATAATGTTAAATCCAGATGTTAGAAAGCAAGAAAGGTTGAAAATAAATGAACTTAGCATTCAACCCCAGAAACCAGAGAAGAAATAAAAAAATAAACCAAAGATGGTAGAAGGAAGGAATTAATAAAGATATAATAGATCGTATGAAATAGAACGCCAAAAAACAATAGCTTTAACGTCTATGTTCTGACAAGATCAAAACATAGAAAGCCTTTGGCAAGTCTGTTCCAGAAAAGAAAGAAGCAAAAAGACACAATAACATTCATTAGAAATGAAAACAGGATGCAGATATTTAAAAAAAAATTTTTTTTTAATGTTACGTACAGCTTCATTCCAGTGACTTGAAAAATCTAGACCATGGGGAATGACTTTCCAGAAAAATACAAATTACCAAACTTGACTAAATAAATAGAAAGCCTGAAATCACCAATAATAACATAAGGAATAGGTAGTCAAAGGTCTACCTTTACAAAAGAAAGTCCACGTGGCCCGTAAGGTTGAGTACTATCAAGACTTCAAGGAGGAGATGAACCTCATGTAATATGAAATGTTCCATGGGTTAGTAAAATGTGGAAAGCTTGCCAATAGCAGACTATCACTTTTCAGTGAACAGTGCTGTAGGATCAAGTTCTGGTCAATGAAAGAAGGGGAAAGAGAGTTACATGCTTTGGGGAAAGGTTTTCTTCTCCAATAAAATGAGAGGGATGTGTGAGGAGACCCTGCTCCCTCCTCCCTGCTTGGGGCCATGTCCCTGTGGACCTGTTGCTGCCATCATGTGACCCTGAGGGAACACTCGGCTGAGCCATTGAGAATGAGATAGGAAGAACTTGGATTCTCTGTGACACTGTTGAGTGCTGAGCCAACTCTGGGCCCTCCTCCATGAGAAAAATATATTCTTGTCATATAAACCACTTTTCTTTGATTTTTTGGTGAATGGCAGCTGAGAATGCCCTAAGTAAAATATGTGAGGTCTATCAAACTTTTACAGCATAAATACCCCAGGTAATATCAATGGTTTCAGAACCCAAAAAAGTTCAAGAGCTTTGCAGCTAATTTTGCCTGTGCTGGTCTTGCATAATTCTGTTAGTACAACTAGATACTTTCATATACCATTTCTAAAGGGAATTTTGTCTTTTAAATCCTATACTGCAATTGGTCTATTGAACTATTTCAATGATGAAATAGAGACAGAAACCCCTGTCTTTTGTTGTTGTTGTTGTTGTTGAGGTATAGTTGATTTATAATGTTGTGTTAATTTCTGTGATACAGCAAAGTGATTTAGCTACATATAGATATATATATATTCTTTCTTTATATTTTTTCCATTATGGTTTATCACAAGATATTGAGTATAGTTCCCTGTGCTATATAGTAGGACCTTGTTGTTTATCCATTCTACATATACTAGTTTGCATCTGCTAACCCCAAATTCCCAATCCCTCCCTCCCCTATTCCCCCTCCCCCTTGGCAACCACAAGTCTGTTCTCTATATCTGTGAGTCTGCAGAAACCCCTGTCTTTAAGAAAGATGCTCCAAAAAAATTCTTATCTGCAAAACTGAATCACATTTCTTTTTTTTTCTGCCAAGATAACTCAGAGAAAAAACAGAGTATACCAATGTTTTTTTCTTCCTGTTTTAAGCAGTGAGATGATTATGGAAATTGTTATGCCTATGATTCTTAATTCTTAAGCTTTTGATCTCTTGTAAAAACTAAAATAGGATTCTTGACCAGATGGCTGTTATAACTAGTTCAGATTTTATTGAAGTGTTTGCACTTCTTTTTGTCCATATCACACCGCTTATGTTATGAGGTGTTAAGTGATCATCCAGTTTTTTGTTTTTTTTTTAGCCCACCTTGTTTTTGTTCCTGTCAGCTGATATAATTCAATGCTAGAAAGTTAATGAGTTGTTTTCAGTGAGATTCAGGGCATGCAAGAAATGTACTAGCTCTGGGACTTCCCTGGTGGTCCAGTGGTTAAGACTGCACTTCCACTGCAGGGGGCGCAGGTTCGAACCTTGGTTGGGGAGCTAAGATTTAAAAAAAGCTAAGTAGAATACATGCCCCAATAAAAACACGAACATTCTTACACCTGTGTTAGGTGAATGATTCCATGCCAAGGAGAGGAGAAATGTATGCAGATAACTCAGGTGTAGGAGTTTAGGAGTCAAGGTCAGACAAATGTAGTCACTGGAGAGAACAGAGGGCAATAACCTCCCCGTGAAACTGGGAGGGAAATGCAATTACCAGGGACTCAGGAACAGAGCAAGGGTCAGCCAAGAACAAGAAGATAGATAACCAACCTATCTTGGTTACCAGAAAAGTTCTTGGTTACTAGAAATCCAGAAACCAAGGTCGAGGCAGTCGCAGGAAAGAGCAAGACCAACTCTATCCCGAGCTGATGAATTTCCAACAAGGGCTTTGGAGTCTCCTGCCCATAAGCATCCTGCCTAGAGTGGGAGGGAGACTGAGCCTGGAGGTGGGAGGTGGGAGTGGTCAGGAGCCAAGGAAGAGCTCTAAGACAAGTTCACTACACTAAACAAATGAACTGCTTCCTCAGAACCTCAACTGCTGACTGATAAATTACTGCTACAAGAAGACTTATTTATCTCCTAGATCTAAAAGGAGCTGACTCTGGAAAAAATTATGAAGACAATGTCTTGTGTTCGATGTATGAAAACCCTCTTCCAACCCCCAAGTTAACTTCAAAAATCAAAACACATTCACTTTAGGGACTTCCTTCGTGGTCCAGCGGTTAAGACTCTGCGCTCCCAATGGAGGGGGCCCAGGTTTGATCCCTGGTCTGGGAACTAGTGTGCATGCCACAACTAAAGATCCCATGTGCCACAACTAAGACCCGGCATCAGCCTAAATAAATAAATGTTAAAAAAAAAAAAAAAGACCTCACATATGGAGAGCCCTGAAGAAATGTTAGTTGAATGAATCAATGAAGGCAAGAATGACTCTAGGTTGAAATGTTAGTTATTGTTTTGGGGGGGGGTTGGTTTCGTGGGGTTTTGTTTGTTTGTTTTTTGGCCAGGCTGTGCGCCTTGTGGGATCTTAGTTCCCTGACCAGGGGTCAAACCCGGGCCCCCTGCAGTGGAAGTGCAGAGTCCTAACCACTGGACCGTCAGGGAAGTCCCTGAAATTTTAGTTTTTGAAGGCAGTTATTTAAATAGAAGTCTGTAGGATTTATCTCCCCTTCCCTCTTCCTAACACTATTCCAAATTTTTGAACCATGCAATTGAGAGAGACTGACCCCAACCCCAGGTCAAGAGTGGACCCTCCTGGGCTTGATCTAATCAGTATATCCCATCTCCCTCTCTGGTCTTCACAGTTGGTTTAGGACAAACACAGTACCCGAGTCAGGGCAGTGGGTGTGTCAATGAGGCTACATTTGGGAGTTTTATTTAAGCTATTGAGGATGCTGAGTCTCTCTTTTCTTCTGGATTTGAACATGGAAATAAGTAGGCCCAGAAGCTTCTGGAAACTAATCCTAAAAACTAATAAATGGAAAGCAAGAATCCAGGATTTATAGACTTCATTTGGGCCCTGGGTTAAACCTTTCTCAAAGCTGGACTTTACACTATGTTCACCTGTACATTTTCCTTATTGTTTAAGTCACTAGGAGTTTGCTTTCTGTTTCTTGCTATGGAAAGATCATTAGCTGATATAAGCTTACGTGATTTGCAGGAAGTTGAAACACAATATTCATTTATGGGGATTTCCTAACTCCCAAACCGTCATTTAACCAAAAGACCATTCTCCTCATAATATATCCAGTAAGGCAGTTATATACTTGTACACAATGCATGAGAGTTAATGAATTTGTGTAAAACTAATTAAGCTATGGTAGCTGTGGTCATGTCAGGAGTCGGTTGCAACACAATAATTAGAGTCAAGGAACTTGAATTCCCATGGCCCTGGAGATATTATCAAGTCTCTTAGGAAATACTGTTGCAATACTACCTAAAGTGACATTTAAACCTTCCTTCATGTTCCTCTTAGTCAGACTGTGACAGATAGTTCCTGCTTAAAAGAAAATAGTCACTTCTCTGACACAATTATTTTCCACTGAAAACAAAACATCAAACTGAAAGGAAAAGAGATTGTTTAAATAATAAGTCAGTTATTTATTAATGCTATCAGGTAATGCAATCCTGGCAACTAAAAAATTGGATTCAAGTTTTGAATTGCTCCAATTTTGCCCTAGAAGTTGTCTGGCAAACATACCAGAAGCCTACAGCTTATTTGAATAGAGGGAAATGAGTCCTGATCACTATTTGTGAGACACCTTTGTTCAAATAAAGATGAAATACGGAAAGATAGGGTCTACTATTCTTTTAGCCCACATTTCCTTTTTCACTGAAGGATGCCCCAGACTTCAAGATATGGAAAGTATTTTGTTTACCACCATTATTCCTGACCTCTGAGGGGCAACTTTTTTTTATTTATAGAATTTCTGGAGAATCATGATTTTCTGGGTTTACAAAAGTCCATTTTTGACTAGTTTTTTTAAAATTAAAAAAAAAACCCTGGATTTTTTTTTTTTTTTTTAATAATGAAATGGCTAGTAGTCATTGAGAACTCATTGTGTTCTTAGGGGGGTTTTTTGTTTTTTTTAATATTTTAATGAGATTCTTGTCTACTTACATTCTTTTTTTAAAAATTTATGTATGTATGGCTGTGTTGGGTCTTCGTTTCTGTGCGAGGGCTTTCTCTAGTTGCGGCAAGCTGGGGCCACTCTTCATCGCGGTGTGCGGGCCTCTCACTATCGCGGCCTCTCTTGTTGCGGAGCACAGGCTCCAGACGCGCAGGCTCAGTAATTGTGGCTCGCGGGCCTAGTTGCTCCGCGGCATGTGGGATCTTCCCAGACCAGGGCTCGAACCGGTGTCCCCTGCATTGGCAGGCAGATTCTCAACCACTGCGCCACCAGGGAAGCCCAACCCTGGATATTTTTGATGGTGAATTTCTGAGTTAAGGAAACAGCACAGTATAACAGAAAAAAGGTCTCACCGGGAGCTGAACACTCTCTGATCACTTTATGTATCTCATTAACTTTCTGTGTAGACTAAATTTCTCAGTCTCTTTAGGCCTCAGTTTCCTCGTTTGTGAACAGATCAGCTGAACTTAAGGGTCCCTTCTCTAGAGATCGAGGAGTCTATGAGCAACACGCTTATCCTACTATAATATCAAGAACTATAATTTGAAACTACACATCCTCTACAGCTTTTAGTCCTTCACAGTAACAATCAGGAATAAATTGTCTGGTATAGGATGAAAGTATTCGAGAAGGATTCTCAGTTAGGGAATCAAATACCTCAAATTTGGGAGGAGCATTGGGTTTTATTAAAAAAAAAAAAAAAAGCCTAGGGCTAACTTTTGAGATTCAGGTACTTTCAAGGTTTGCTGAAAAACAGTGATTAAGTATAAGACATTGTTGTTAAGTCTACCTTGCCCTTGTATAAGGAAATTCTTCCTGGCCCCTCTTTGGTTAGAGTTTGTCATGAAAGAAATAAATAGAAAAATTACAGGGTATATTACTTCAGCATGTTACATGTACAAGGGGCCTGAATATTAAATAGATGGCTTCATATGACATCTTTTTAGTTTCAAATTTGAGTTAAATTAGCAGGTTGCTTTGTAAGAGACATACCAAACAAAAGAAAACCAAGCAACCATACTCCAATAAAAATTAATTTAAAAAAAAGTAAACCAAAATTCTCTGGAGACTGATGGCTTAGCCCTTTCTATAATTGAAAATAGTTTTGTGTTTTTGACAGAGCTCTGTGGGGTTTAATTTTTTTTTAAATTAAATTAAGTAGAAAAATCAATATAAAAGACTAAATGTATGGTGCCTAACAGGCTATAATTACAGTTCTGGCTTCACTTGCACTTTTTTAGTGAAAAAAGCATATATTAATTTGAATGATATGAAATTGCTATCTTCATAGGTCAAAATTTCATTTGTTTTCACATAATACCTTGTAACTCATTTATTAAGGTGTTAGTTCTTAGCCTGTTACTGAAGAACTTAAATCTTCCTTTTTTTTTTTTTTTAAAGAAGAGAAAGGTAATTTTAAGTTTATTTATTTATTTATTTATTTATTTATTTATTTATTTTTGGCTGTGTTGGATCTTCGTTTCTGTGCGAGGGCTTTCTCTAGTTGCGGCGAGCGGGGGCCACTCTTCATCGCGGTGTGCGGGTCTCTCACTATCGTGGCCTCTCTTGTTGCGGAGCACAGGCTCCAGGCGCGCAGGCACAGGCTCAGTAGTTGTGGCTCACGGGCCCAGTTGCTCCGCAGCATGTGGGATCTTCCCAGACCAGGGCTCGAACCCGTGTCCCCTGCATTGGCAGGCGGATTCTCAACCACTGCGCCACCAGGGAAGCCCTAAATCTTCCTTTAAGGAGGAAAAAAAAAAGGTTTGCAGTTAGGAATTGTGGGTCTCAGGGTTTGTAATGGGAGGAGCCAGTTACACTAAAGTGCTTTTTTCCCAACCACTTAAACTATCAAAGTAGAACAACATGTACATGGTTTAAAAAAAATCAAACTACAAGATGAAATGAACTACAAATGAAAAGTACACATATCCTCTCTCCTATCCCACTGGAAAAACATACATGATTTTCACTGAACTCCCTAGAGGTAATCACTTTAAATCCTTTCTAGCTTTATTTCATTTGGTCACTGCTATGGTCTGAATGTTTGTGCCCCCCCAAATCCATAAATTGAAATCCTAACCCCTAAGATGATTGTATTAGGGGATGGGGCCCTTGGGTGGTGATTAGGTCACGAGGGTGAAACCCTCATAAATGGGAGTAGTGCCCTTCCAAAAGAGGCTACAGAGAGATCCCTCCCCTCTCGGCCATGTGAGGGTACAATTAGAAGTCTGCAACCTGGAAGAGGGCTCTCACATCACCATGTCAGCACACTGATCTTGGACTACCAGCCTTCAGAACTGTGAGAAATAAATTTCTGTTGTTTATAAGCCACCTGGTCTATGGTATTTTGTTATAGCAGCCTGAATGGATTAAGGAAGTCAGTCACTCTCTCCTTAGCTCCAAATAATATGCTTATATACATTATTTTTTTTTTGGCCACTTTGCATGGCTTACAGGATCTTAGTTCCCTCCCCAACCTGGGACTGAACCGATGGCCTTGGCACTGAAAGCAGGGAATCCTAACCACTGGACCACCAGGGAATTCCTGATATACCTATCTTTTTTTTTTTTTTTTTTAATTAATTAATTAATTTATTTTTGGCTGTGTTGGGGTCTTCATTTCTGTGCGAGGGCTTTCTCTAGTTGTGGCAAGCGGGGGCCACTCTTCATCGCGGTGCGCGGGCCTCTCACTATCGTGGCCTCTCTTGTTGTGGAGCACAGGCTCCAGACGCGCAGGCTCAGTAGTTGTGGCTCACGGGCCCAGTTGCTCCGCGGCATGTGGGATCTTCCCAGACCAGGGCTCGAACCCGTGTCCCCTGCATTAGCAGGCAGATTCTCAACCACTGCGCCACCAGGGAAGCCCATACCTATCTTTTTATTTGTCAAATTATAACACTATTAACTCTCTGCCAAGGAAGATGATAAATGAGCTATTTATGTACTATATCCCACTTTATCCTCCATTTCATGTTTTTTTAGCCGTAGTATTATTTTATTATTAATAATATGTAGTATTATCCAGTTTTTGTGTTTTGGCTTCGTTGGATCTTTGTTGCTGAGCACGGGCTTTCTCTAGTTGTGGCGAGTGGGGACTACTCTTTGTTGTGGTACACGGACTTCTCATTGCAGTGGCTTCTCTTGTTGTGGAGCATGGGCTGTAGGCACGCAGGCTTCAGTAGTTGTGGCACGCGGGCTCAGTAGTTGTGGCTCGCGGGCTCTAGAGCGCAGGCTCAGCAGTTGCAGTGCATGGGCTTAGTTGCTCCGCAGCATGTGGGATCTTTCCCTACCAGGGCTCAAACTCTTGTGCCGTGCATTGGCAGGCATATTCTTAACCACTGCACCACCAGGGAAGTCCTATTATTTAGTATTTACTTTATTTTTCCATTGGTCATAGTTATAACTTTAAAGAACATACTTAAACCTCCATTCCAGTTCCACCATCTTTAAACTCTTTAACTCTTAACATTTCTTACCTCCTTATTTATTATGTTAAAAAAAGAACACTTCTACACTTCCTTTCAACTTTTTTCCTTCAACTCTCTCCTCCATAAAGCCCTTGACTTCTGTCAACCCCACCATTACTTTTATATTGTCATAATTTACAACATTTACATTTTGTTCTGTGAATGATCATTCAGTTGACTCTGAAGTATTGAAAGTCAATAAGCTGCAATTTTACTATTTTGATTATGAAAATAGTATTCACTGTAGAACAAAATGCATCTGTTAGAATAGAAAAAGTAAATCTATACATAAAATAGATAATCAACAAGGACCTACTGTATAGCACAGGGAATTCTACTCAATATTCTGTAATAACCCATATGGGAAAAGAATCTGAAGAAGAATGAATATATGTATATGTAGAACTGAACCACTTTGCTGTACACCTGAAACTAACACAACATTGTAAATCAACTATACCCCAATATAAAATAAAAATTAAATTAAAAAAAAAGAAAAAGTAAATCCATATCACTAGCCCTGTGCCAATAGAAAGGATGCTCCAGGGCTTCCCTGGTGGCGCAGTGGTTAAGAATCTGCCTGCCAGTGCAGGGGATATGGGTTGGAGCCCTGGTCTGGGAAGATCCTACATGCCGCAGAGCAACTGGGCCCGTGAGCCACAGCTACTGAGCCTGTGCTCTGGAGCCTGCGAGCCACAACTACTGAGCCCGTGTGCCACAACTACTGAAGCCCGTGCGCCTAGAGCCCGTGCTCCGCAACCAGAGAAGCCACCGCAATGAGAAGCCCGCGCACTGCAATGAAGAGTAGCCCCCTCTCACTGCAACTAGAGAAAGCCCACATGCAGCAACGAAGACACAACACAGCCAAAAATTAAAAATAATTAATTAATTTATAAAAAATAAAGGATGCTCCAAACATTGAGATTATATAATTACATTTTCAAATGCTCCATGAGTTGCCACATTTTAGTTTGCTTTATATTTGGAACACAGTTTTCTGCTGGTTTTAATTGCCTTCCATTTAACAAAAGAAGCACATGCCTTCATCATATGACTAAATTTGTTCAGGATCTTAATTCCAGTCTCCATGGCCATGGAATCTACTTTCTGCTTGAAGATATTCTTCTCCCTTTAAAATCAGTTGTTCTCTTAGCCTGCTGTACAGTTGTTATTTTAGACCTTCCCTTCATAGCACTCCTGGGTTAGGACCAGTGTTTCCTGCACCCCAGGTTTCTCTCTTTCTTGGATTCCTTTTCCTTTTTACTGGTCCATCTTTAACTGATGTTTTCAGAAAGGGTTTTTGAGAGGTAGACTTTCTGAGTTCTTACATGTCTGAACGTGTTTTCACTTTACCCTTAGAGCTGAGTGATAGCTTAGCTGGGTATGGAATTCTGATGCTCACAACTCTGCAGGCAGTCCACCACTGTCTCTAGCACTGTTGTTGATGAGAAGACTGGTGCCAATCCGGTTTTTGTTCTGTTGTGCTGTTGTGGTTGACCTGTTGTTTGTTCTCTGGAAGCTTTTAAGAACTTCTCTTAGTATTTAATGTACTATAAAATCACAAGGTTAGGGTTAAGTATGGGTCTATTTTTATTTATTTTGCTTGGCACTCAGTAAGCTCTTTCAGTTTGAAGACTCCTATCTTTTCTCAACTCTAGGACATTTTTTTTCTGTATTTCTCTCACTATTTTCTCCCCCACATTTTCTTATCTCCTTCTGGAACTATTAGTTCACTATTGTCCCTCCTGGATTGAACCTAGATAGTTTTTGGACTTTTAAAACTACAGTATTTCTTTCCTTTTGTCTCTTTGCTTTACACTCTGGGAGATTCCATTGACCTTTTCTTTCAGCCCTTATGTTGATTTTTTAAATTATAGGAATTAATTATATTTTAAATTTCCAATAATTTTTTGTCTCATATATATACATGCATACATATATATTTATATACATATACTTGTCTTTGTCTTATGGATACAATAGCTTCTCAAATTTACCTCTGGTTACTAATTAGAATACAAAAAAATTATCTTATGTTCCCAGAATTATCTGTTTCCCATTAGTTCAGCTATTTTTTTTTTTAAATCATTCTTTTGAAAACATTATATCTATACCTTCTTCCGGTTATTTTTCAACTAAGTGAACTTTTCTTGTGCATCAAGAAAATTTCCTATCCTTTGCCCCCAGTTTAAAAAAACATTCTATTCTGGAAAATTTCAAGGATATACAAAGTAAACAAAGTATAATGAACTTCATCCACCCATCACCCAGCTTCAATAAACATCAATATTCTGCCATTCTTGCTTCACTTACAACTTCATCTACTCCTGTAAAGTTTTATAACCAAATTATTAATTAAATACTCTTTCATATTGATTTGGTCTTTTGAATTTATTTTTCATTTAGTAAAAAATTCTGTTAGATCATATCATACACTTTTTCATAAAACACCTAACACAGTATTTATTATGACAGTATTAGAAATCACACCCAAAAAACCCCTACCATTTACAGAGCGCTTTCTGTGCCAGACACTGTGCTCATGCTTTATGAAAGCACGGGTTCATTTTATTCAAGATAATCAACAATGCAAGTGTCTGCCCTTTAACCTGCAAAGTATGTAGAGATGCTGTTTGTTAAAGGATTAGTAAAAGTATTCAATATTAAAATCAATGTGTGGAAAAGGACATTTTCTGTGAAGAGAATATATATTCATGACTGTGTTTCTCAGATACAATAAAATGCCAACACAATTATAGCTGTTGCTTGTGGGGAAGAAAGGACTATTTCTAAGGAAATCTTAATATCTATTCTCTGAGGGACAATGGTCTTTCAGTGATTTAGTATCACAGTCCTAGTTATAACACCAAGTTATAAATAAAATGCTGTTTTAAGAACTAAAATACTTTTTTCTGTATACACGATTCTAAAATTCAGGAATAGGAACTTCCCTAGTGGTCCAGTGGGTAAGACTCCGTGCTCCCAATGCAGGGGGTCCGGGTTCAACCTCTGGTCAGGGAACTAGATCCCGCATGCATGCTGCAACTAAAGATCCCACATGCCACAACAAAGATCCCACATGCTACAACAAAGATCCCACATGCTGCAATGAAGACCCGGCGCAGCCTAAATAAATAATAAAATAAATAAATAAATAATATTAAAAAATAAAATTTGGAAATAAACAAAGAGTTTTAGAAAATTAAGAGCCAAAATACCTTGTTTATGCCCACAGAAAGTAGAAAATGGATTCTGCTGATTGGAGAGCATACTCAGCCAGTGGCCTACAACCATTTCTCTCTCATTCTGCCTCATTCAGCTTTGTGAAGTTTTCCCAGAACTGTGCCGTCATTCACTGTGGAAGCAGTATTGGGTGGTAGAGGAGAGATGGGCATTAAAACACTGTGCTGCTGTTTGATACCTTTTCGATGATGGGTGAGTCACTTAATTTCTCTAAACCTCAGTTTCCTCATTTACAAAACTAGGGAACTAATACCTTCTTCTTAGGGTATTTGTGAAGATTAAGAAATAAATCACACTAAGCAAGTGGTCCAGGGCCTAGGACTTGGTATGTATAAATGATCATTGTTATTATTGCTGTGGGATTCATATGTATCCTCTACAGTAGGGAAGCCAGATTTAGCAAATCAGAAAACAAGGCATCCGGTTAAATTTGATTTTCAGATAGACAAGAATCATTTTTTTAAATGTAAGTATGTCTCAAATATTACATGGAATATACTTATACATATCACCTATCTGAAATTCAAATTTAAGTGGGCATCCTGTATTTTATCTGGCAAAATAACTTCTCTTTTAAAAGGGAGACTTGGGTATGGTAAAGTAAATCTACAGGGAATAAAGCTGTGATTAAATTTGATATTTCATCTGCTCATACTTGGTAGGCCAATATCCCCCAAAACACTTAGTATTTTCTCTTGCAAGTAATGCTCAAGTATCATGTATCAGAGAAACAAATAGTTCCTGTATTTTGGATTAGGAATCAGACTCCCTGACTTCAGGCTATACTACAAAGCTACAGTAATCAAGACAATATGGTACTGGCACAAAAGCAGAAACATAGATCAATGGAACAAGATAGAAAGCCCAGAGATAAACCCACACACCTATGGTCAACTAATCTATGACAAAGGAGGCAAGGATTTACAATGGAGAAAAGACAGTCTCTTCAATAAGTGGTGCTGGGAAAACTGGACAGCTACATGTAAAAGAATGAAATTAGAGCACTCCCTAACACCATACACAAAAATAAACTCAAAATGGATTAGAGGCCTAAATGTAATACCAGACACTATAAAACTCTTAGAGGAAAACATAGGAAGAACACTCTTTGACATAAATCACAGCAAGATCTTTTGTGATCCACCTCTTAGAGTAATGGAAATAAAAACAAAAATAAACAAATGGGACCTAATGAAACTTCAAAGCTTTTGCACAGCAAAGGAAACCATAAACAAGATGAAAAGACAACCCTCAGAATGGGAGAAAATATTTGCAAATGAATCAACGGACAAAGGATTAATCTCCAAAATATATAAACAGCTCATACAGCTCAATATTTAAAAAAAAAACAACCCAATCCAAAAATGGGCAGAAGACCTAAATAGACATTTCTCCAAAGAAGACATACAGATGGCCAAGAAGCACATGAAAAGCTGCTCAACATCACTAATTATTAGAGAAATGCAAATCAAACCTACAATGAGGTATCACCTCACACCAGTTAGAATGGGCATCATCAGATAATCTACGAACAACAAATGCTGGAGAGGGTGTGGAGAAAAGGGAACCCTCTTGCACTGTTGGTGGGAATGTAAATTGATACAGCCACTATGGAGAACAGTATGGAGGTTCCTGAAAAAACTAAAAATAGAACTACCACATGACCCAGCAATCCCACTACTGGGCATATACCCAGAGAAAACCATAATTCAAAAAGACACATGCACCCCAATATTCATTGCAGCACTATTTACAATAGCCAGGTCATGGAAGCAACCTAAATGCCCATTGACAGATGAATGGATAAAGAAGACGTGGTCCATACATACAATGGAATATTACTCAGCCATAGAAAGGAATGAAATTGGGTCATTTGTAGAGATGTGGATGGATCTAGAGACTGTCATACAGAGTGAAGTAAGTCAGAAAGAGAAAAACAAATATTGTATATTAACGCATATATGTGGAACCTAGAAAAATGGTACAGATGAACCGCTTTGCAGGGCAGAAATTGAGACACAGATGTAGAGAACAAACATATGGACACCAATGGGGGAAAGCGGCAGGGGGGTGGAGGTGGTGGTGTGATGAATTGGGCAATTGGGATTGACATGTATACACTCATGTGTATAAAATTGATGACTAATAAGGACCTGCTGTATAAAAAAAATAAATTAAATAAAATTAAAAAATTAAAAAATAAAATAAAATAAAAGGGAGACTTGGGTATGGTAAAGTAAATCTACAGGGAATAAAGCGCTGATTAAATTTGATATTTCATCTGTTCATACTTGGTAGGTCAATATCCCCCAAAACACTTAGTATCTTCTCTTGCAAGTAATGCTCAAGTATCATGTATCACAGAAACAAATAGTTCCTGTGTTTTGGATTAGGATGTAAACTTTTCCCCAAACTGAAATCTGTTGGATCAGGTATTATACTAAACTAAGCATGAGTTTTGAAAATACTTACTGAATTATATTTGTATTTAAATACTTAATTGGAAAACCACAAAGCACTACATATGAAAAGCATATTAATGACCACAAACGTCTGACAGCATTCAGTATCTTTGAAACACTATTTCATAATGTTCTTGATTACCATGTTTTCGTTGTATGTGCCAGGTAATTATTTCTTGAAGTGTGCTTATTGTGTTATTGTGTGTTATTAACTCACACACAAAATAAATAAAGCAGAGGGTTTTTTGTTTTTTGTGTTTTTTTTTGCTGCGTTGGGTCTCCGTTGCTGCTCTAGTTGCGGCGAGCGGGGGCTACTCCTCGTTGCGGTGCGTGGGCTTCTCATTGAGGTGGCTTCCCTTGTTGCGGCGCGTGGGCTCAGTAGTTGTGGCACGCGGGCTCCAGCGCGCAGCCTCAGTAGCTGTGGCACACGGGCCCAGTTGCTCCGCGGCATGTGGGATCTTCCCGGACCAGGACTCGAACCCGTGTTCCCTGCATTGGCAGGCAGATTCTTAACCACTGCACCACCAGGGAAGTCCAAGCAGTTTTATATTTTATTCCAAACAGACTCTGTATCTTCCCTCTTACCCAAACTAGAAAGCCTGTTATCAGCTCTACCAATATAAAAAATTGCTAAAAATTGGTAAAATATTGGACAGCTAAAAGCTGTCCTCTAATTGTAGTTAGATTTTTAATGAGACAAAAATAGTTAACTACTTCCATTCCTCAGTTCCCTTTCGACCTTATTTATGAACTAAAGAAATGCATTCTAGTCTGCTTGCACGATGTTTTGCTATTTGTAATACTATTTTCATGCCAAATTTTACAAAATGCTTCTACAAATATTTTGCTGTCATTGGCTCAACAAAGTAACTGGATTTGGTTATCATTCCCAAGGTCATAATTTTAAATCTAGCTTTCGTAAGCGCAGGGGGGAAAATCATTTTATAATAATATATTCTATTCCTTTTCCATTTGTGAAAGACATAATTCATAATTCCTTGCTTTGATAAACAAAGTGAGGAAACAAAAGCAACGCCAGAATTTCGTTATCCATTTACTGCTTTAAAGCATTTGCAGGCTGTTTAAACTGTCGGATGGATCACAATGCATCATTCCAAACGGTAAGATGTGTGCTACATTTCTTCATTCATAATTTTTTATTTGCTAATAAAACATAGGCAGTGCTCCATTTCTTTTTTCCAAAAAAAGAAAAAAGAAAAGAAAGCACCTCCTGCCCAAACTCCTCTTTTCATGCTGTCCCAACAGTCTCAAAGCACTGTACTCTTCAGCTCCATCTCGTGTAGGAAAACATCGACTGCACCCTCAGCTCTGACCAAGGGGAGCAACCAATACAGTGGAAAAGATGAAAAGCCGCGAACAGTATTTAGGCATCAACACTAAACTTAGAATTGATTTCCTGTAAAGAGTCTGAGTGTTTGAGAAAAAGCAGGTCTTGCGGTTGACAGGAAACTCAGGAAAGCATGTGTATTGATTTCATTGATAAATTCAATTAAATCTGGGGAAAACTATACTGCATTTACTTAATACTGGCATGTTTAGGATGAAATTCTCATTGACCCGAGATTCTCAGTTGACTCCTTCAAAAGAGCGAAGTCAGGGCATTCTCTGAGCAGAGGTATGTAATACACCGTGCACCCTCACGAGATACTACAGCAGATTATCTTTTAGTCACGTCATAGAGCCCAGAGGAGAACGCCTGGAAACGGTTTGGGGAGAGGGTGGTGAAGTCCCCTCCTCCGTGGACTGGAGTCGTTTCCGCTCTCTGCTAGTCTCGCGCCGCCGCAGGCTAGGCAGCGAGGGGACTCCGGATCCCGGTTGCCCGCAGCATCTCCCCAGAGTTCTCCTGAAAAACCAGCGGGTTAGGGATGCTCATCTTTTGCTTGTCATTATAGATCTGCTTCTTATTAAGCCCTCATGAGTTTTTAAGTTGCTATGCGTAGTTTTTGCTTCTTCTGGCCGGGCAGAGGGAGCCCCGAGCGTCCCGGAGCCAAGCCGGGTACCACGGAACGGGGCAGTGGCCGTGGGCGGGGCGTCTTCACAGCGTCCGGCTGCGCCGTGCCGCCGGCGGGAGGCGGTAGCGGCGGCGGCGGGGCCTGAACGGCGCGGGGATTGGCTGCGGAGGGCGGAGACGTCAGGCTCCCGCGGCCGGAGCGGCGGCCCGGCTCGGCGCGGCGCAGCGCAGTCGGGTCGAGCGCTCACCACAGAGAGGAGGTTTCCTAGGCCGTCCCGCCTTCTGCCGCCGTCGCCGGGCTGCGCCGCTCGAGCCCGGACGCGCCTCTGCGCTCCTCGCCGCTTCCACCCCCGCGGCCGCCGCTCTCCTCGACGTCCGCACACACACCATGACGAAGAAAGAGAAGAAGTCCTTCAA
Organism: Balaenoptera acutorostrata; assembly: GCF_949987535.1. NCBI lineage: Eukaryota > Metazoa > Chordata > Mammalia > Artiodactyla > Balaenopteridae > Balaenoptera > Balaenoptera acutorostrata. The sequence continues at coordinate 27,714,018 of NC_080067.1, forward strand.
CCAGAGCCTGGCCGAGTGGAAGCTCTTCATCTACAACCCGACCACCGGAGAGTTCCTGGGGCGCACCGCCAAGAGCTGGGGTGAGCGGGCGGCGGTTGGGCGCCGGGGCCGGCCGCGGTCCGGGGGGCGCCGGGCGGGGTCGGGTGGGAAGGGAAGGCGGGAGGCGGCTCCCCGCGCGGGGGCCCCGGGAGCCGCCGCTGCCTCCGCCCGCAGCGGTTTTCGCCGCGGCCGCCAGACTCGAACGCGGCCCCATTCATTTCTCGCGGAGTCGGGGGGCGGGCGAGCGAGGCTGCGGGGCCCGCTGGCAGCAGCCGCCGGGCCGCGCCGGTTCCTTCCTCCCTGCCGGGAGCGGGGCGCACGTGCTGCCCGGGCCTGCGGCGCCGGAAGCCGGTAACCCCTGTCCCAAACCCTGAGCGCGTGGGGGCCGAGTGCCCGGCCTCCTTTGTACGGAGCGCGCCGGCCCTGGGAGGCCCTGGCGGAGGCGGCCAGCGGCGCCGAGCTGTTTGGGGAAGCCCGACCTTGCCCCACGCCCGGGGAGAGGAAATTTCCACTCCCGCCGCTATCTTGTGACTCGTCCACGCTGCCACCCCAGCGGGTCGGAAGAGTGTGAGTGTTAAGTGTGTGGTCTGCACGCATGTTTTAAGCACACAAGTACGCGGTACACGAAAGTGCGCTTGAGTTTGGACAGTGAAAAGACCCTTTAAAAGGTTGCTTTCTCCCTAATTCCTTTTTAATGACACAGGTTTTCTTACCAACATGCTTCATTGGGGGAAAGTAAATCCGGTCTGAATGGCAGTTTTTTTCCTGTGCCTTCAAAACGTGTGATGATTGAATTTGCTAGCAGTTTTCCTCTGCATGGGTTCTTTGTTTTAAAAGAAATATTTAAACCATCCGCCAGTGTGGTGCTGCTTTAGAGTGACTTTTTTTTTTGGAAAAATTATGTTAATGTCTGAATAAGGACTAGTGCCTCTTCCTCCTCCCCCCTGTACACTTAAGTAAACTACTTTTTCTTTCCTTTTGAAAGACATTTTGTTAGTTGGTCATGACAGACCTTTTTTACTGAGTGAGAATATTTCTAGAGTTGAGAACAATTTGGGCACGACATTGTCAAGAGAAGCACGAAGAGAGTAAATTTGCTCTGACTTAGAAAATAGACTGGCTGCTGCTTGAAATCGGCTCCTCCAGAGTGGAAAGGCGGCTTAAAGTCCTATCACAAGCGGAAAGGGACCTTGGAGGTTTTTTAGCCCAAACCCTGCTTTAGAGACGAGAAAAATGAGCCCCAGAGAGGCTGCGATTTTGCTTTGTGTAAAATTACATATTACAAAGAGCCAAGAAAAGAACCAGTTGTCCTTTAATCCTAGTCCAGCGGTGGTATTATTTTACAGATGCCTTGCCTAACTGCATGGTAATCACTCACGATTTTTATTCGAATGGCTGTCTGTGGGGAGCCCACTAATGTGATGAGGAAATAGATCTTGCATCTGGAATTAAATGGGGGAAAAAACTGTAAACAGTTATTATTGTTTCTAGAGTGTACTAACTTTCTGCTGAAGGAATTTTTGAGTGGTGGAGAGGGGTTAATTTGTGTAGACTACCTTTCTCAGTGCCTTCTCATTTCCAGTAATAAGTATCTGCACTTTGTGTTAGAATGACATTTCTTAGTGCACGTTGTGCACTAAAACTATATGCTTTTGGGGTAGAGATTTTATTTGGTACGTGCATTTAAATAGATGACACGCACAAATTATCAGAGTATGCGGCATCATGTAAGGGCAGTGGGAGTAGTAGAGGTAAAGTTGGGATTAGTTTTGGAAGGATTAAGGCAAGACCTTTTTTTCAAAATCGAAAATATCAACAAATAGTAAATTTCTGGGTTTATTGTAACAATAGTAAGCCAGCGGAGAATGGCATAAATAGGTGAAAACTATCCATAATCCTATCCCAATATAAGGGCACTCACTCCAAGGAAATGTGGAGGAGTGGTGCCTGGAGGCTGAAATCCATACTCAGCTCACTGGGCTGTGTACCCTAGAGCGTGGGGTCTGCGTGGAGAAAGCATATCTTCTTGTAGTTCTCAGAAAGGCAGTGTATGAGCGAGCTGCCTGATCTCATCACCCCAGAGATTTCCACCATTCATATTTCGGTATATGTCTGGGCAGACTTTAAAAATGTGTATAATGTTGTTATTAATTTATTTTAACAAAAAGAGATCATACCGTAAGTGTTGCTTTATAATCTTTTGAGTATATTGTGGGCATCTTCCCATGTTAATAAATAAAGACCTATATCACCACTTTTAATAGCTGGCTAGTGTTCCATTGTATAGTTAGACGTACTGGGATTTTTTTGTTTTTTTAAGTTTACTAATGTGTACCATATGTATACATGGGAGATACCCAGGGTAATAGGAGTAACTCCTGATTTTTTTTTTAACCAGTGCATTATTGTATGTATTGGTCCCTCCTCCTCCCATTCCCTTCATCCTTGTACATTTTTGCAAATTTATTTCCTTGAGATATGTTTCTACTGGTGGAATTTCTGGGTTGTGGATAATATATGTACCTTTTATATTCTGAAAGCATGTTATAGGCTTTTTTTTTAAACCTCATTTGTGCAAATTTTTCTTTTAGTCGCTTTTGAAATTAATGGCGGGGGGGGGAATTATTACATATTTTTTTGACCTAGGTAAATTTGCTGGGCTGCTGGCATATAGAGAAAACCTTTCTCTACCTCAGGGATTCTATAAAGACATTCATTTAAGATGTTTCCTGATTTTATTTTTTACATTCAAGTCTTTAGTATATTTGTCTCATGTAATCTGAGGTTCCTCTCCAAGTGCGTTATATATATTAAAAACACATGTTTAAAAAGCAATTTTGCAGTTTACCTTGGGGTTAAAGTGAAAATACATGTTTCATCTCATTGCCTTATTTAAAACAGCTATGTGAAGAATTTGATTAGCTTCTTGTATATTTGGCTAATATGTTACACTTGGTTACGGCAGTTTCAAAATGCTTATATACGTGTACTTACCTCATTCCATTTTCACAACTTTCTAATGCACACCATGTAGGTGATCAAAGTGTTCCTAAGAGCTGTTTTCTCAAGCTGGACAGTAAGGATGCATCAGGAATAAGTAGTTGCCTTTTATGAAAACACGGGACAAAGAAAATTTAGCACCTTGTGGCTGTGTTGCATATAGTAAACCTAAATGCATTACGTACAATTAGAGTAAAAGCCAGCTCAAAGATCATCTAGTGTTATTTAATTGTAAACAGTGGACCATGTGTTGCAGTTAACATTTTAAAAAATAATGAAATAGAATAGAAAAATTATCAAAGTTTATTCTGCCTGATAAGTTTATTCTAAGGGAAAATGTCATTCTGTGAAACTTTTTGTATTTTGGACATTCAGATACCCTGATGTAAAATGTATTTCTTACTGTGGCTCACAATCAAGAAAAGCTTGAAAGCCACTAATCTAGCCCTGTGCCCTCATTTTCATACGTGAGAAAATTGAACCCACAGATCTGATCTGTCAGAATTCACTTACTCAGCTAGTGATAGAATCCTTGGCCTCAGACTGTCCAAGGACAGAGCTTTTTTTTTTTTTTTTTAAACATGATGTGATGTCATTTAATGACATCTGCTTGTGGGCTTCTTTGGAGTTCATTATCTTAAGATTATCTGTCAATACATGCTTTATTTTAACATTGACCTAAAACTCAAGTTACTGATTCCAAGCAGGGTCAGGATTCTGGACCAAAACTACTAATATCTACATTTTGTTCATGTGCTTCTCTTTTATTATAGGTCCATGAAGTGCTCTTTTTTCAGTCACCTGCTCCCATTCTGGGTCATGCCTCAGTAAATGCTCTGCTTTGGAGATCAGGCTCCATCCCATCTTGTGTGTCTGACTGTAGGGGAGAAGGCAAGTGTGTTTATTTTCCCAGTTTTGTAAGGTATTCTTTGTCCTGTGGAGTGACATATTAAAGAAACTTTACAAAAATTTGCACTGTTGGGAAAGTAACAGGACTTGCCTTACCCTGTGTGCAGGCTGTAAATGAAGGGCAGTGGTGGGTGTGGCAGCGGCAGCAGCTGAGGCTAATCGAGCTTTCCCCCGGCAGGAGGCAGCACTTCTGGACCGCTAGTGGGAGGGAGGGAGGGAGGGGGCAAGTGTGTGTGTGATGTTCCAGATCCCTTTGTGATTACTGTAGTGTGTGCTTTACTGTGTTAAAGAGCAGCCTCCCCTCACCCCCGGAGTAATTCCACTTCTTTGAAATTGACTTTTGAATTTATATGTTTAGAATTAATTTAGTTGTACTAAAAGAAGTTTAAAAACCCTCCTGTCCTTAGTAATAACTTTACTGTGATTTATCATCGCGTTTGATTAAGGACCGTTTAACGCTTTTATGTTACAGTTTTATTGAAATATGCCAAGAGTACATGGGCAGCACACATGTATGAGCAGGAAAAAAAAATCACATGTACAATAATTTTAAAAAGTGAAGGTTAGTCTTAGGAGATATCACTTCCCCTTCCCCTCCCTCTTTCGACTTCCAGCATTTCCATTATGGTTAAGCCTCTACTAACCTAGCATTTAAAAAAAAGGAATTGTGTAATAGGAGAAAAAAAAAATTAACTTTGGAAGATAAATTTATTATGTTCTAATTATGCATTGATTACATTGATTTTGAAGTAAAACCTGTCATCTTTAATCACATAGAGTAACCACTGTTAACATTTTCCTATGTATGAAGTTTTTTCAAATGTATAAATAAAATTTGAAAATACACAGTTAGATACCTAGTTTTATCACTTAACGTTTAAGGGGAATGTTTTTTATTCCTCTGCCACTTTCTGTTGAGGTATCCCGGGCCCTCTCCATCACCTCTGTGGGGACTGTCCACATTTCCTGCTAGAACTTACATGTTCTGGTGGCTTTAGTTATTATCTCCATTTGAGACTCCCAAATCTGCATTTGTAGTCCCTAAGGCTTTTTTACATTCTTATTACCAAATGCCTGTCAGAAATCTTCAGTTGGATGTTTCATGGGCACCTCTTCGTGTAACTCTGTTGCCCTCGGGGCTCCTTAGCATGACGTGCAGACTCTTTGCAGTCTGGTTGGCACACTTCTCTCCTGTCATCTCTGCTCTTCCACATAGTTCTCTCCCACCGCTTTTGGGCCTGTTTCCTAGCTTCTGAGCCTCTCCTTCCTTCAACTTGGCCTGGCTACTCAGATGTCAGCTGTGATGGCCTGATCTCTGGTAAACATTTTCGAACCATTCTTTGCCTTGAGACTGGGTCAAGTGCTCCAGTGTATTCTATGACACCTTTTTCTAGTATAGTATTTATGACTTCAACAGTATTGTTGTTGCCCGCTTATTAGACATAAGCTTCTTATTCACATCTTACCTGTCTTGAATTCCCTAACACCTAGCCTGTTGCCCGGCACTTAGTGGGAATGTAATAAAAATTGGTTGAATGAATGAACAGTATTATGAGATGTTCCCAGTCTAATTAAATGTAATTAGTCTTCTGCAACATTGTTTTTAATGCCTTTGATGGTTTTGGTGTATCATAGCATAATGGTTCACCCAGTGTTTGGGCATTTTCCTTTTTTTTTTTTTTTTCCTTTTTGCTACAGCACTGATGGTTTTCATAGTTCAGTGTTCAGAAAAAGCTTCCACTTAACTTTCTCAGGGGAGACTCAGCTGAGTTTGACATGCCTGGGTCGTGCATCTGATTAGGATAACAGAACCAGGGTAATTATCCAGGCCTCCTGTGTCCTGCTTTATTGCTCTATTCCGCTTCTTACATGGCTCTTACGAGAACTTCATAAAGATTTTTTTTTTCTTTTTAAACTTACCTGCTCTCAGATTTAATGGGGGTTTATTTAATAGTGTCATCCTCTCCCTACAGGGTGCTATTTAACTAATAATATTTTTAAAAAGAATTCCCTAACTTAACAACCTCCCCATATCTGTTTAAACTTTGTTACTGAGTCATTGGTGGAGCTGGCTCTTACTTATGACTTCCTCCTAGTATTTTGCTGATGCCATGGTAAGGAATTGACCCTTGTCCACAGCATGAGGTACTTTTCTTTTGATGGTTTCTGGCCGGTTGGCAGTATCTGGTCCATAAAAAGTGGCCCTTACCCCTACTCCATACTTCTCTAGCCATTCCTTTCCTGGTTCTCTTGTTTCCTAAATGTAGATTTCCCAGGTGCTGTCTTTGGCCTTGTTTTCTCTTCATCTTCTTCATCTCATAAAACAATTGCAAAGATTACTGACAGATTTTACTTCTTGGTTAACATCTCTCTGAGATTCCAGTTGCTTCTTGCATATCCCATAAACCTGAGAGTGAGGCTTAGACAACTCCAGTACCTTGTTTATCAACTGATAAACAGAGCTCTTTCCCCTTCCTCCACTGAAGTTGTGAGTGGCTTCTGTATTTGCAGTTTTTGAAGACTGTCACTACCATTTCTGTCATCTGGGCTCTGAACCTGGCCAAACCATGCCAGTTGTGCTTCCATAACATCTCTTGAATCTCTTGGTGACCCACACCCTCATTACCACTGCTACAGTTAATTCAGGAATTAATTTTCTCTGACCTACTCACCACTCCCCCACCTCACCCCACCCTCCAGTATCTCGTGAAAACAGGCATTCAGAGGGAGCCCAGGGTGCTTGTTTTTCCTAGCTTCATAATGCTAACCACCTGTTGCACATTGCAGAGCCCTCAACATTCCCACCAACCCTGCCCTACTTCTTCAGGATCTGGTAGTGCCTTTTCTTGTAAATTCTCTGATTAAAAAACTTAAAGCACCAGATGAAGATCTTTTGTAAATTTCTTTCAAAATTGGTCTGAGTTTAAAGAGACCACTGGCTTTCCAACTTTTATTTGCTGCTTATAAAAAGTGTAGTGTTGTTGACTGGGGAAGTTGGGCTCTTCTGGTGCAGCCCCAGGAAGATCCAGGTAATCAGTTGGAATCATTGTGACCTAAACCAGTATAACTTCACTGCTATCAGAGTATTTCTAAGGCTGCAGCTTTGGTCAAGCTACTCCCTGTACCCCAAAGCTGTTGGGATCCCCACTGCTTTCAGAAGGTTTAAATCAGTTCCAGACAGCCTGGTATTCCGGATATATTACATATTGGCTTAGAACTACATTTCCAACCTTATATAATCTGTCATTTTACACCCTGCTCCCCGTATACCACATGTCATAGCCAAATGGGTATGTCTAAGGCCCCTTGGTCTAGAATGCCCTACTCATTCCCTCTCCCATGCCCTTCATTCTCTGCATCATAAATTCTCCCCTGCTTCATAGATCTAGCGCCCTCTCTGCCATAAGCCTTCTCAGACTTGCCCAGGTGAAAATAATACATTTATCGTCTATAACACCTAAAAATTTTGTATCCTGGATTAGAGTTGTTTATATACATTGCTCCTACTAGCTGGATGTTCTCACAGAGCAGGAATCACAGGTGCATTTTATGTCCCTACAACATCTAGCACATAGTAAGCACTTACTATTTTTTTGATGAATAAATTGTCATTTAGTCAGTTTCCACTTGTGATTCACCTGGTCCTTGGGCTAAAGTTGAGAGTATTTTGATTAATTGGTATAGCTCCACACCATGAAAGTCTTGTTTGTGGAGAAACTTGTTCATCATTCCCCTCAGCTCACCATGATTCTGTTCCACTAAATTTCTAATTCACTTAAGTTTCCAGCTAGGGCATCGTAGTCAAAGTGAGCCTGTGGGCCTATGTATTTTTGCTTGATAAGTCTTAGAAGTTTACCAGTATACTGAGAAGATGATCAGACTAGGACTCAGAATATAGACCTGAATTAGAATTCCACATCTCCATCTAAGCTTAGGTAAGTCATTAAAAATCTCTTGGTCTTAGTTTCCTCTGTAAGGGAGAAGTTGCACGAGATAGTTTCAGATGTCGCATTGGAATGAAAAAGAAGGCCTATATAAATGCTTTTGAACAGGAGGCTGCAAACTTTTTCTTTAAAGGACCAGATAATATTTTAGGCTTTGCCGGGAATACAATATGTGTTGCAGCTACTCAGCTCTGCTGTTAGTAGCTTGAAAGTGGCCGTAAATAATATGTAAACTAGTGGCCTAGCTGCGTTTCAGTATTTTATTTACAAAAACAGGCAGCAGCCGTGATTTGCTGACCCTATGCTTTAGAAGTTAGTGGTCAGTGTAGGCTAATCCAAGAAAGCTGAACGTGTCTTAAATGGAATGTGGACTCTTGGCTTTGTCCTTTTCATATAACAAAAGTAACTTCATTATTTGAGTTTTTATAGTACAGATGTGAATAGTCAGTAAGTCCACTGTCATCCTCAGCTTCTTCCCTGGGTAACCACTGTTACCTATCATACTTTTTAAAACATATGTGGTATATCCACTTTGGATAAAGGTCTAACAATTTCCTGTAAAAGTAAATATACACTTCCCCATGATCCCCAGCAGCTGTAGGTGTTTACCCAAGAGAAATGAAAACATATGTCCACAAAAATACACAAAATATTCATAGTAGCTCCAAACTGGAAAGAGCCCAGGTGTCCGGCAGTAGAATGGATAAACAAACCAATGTCCACACAGTGGAATACTACTCAGCAGTAAAAAGGAGCAAACTACAGATAACACAAAACATGGGTGAATCCCACAATTAGGCTGAGCAGAAAAGAAGCTCTACCGAAGAGAATATACTACTGTATAATTTCATTTCTTTGAAATTCTAAGTCAAACAATACTTAACTATGCTGGGGAAAAGCCCACGATGGTGTTTGCCTCTAGGATGGTGGTCATGGGGATTGACTGGGAAGGGGCATGAGAACTTTATAGGGTGATGGCAGCGTTCTGTATCTTGATAGCTGTTTGAATCATAGAGGTGAATGGATTTCTCAACAACCATGTCATGGTACCTTGGAGATTTGTATATTTCACTGAATGTAATTTTCCCTCAATTTTAGTTAATATGCATGTTGAAGTGTTTAGGGGTTAAGTGTACTGACATTGCAACTTGAAATTCTTAAAAAAAATAGGTGGTGAATAGATGAGATAAATGTAGTAGACTTTACTGTAGAATCTAGGTGGGGTTTATGCGTGTTCACTCATATTTCTTTTAACTTTTCTGTGTATTTGTAAATATTCCTAATTGGATGTTGGAGAAAAAAGAATACATGAATATATTCATGTTTCTCTTCACTACCTTCTACCAATCGCAGTCTTTTGCACAGATAATGATTGCTTATCAGTTTTCCTACCAGTCCTTTTTCAACACACTTATATATGTGTATATGTATATATATGTGTGTGTGTGTGTGTGTGTGTATGTATATGAGTATATATGGACTATGTAGGAATAATTAATTTTCTACTTTACATGAGTAATAGGAAGAATGTATGTTCTAGAACTTCCTTTTTTTCACTTAATATGTCTTGACTGTTTCCATGTCTCTGTCCCTCTCTCTCCCCCGCCCCTATTTATTTAGCTCATTCCTTTGAGTCATTGCATAATATTCCATAGTGTAGGGATATATATCCAAGATATATATATATATATTTCTTTGTGATGAATATTTAGATTGTTTCCAATTTTTCTCTTGCACATTGTGCAGTGCATGTGTGCAACTATTTATCCAGGGTAGACACTGAGAAATGGAATCACCGGTTTATAGTATATGTTTATTTTTATATTAATTTATTGTCCTCCAGTAAAGCTGTACCAATGTATACTCCCACCAGCAGGGATCAAATTCCCTGTTTCCCTTCAACTTTCTGAGCATTGGTTATTATCACTCTTTAAAAATTTTTGCCAGTTTGATGGGACGCTGATGTCTTGGTTGGTTTAATTTGCAGTATCTCTGATAACTGCAACTTATGTTTGCTCAGTTTTCATTTCTTTACAGTGACCTGCTCATCTTTTTGCTGTCTTTTGTCTCTTAATTCTTTTATTTTAAAAATTGTACTTGTTTAAATAAATATTATCACAAATTTAACAGTCTTTTATAGGCTGTTCCTGATCACTTATCCCAAAATATATTGAATAATTCATCATTTTCTCACTGATTTGAAATGCCAGCTTTGTTACATGGATATTATATGGATCCTTTCTTGATTATTGTTGTGTTTTGTTATTAATTGGTATCTCTGTTCCTGTGTCATTATCACTCTATAGCATGTAAGCTCTATGTAAGCATTTAAAATAAAATAAATTGGTGAAATTTGTGAGAGTACTGTCTGTTTAGTTTTGGTATCTGGAGAGTGCTAGCCTTATAAAGATTTAGGTAACTTACGGAGCATACAAAAAGGATAGCTTGTGTGTAGAGAAAGATCTACTTATTGAAAATTGGGAGAACTAACTAAAGCCATTTGGACATAGTGTCTCTTTTAGAGATAGAGCTCTGTTTATTTCTTGTAAGAACTTCTGATTTGAATGTGTTTATTTTCTTTAAAAATCATATATTTCATCTATTTTTGAGCTTACTAGTTGGAAAGTGGTTTTATTGATAAAATTAATGATTTATTTTTGCATTTGTTTCCATTAACTTGTGCTTGTATCTTAAATCTCCTACTTTCCTTGAATTTATTTTAGTCTTGAATTTAAAACCTGGCTTTTTTGGTTTGTCTTGATTTTTAGTGAATGCATATAAGGCTATGGATTTTCCTTTGTGTTCTGCTACGTGATTGTTTTGAATTTTGAATATTTTGGGTTTTGTTGTCTTTTTAATCCAAAGGTTATTTAGCAGTCCATTTTCTAAATTTTTGTTATACTTCTCTAACATACTTTGATTGTGAAAAATGTGGCCTTGATTTTTTTTTTTTTTTTTTTTAGGTTTGTTATTTTTTATTTTGTTTTGGTTTGGTTTTTTGAAATTTAAGTCATGGTCAGTTTCAAGGCAATGTTCCAGGTTTATAAAGAGTATATTTTCTGGTGACTACAAAGTTTTACATATATTAAATAACTATTAGTTGTGTTTTTAAAATATTATCCTTTTTGTTATTGTTTACCTGATCTGTGGAATTCTGGAAGAGGTACGTTAAAATCTCTACAGATGATTGTGATAAATTTTGCTTTACATATCTTAAGCCACTTAGCATCACAAATGTTCATGGCTTTTATGCTGTATCTTCTTGATGTGTTCTGTTTACTTTTTATTAATAGAGATTATCTTTGCTTTGTTAATGCCTTTTGACTTGAATTCTAAATAGTTTGCTTACAGTAATAATGCCACATCTACATTTCTTTTTGTGAGCCAAGGTCTACTTTATTTTCAACCAGTATGTGTTATAATTTTAGGTTTTTGTCTATAAATAGCATTTATTTATAGTGCTATAAGGTTTTCTTTAACCCACTTTGAGAATGTCTTTTATTAGACTACTATTAAATTATTCCTACCTTAATATTTTTGGGATTTTAACTTGTTATTAAATTAAAGTCAAATTTTAACTATGTAAAATACAGACTAATGTAGTGGCAAAAGTAGATCATTGGCTGGCTGAAGGATGTACAGATTGCGAACGGGCACAAGGAACCTTTCAGAGGTGATAGAAATGTTCTGTATCATTAGTGTAGTGGTGGTTTCACAATACATGCAGCTGTCTACTCATTGGGATTGTGCACTTGGAATCAATGAAAATTATTGTGTGTAAGTTATTCCTCAGACCTGATAAGGAAAAGAAATTAAAATCAACACTTACTTAGATGTTACCAGCAAGTCTTACTGGTTTCTTTGCTCACCGTTGCTTTATATATTTTTCTTCTTTGTCTTAAATTTTTAAAGAAAACTTTAAAAAATGAAAAATGTACAATTATATTAGCTTTTTCTAGAATTTAGTCTGTGAACTTTGTCCTTTTTTTTCAGGTTAGATAATATATAAGTTTTTCTTCCAAAAAGAAGGAAATGAAGACAGTGTAGCTAAAACTTAAAGCCTCCTCGGTTTGGAATATACTGTTTTATTTTTGGCTGATGAGATATCTGTCAGTCATATTTCTCTGCTCTAGGTAAAACCCGTTTTATCTTTTTAGAAGCTTTAAGAAATTTTCACTTTATTTTTAGTATTCTGAAATGTTACCTATTTCTGTCTAGGTATAGGGTGTTTTCTAGTATTTTTCAATCTTTTCCAATCTAGACACAAAATGTGTTATTTCTTTGGGCATTCCTCCCCATCCCCTTTTCTGGTGGAATTCTTGTTAGATTTGTTGATATTCTGGTTCTGTCTCCCGTGTCTCAACAATCTCCATACTCTCTCTTTTTGCCCAGTATTGTAAAACACCTCGGTTTGATCTTTTAGCTCACTGAATTTTTCTTTGGCTTGGCTAGTTCTCTAGGTTAGGCCTTCTTCCAAATTTTTGTTTTTTAAATAGCTTTATTGAGGTATAATTGTGACATATGGTAAACTGCACGTATTTAAAATTAAAATGTATAACTTGAGTTTTGGTGTATATTCACCTATATGCATATACACATATTGTACCCATGGAACTATCACTCTAATCAAGATAATGAAAATATTCATCACTCCCCAGATTTCCTCTTTCTCATTTGTAATTCTTTTCTTTCCCTACCTCCCCAGTATCCAGGCAAAAATAGATCTGCTTTTTGACAGTTTAGATTAGTTTGTATTTTCTGAAACTTTAAATGCATGGAATCATGTAGCGTGTTCTCTTTGGGGTCAGGAGTGCTGAGTTCTTTCATTCAGCACAGTTATTTTGAGAAGTAGTTCATGAATAGTATTCCATTGTATTATATGCCAGAATTTATTTATTAATTCATCTGTAGATGTGCTTTTGGGTTGTTTGGAGTTTTTAATGATTACAAATAAAGCATTTACGAATATTCATATACTTTTTCTTCTGCGAACGTGTGCTTTCGTTTTTCTTGGTTAAATATCTAGGAATGGATTGGCTGGATCCTATCATAGGTATATGCTACTAACTTTTCAAAAAATTGTTTTCCAAAATCGGTTTTTGTTTTGGCACATTCCCACCAGCAGTGTATTAGAGTGTCAGTTGCTCCGCTTCTAGCTCATCACTTGGTATGGTCAGTCTTTAGAATTTCTAGCATTCTGGTGAGCATGTAGTGGTTTTGATTTGCCCGTCCTGGATAACTAGTGATGTTGAATATGTTTTCATGAACTGTATTGTTTTGCAATTCTCATTACATCTTTGATGAAGTTTCTGTTCAAAACTTTTGTCCATGTTTTAGAAATTTGTTTTGTTGTAAGAGTTCTTTATATATTCTAGATGCAAATAAGTACTTTATTGGTTTCATATTATGCAAAATATTTTTCCCAGTCTTTGGTTTGCTTTTTTGTTAGGTGTCTGGATTTTTTTTTATTATTATTATTTGACTCTTCTCCAGTTCAGCTTATCTACTAAGTTTTAAAGTTTTAACAATCAGAATATGAAATCAGATTTTGAAAAATTATTCTCTTACCTTATACTCTGTATTTTAATTATACTCATGCTTCCCCCCCTTGTTCTGTACCCTGTTATAACCCAGTTTTTTCAGGCATTACTTTCTTTGTTGCGTTTGATACTTTATTGGATTAGTTTTTCTTCTCAATATTTTGTAACTATTGGATCTCTGCACCTCCTCTTTGTATTTAGACTCCCTGTCATAGCATTCAGGGATGAGGCGTAGGTAGCCAAGAGCTGGTCAGGTATGGAGATTCTCTCCACTCCTTCAGATTTTTACCAACCCATCCAGGACCTTGCCCAGTTTTTATCCCAAGCCCCAGTGTTCCCTTCTTCATAGCATGTACAAAAATTAACACACAGTGGATCAAAGACCGAGACTTAAAGAACTAAAACTAAAAATTCTTAGAAGAAAATATAATTGCAAGTCTTCATGACTTTGGATTAGGTAATGTTGTTTTGGATATGATACCAAAAGTCAAGCAACCAAGGAGAACAATAGGTAAACTGGACTTCCTTGAGATTAAGAACTTTTCTGCTTTAAAGGACACTGTCGGCGCCCGGCGGGGCATGGCGTCCAAGCAAGGCGGGCGTCGGCTGGTGGCCAGTGCTGGGTCCCGGGCTGGGGCCGAGAGCCGGGGCAGGCGGGGCCGCTTTCTGCCTCTCGCTGGCCGCGCCGGCGGCAGGCGCCAGCGAGGCCTGTGGGGAGTGGCGGCGCAGCCGGGCGGGTGGGACCGTCGCCCAGGCCCTGGCCCGCGCTTGGGGAGCTGGTGCAGTGGCTGGGCTTCGCTCCCTTCGAGGTCTTCGTGCACCTGTTGGCCCTGTCGGTGTTCTCCGTGCTGCTGGCCCTGCGTGTGGACGGCCTGGCTCCCGGCCTCTCCTGGTGGAACGTGTTCGTGCCCTTCTTCGCCGCTGACCGGCTCAGCACCTTCTTCACCACTGTCGTCTCCGTGCACCTCTTCCCAGGACAGAGAGAAGCGGCTGGCCGTGCTCCGCCTTTTCTGGGTCCTCACGGTTCTTAGCCTGAAGTTCGTCTTGGAGATGTTGTTGTGCCAGAAGCTGGTGGAGCAGACTCGGAGCTCCGGTTCGGCCTGATCACGTCTCCAGTCTTCATTCTCCTGCAGCTGCGCATGATCCCTGCCTGCCGGGTCAACTAGCCTCGCAGGAGATAAGCTAGAAGGCGGGACCCCACGCTGAGGTCCCACTTCCGCTGCACCAGAGAAGTCTTGGGCTGAAAGCCACCTTGTGCCCTGCTGAGTGCCCAGCTTTCTCTCTATCAGTCATGTTTGAAATTGTTCCCTCAGCAGGGCTGAAAAGAGCAGCCTTGATTCTTAAACGTATTCCCTCTTATGCTTTGAATAGCTAATCTTGAATTGAGGTCCTGAGAAGGCCAGACAGTCCTGAACTCCTCTGACAGTTGGAAACTGCATATAAGTAAAATGTCCTGATGGGCTCTGAGTATTTTCATGGATCCTGGGAAAGTACCCACTGTGCAAAGGCTGCAAAGCTGGACTCGGGATTTCCCCGGGCCAGCAGTGCTGACCTGAGAGCTTACTGCCCCATCCCCCGAGACAAGACTTCCTTAGATGCTTGAGCTCTAAAAAGTGTGAACCAGATTGTGTCTCCTCCCCAGTGGCACTGGGGAGGATGGCTCTTTCTTCATTCCAGCCCAGGCAGACAGGAGTATGTTGAATAAGCATGATTAGGACCCTATCTGGGTATCTGTCGCCTGAGAAAAGAACTAGCTTTCAAGGCACTGCTTGGTTTCCTATCCCAGCAGACTGCAGTGTCACGACTTTTCCACCACCTCATGCCCAGCACTGTTAGCGCACCTGAGACCTTAGGCCACTCTAAGGGACTAGAGAGAGGAACAGGTGCTCTGATGCGCATAGCCATTGAGACCTACACATGGGAAGTTTGCAGATGGTCTCAGCCCATGCCTGTCGGCCTAAGGGCTTTGGTTTGATGCCAGTCGGGTGCCAAATGAGAACATTTGCTGAGATTAAAATAGGAATGTTTTACTGAAAAAAATAATAATAAAGGACACTGTCATGAAAGTGAAAAGACAACCCGCAGAATGGGAGAAAATAATTGTACATCATGTATCTGACGAGAGGCTCGTGTCTATAATATATAAAGAACTCTTAGAACTCAATAAGAAGACAACCCAATATAAAAATGGGCCAAGAATCTGAATAGACAGTTCTCTAAAGAAGATACAAATGACCAATAAGCTCATGAAAAAATGCTCAACATCATTAGTCATTAGGGAAATGCAAATTAAACCCACTAGGAAGTATTAATGAGAATGTGGAGAAATTGGAATCCTGCTGGTGGGAATGTAGAATGTTATAGATGCTTTGGAAAACAGTTTGGTACTTAACTCAAAATACTAAACAGAGCTACCACATGACCAAGCAGTTCCACTCATAGGTGAATGAAATGTGAATTATACCTCAATAAATAGCTCCTTATAAAAATTTGAATATACAAAGGACTTTAAATTTGTACTTGTCCATATAATTGATTTTTTTAAAATTATACCTGCCTCTGCTTTAAGTTTTTTAAAACTATAAACAGGTTGTTAATTTATTTACCAAGGGGAAGTTGTTTCTCATCAGAATTCTCTGAGGATAAGGCATAGTCTTTCTATTGTCTAGGTACCCTCAGGTAACTAGGAAGTTTGCAGAAGTGTGTTGAACAGGTGTGGATGTCCAGGCCTTGATGAAGCCTAATGACTGACCTGTTCCCTGCTTACATTAACTAGCGCTGTGGCAGACGTGGCACACTGAACAGGGCCCATCTGCACTACCTATTACTCAGCTAGGGTAGCTCAATTCGTTTCATCCCTGTCATTGTCAGGAATGCATCTGAGTAAATAACTGCAAGATACCGATATATAAGAACAGCAATTTACAACTTCTGTTTTTATTTTCAGGTATTTTTTTTCTTAGTGTAGGAGAAAGGCGGTTAAGTTGATAAAGTACTGCCATCCTTGTGAGTGGTCTTTCATATGTGGTTTTAATAAGTGAGATTAATTTTAGTTTTTAAATGTTAAGTTTGTTCTTGGTGAGAGGATCATATCAAGCAGGGGAAATTGGCTTCAGTGCTGAAAATCACTTATCGGTACACTCCCTACATTCAAAATTGACTTAATGGACACTAGTACATGGCATCAGGTTTGGGACATGGCTGTTAATCTGTGCATCTATTTTATGAACCTAACTTTTTTTTTTTGAGATTTTTTTGATGTGGACCATTTTTAAAGCCTTTGTTGAATTTGCTGCAATATTGCTTCTGTTTTATGTTGTGGTTTTTGTTTTGTTTTGTTTTTTTTGGCCCCGAGGCATGTGGGATCTTAGCTCCCTGACCAGGGATGGAACTCGCATCCCCTGCATTGGAAGGTGGAGTCTTAACCGCTGGACTGCCAGGGAAGTCCCAGCCCAACTCTTTATAGGAAGTTTTTACACTTTTGTTCGTGTTTGCTATATGTTCATTTGCTTTGTGACCGTTTTTATAAATCCGCTTTATATTATTTTTCCTGAAAATTTAAAATCAAATTTGAAAATGGTAAGCATATTTTCAGATGACTTTGAAACACCGCTAAATAATTAAACTCTTGGCACTTCTGTTTTAAACTTCTCCAGTTTAATATCTACTGCGTCAGTTGACAAACTACTGTGGCCTCCATCTGCCTCCTCTGTAAGTGAGGCTTTATTGGGTGGAACACATCCCCCACTCATTATCACATTTATATATTTGTACCCTGGTCTGCTGTGTGGAGGATTTTATCCATTAGTTCCTACAAATACCGAGATCTGAAAGAATGGTTTTTCTCCTGTATCTCATTAAACCATCCTTTGGGCTTTGCACGTATTTCATCTACCTCTGTAGTAAACTGATCACTTCTTTGAGATTGGTCTTCCTTTGTGTTTCTGCAACAGGATCGCTCTGTGTGATAGGGAAGTGATGCTGTCTGGAGGCGACATCCTGTGCTCCTTTCTTCCTTCTGTCCTTTCGCTCCCTATTTTGGCCTCCTGGTAATTGGGGCAGGGGGAGGACGGGGAATGCTGGTCTAAATTAAAATGAAATTGCTTTAACTGTTTCCCCTTTGCTTAAAAAAAGGGGAGGCAGTTTCCTGGCCCACAGGTAGCAAATGAAAGTTATCTAAGCTTTTGCCACAATCTGTTTCGGGGTCACAGGGTCTTTTGAGCATCACGAGAACGTTGTAGAGCCACTCCGCAGAAGAAAAATGGGTATATTCAGAAATGTATTATTCCAGAAGTCATAGAAGCTCTGAAGTTAATCCTTCTGGGGATGAGTGAGGGTGAAGGGTCCATAGAGTCCAGGTTAGGAACCCCTGCTCTAGCCCTTCTGCTAGGACAAATATTAATAAGCAGGTTTTGTGTTAAGACTGGAAAATAAAGCTGATGTTAATTCAACTTTGGGGAATTAAGTGTTCTCTACTATTGCTGTAACTGGGGATTTATTGAATATTCTTTGATCAGGTTTTTTTTTTTGGCCGTGCTGCGCGGCATGTGGGATCTTAGTTCCCCGACCAGGGATCCAACCCGTGCCCTCTGCATTGGAAGCGCGGAGTCTTAACCACTGGACTGCCAGGGAAGTCCCCTTTGATCAGTTTTTAAATGTTCAAATATAAATGTGTGACGTTAACAATATATTCTAGTATATAATCTTGATGGTGACCACTTATGATGTTAGATCTTTGAATATAGACATTTGAGAAAAATAATTCTAGATGTTCACAAAATAAATCACTGGCTTAGGATAGATCTTAGTGTTTCCAGATTGTGAAGAAAAAAAGGTTAAGCCCTTGGTGTTGAAACTTGCGTCTGCCAGCTCTTGCTGCGTGCTTAGCGGTGGAGTTGTCAAGTCCCACTGGTTGGGATGCTCCTCTCTTCACTTTTGCATGACGCTTCCACTCAACCAGTTTTTCCTAAACTTTATTCATTGATACCACCTTCATGATTTACCTTCTCTGCATGTTTCCTGGCTATTCTCTAAATCAACTCACTTTTTAAAGCCCAAATTTATGCTAATAATTACTGTGAAATACAGGGTTGATGCGCTAATTCTTTTTTTTTTTTTTTTGGCCGCCTGTGCGGCATGCAGAACTTCCCCTAGGATTGAACCCATGGCTCCTGTAGTGGAAGCACAGAGTCTTAACTGCTGGACCACTGGGGAAGTCCTATGTGTTAATTTTTTTGTTTGTCACATATACATACTGGGGGTTTTGTCCAACCTAAAATTCATCTTTTTTCTTTCTAGAGAGCATTAAATCCATTTCGGGAAACACTCCCTTATGTGCTGGAATTTTAAAGCTCTGATCTTGAATCAGTATGATCTGTGGAAGCTACTTGTACTTGGAAGTATCAGAGGAGAGGAGGGGGTCACAGGATGTGGGTGGGTGCTGCCTGCTGAAATACCCCTTGCTTGGGTGAATTCATATCGTTCTGAATATGAAGATACTTGGCTGTGTGCATGGCAGAGCTTGGAGCTGTAGCCTTGCAATGATGGGTCTGTTTTTTGACCCTGGCCACATCACACACACACACACACACACACACACACACACACACACACACACACACACACACACACACACACACACACACACACACACACACACACACACACACACACACACACACACACACTATATCTTCAACTTCATGAGTTTTATTTTCTTTTACAGGTTTGATCTTGCTCTTCTACCTAGTCTTTTATGGGTTCCTGGCAGCACTCTTTTCATTCACGATGTGGGCTATGCTTCAGACTCTGAACGATGAGGTTCCAAAATATCGTGACCAGATTCCTAGTCCAGGTAATTAATTATGTTGTGATTAGCATGGCTTCTAACAAAATTGGGTTATACTTTATCTTCTCCGTAAGTCTGTATTATATAGCCGGTAGAAGATGTTAAACTTCAGGGTTAGATAATGTGAAAGTTTTGATTTTGTTTGTTGTTTAATATTTACATAGTGATATAAAGACCTTTAATATTTACATAGTGATATAAAGACCTTTAATATTTACATACTGATATAAAAACCTTTAATATTTACACAGTGATACAAAAACCTGGCTGATAAATCTTGAGTCTTTTGCCAAGAGTAAGCAGAAGTGAATATTGAGAGTTAAAGTGAAGCCAGATTGATGAATATAGTTATAGTTATGAATGGTGTTTATGAATATTGTGTAGTAGTTTCACTTTGCTCTGAGTAATTTACTTATAAAGTATATGTTTCAGCTCTGGTGTGGGTTAGAGCATTGGTCTTATAAAATACATGCTTCATGTTTTTAATTGCTTAGTATGGAAATGGTAAGAAGTCAATAGAGAATAAAATGAGTATACTCTTAATATGTTGAATTATTCTCTATTGATTGTCTTAGGGAAAAAAATTTCCTCTAGGATACTGGAGAATGTACTTTCGTACGGAAGAAAATCTTAACTGGATCACTTGTTTAAGTCACATTTTCTCCCTCCTGATTTTATTCTTTTCAAACAGTTGGTCTTTGAATGCTAGCTCCGCTTTCGTTGGTACACACGGCCCTTGTCCTCAAGGTGCTGGCAATTTTTATAGAAGTAAATAACAATAATGTGCAGAACTCCAGTGTATCTAATTCCCAGAAATATGAACAACTTCCAGAGATGGTAGCAAAGGGACGGCTCTCCATGGAGGAGCGTGATTTGGGCAGCAGGCAGAGTGGGCACGCAGGCCAGGGAAGGTGGGAGTCTGCAGCAGGAGGTTTCTGTCTGCAGCAGTGGTTCTCTTCCAGCCGTGATTTGCCCCCCAAGGCCATTCAGCAGTGTCTGGAGACATTTTTGGTTGTCACAACTGCAGACGTGCTGCTGTGAGTAGAGGCCAGGGGTGCTGCTAAAAATCCCTACGGTGCATGGGACAACCTCCCACAACAAAGACTCATCCAGTCCAGAATGTCGTTAGGGCCACGGCTGAGGAACCCTAGCCTAGATCCTTGCCCACTGCATGGACTTCTCAGCTATATCAGCAGCGAGATTGAACCAATTTCCCCAACCAGTTTTCTTAGAAAATTTGTTCTAATGGCTTTTCCTTTGTTTGCAGCTAATATTTATCTAAATATCATGAATAACTCTTTTGGTCTGTTTGACCATGTATCTGAGACCAGCTCCATGCTAATTTTTTCCTCATCTCTCATTGTAGCCCTGTTTTCTTTCTACCTAGATGAATTCTAAGATAATTATTTCTCTTGCTGCCTTAAGTTATGTGACTATTACTATTGAACATAAGCTGATCTATTTCAGAAATATTAAACCGTTTATAATTGCATGAATAATATAAGCAGTAAAATGTGTTCAATATACTTTTTTAAGTATATAGTTTTAAACTGAGTTCCTTAAAATCATTCACCAAGTGTATTATAGTACTTAAAAACTAAATATTAGTTCAAATAAACAAATATATATGCACACTTATTCATATTATATATCAATATAATATTAGATGAATGTATATTAGTTTGTTAAATATGATTTTCTCTTCATAAAGGAATAATGGGTAATTAAATTTTATTTCTACTTGTATTTTCTAAGGTTTTTTTTGTTTTTTTTTTTTAACAATGACCTTATTAAGTTTATTTTTAAATGGCATCATTTCAATAATGTATTTGCACCTGGTAAAATAAATGCTAGTTTGAAATTGGTATGTGTATTAACATATACATGCATATAACATAAACACGTACCATCCATGCACACCCCTATAGATGCACACACATGCATACACACATATTCATGCTCCGATGGTTTAAATTGTAAAGACGTAAGAGTTACTGTAGTTTTCACATTCTATTGATGTTCATGGTTTGGGGTAAGCTGACTTTATTTGGAGGACGTAGGTGTACTGCGTCAAAAATGCAGCCGTACGGCACACTCCTGCTGTGTTTTTTTTTTACTTAAGAGTTTCAGACAGGCTGTTAAATGAACTAAGGCTCCAGGAGCATTGCTCAGCAAGATCTAAGAAGTAACTTGTATCAGAAATTCAGTTTTAGACATTCTGGTCTGCAGAGTTTTTGTAAATTGAGTCATTTAAAACTTCCCATAGAAATAAGTCATGTTAAAGGAATGTAATCTTTTTTTTTTATAAAGCATAGACATTTTCACATTTTTCTTTAAAATTTCTTTCAAACTGGATGATTTATTAAAAGTTGGGTTTTTCTTAAAGTTGGGTGTTTTTATACAGTTATGTATAAGCTGCCTTGATTCTGTTACTTTTTCACTTACAGTATATTATGTCTTGTTCCTCCTGTAAAACCTTAAAAATGAAAACATACAATTTCAGACATACACAGATGGTCATTTCATATACTGGATGGTCAGGCTTTATTTCTACATTGAACATTTTTATTAAAAAATCAGAAGGTTACTATTGATTTTGTAGTTGGTGGAGGGGTAAGGAAAAATAGGCATATGAGATCATCCAAATCCAAGTGACCTGGTATGTTGAGGTAGTAGGTGAATGGGGAATCTAATTGGGGCTCTTTTGTGCTGTATATGGAATAAGATTTGCTCTGCCATTTGGGAACATTGAGTGTTTCATCATAGTTGAGTAGCATCGGATCTATTGTAGTTTAACTCAAGAACCATGCAGATCAACAAAGGCAAGTATTTAGGATTTGAAAGAAACTGGGTTTGATCTAAAACGAATTAGATGTTTATGAGCAGCAATTTTTTTTTTGTTTGTTTGCTGCATTGGGTCTTCATTGCTGCGCACGGGCTTTCTCTAGTTGCAGTGAGCAGGGGCTGCTCTTCGTTGTGGTGCGCGGGCTTCTCATTATGATGGCTTCTCGTTGCGGAGCACGGGCTCTAGGCACGCGGGCTCAGTAGTTGCAGCACGTGGGCTTCAGCAGTTGCAGTACATGGAGAGCAGCAAAAGCAATTTTAATGAAAACTAAAACAACCTTATTATTTATTTTCAGATTCAATGCAAGGCTTATCTATAATAACTTTGATATATGGGGAATGTTTAGAAACTAGTGAGAATTTTAGGATATTTTTGTTTAAGTCTTTGTGCAAGGCTGAATGTAGATCTAATGCTTTTAAATTAAACAAAATTTTTTTATGAAGTAGAGTTGATTTACAGTGCTGTGCTAACCTCTGCTGTACAGCACAGCGACTCAGTTATACACGTACAGACACACTTTTGAGCTAATGCTTTTAAATCAAGGAAAGCTTAAAGTTGGACGCCTGATTGTTACAGATACATAGGCTTACATTTTCTGTTAATAAACTCATGTAAACATATTCTATATACATGGGTGTTGATTGCTAATATGAAATTGTTGGTGGTTATATGTCAATTCAGTATGAGAAAACCACATTTTAGTTATCGAGCAGTGTTTATTGTTGAAGGAAGAATATTTAACTGTAGAGTTAAAATTGTATAGGCCTCTTTCATTGATAAGGTAAGCTTTCTTTATGAATGTTTTCATACAGTTGTAATTTGAATGACAAAAGTGCTTAGACTTTGATTTGCTAAAATTTTCTCCGTATATTAATGGCAAATTGGCAAAACCTAAAAATATTTAATAGAAAATGAATGTAGAAAGTACAAAGTAAAACTTGCATCTTTTAAATTAAGGAACAGAGCAATTCTAACTAAGATTTAGAGGAGGTTTCTAATTGGTAATGTCCGACGTGATTTTGAAGACGTGGAATTTTTTCATTTTAGATGTCTCTTCATAGTCAGATAGAAGTGGGAGGTTCTTGATAATTTCAACCTACCCGTGAACACAATTTCCACATAGTTTACTGAGATCTTCCTTTTTAGAGATAAGAGGAAGGAGAAGGAAGGAGAGAAGGGAATTTGCTGTAATTAATTTCCCCCCTTTTCTTTTATCTCTATAGGGCTTATGGTTTTTCCAAAACCGGTGACAGCATTGGATTTTTCATTCAGCGTGTCTAATCCAGAGTCCTATAGAGGGTACATTAATGACCTTAAGAAATTTCTAAAGTGTAAGTATGTTTTTTTTAGAGTAAGTTAAAGATTTTAGTTATTGCAGAAACTAGGACCAAATTATGATGACTTTTAGAAACATTATTATTAGAGTTTGTCTTGCCTTTTTCTTTCTTTCTGTGAAACACAGTCAATTGAGAGGACTTAGCAAGTAGAATTTACGATTATTCATGATGAATTTATGATTAGTCCGTATTCTGACTTACGGAAAGCATAGGGGCCTAACCCTAATGGGCAGTTGATTTGATTTTTTTTATCTACCCTTTAATAAGTACATGAGTAAGTTCATTGAAGCATAACATTTATATCTGCATCAAAACAAATAGCATGTGACTAATGGAGCAAAACTGTATTATAAAATGATGCCCGTAAGGATCTGGACCTTTGGATCCAGTGTAGTGCTTGCGGCGTGGGGACGAGGAATGGTGTTCGTCATTAAAAGAAAAAAAGTTTGTGTATCGGTTGTGAGTTTTTCAGAGCTACTGGTTTGCAGTGCTTTCTAATAGCCGTCCTGGCCCAGTTTTCTCTTCCGTTTTGTCTGCCCTGACTCCGTGTTATTAATATTCACGCGAATAGCCATCAAGCGCCATGGCCTCTGGGTTCGCGGTTGCCACAGCTCTTCCTCAGCCATGCTCTCCTGCAGTTGCTTCTTAGAATGTGCAGGACTCCATTGCCAAGGTCGCTGATGGGGCTCCTACGCAACCTTCTCGTTTGCTTAACTTGCCCTCGCTCTTTGTCTCCCTCACTGGGACTTCCAGTTCACTGACCCTTTTATTTTATCCCAGCCTCTCCCCGCTCAGCTTCCCTTCTGGTCAAGCTTGTCAATTCCATAGTCTTTCATTTCATTTTTACTCAAGCCAGTACTCTAAAATCCCTCGCCTCTTAGCCTGTTTGTCATAAAACTTGCAAGTAGATGAAGCCGTGTAATGACCCTAGATGAAGCCCTGTAATTCCTGGATGGAGCTCTTCCTTTGAGCCTGCCCTCTGTAGACTAATTAGCACTGTGAATACTTGATCACCTCCCTCAAATGGATCCCATCTACTGCCTGGCAATCCTGCTGAATTTCCCTGGGTAATTCTCTGAAGGGATTATTTCCAGCCTCTACTCAAAACTCTAGCTCCTTACCTTTTCCCCTATAACTCACTTTCTTCATATAACCTGGTTTCCTACTTCGAGAGAAACTAGAAGTACTCAGGTGGAAACTCCCCCAGTTTCCTCGTTACCAGTAAAACCAGCCTTCAGTTGCAGCCTTTTTGTCTGTGATTTTCCTCCTGCTCTGACAAGGGGGGCTGCCCTTCCTCTTATCTAAGTCCACCTGTCCCGGTCACGTTTTGCATCTCATCCCCTCTCACTGCCTCAAGCATTATGCTAATTACTAATCCTTCTCATATATGTTTAGCCTCTCTGTTGGATCCTTTCTGTCAACATGTAGAAATCCTCAACTCCCTCCTATCTTAAATCAAAAACCTTTCGATCCTGCGTCTTCTACTACCTACCTTCCTAAATCTCTTGCCCTTGAAAGTTAAATATATATTTATTATTTAAATAGAGATGTTTTTGTGAGAGTATAATCCATGGTTTGAAAACCAAATAGTAAAGAAAGGCTTATAAGTAGAACAGTAGTTCCCTGCCATACTCTGTTCTAGCTGCAGTCCTGTTCCTTTATTCAACAAATACTTCTTTTTGAGGGTCTTTTTTGTGTCAAGCACTCTTCTAATTTACATCAGTGAACAAACAGAAAATTTCTGTGTTTGTGGAGTTTTTATAATCTAGTGGTGTTAGAAGGTAATAAGTGCTGTGGAGGAAAATAAGGCAGAGAAGGGAAATAGGGAGAGTTGAGAGGGCTGCAATTTTAAGCAGAGTGGTCTGGGAAGACCTCATTGAAAGGGAATGTTTGAGGAAAGATCTAAGGATGAGGGAAGTAGCCATGGAACTACCCAGCAGTAGGTGCAAAGGCCCTGAGGCTCACAATGTCCAGTGTGTTCAGGGTTCATCAAGGAAGTCAGAGGGGCTGGATGGAGTAAGTGGGGAGAGAGTAGTAGGAGATTGAGGTCAGGGAGTTAAAGGAGGACCAGATTGTGTAGGCCTTAGAGGCTGTTGTTCAGTTCTTTGACTTTCACAGTGACCAAGATGGAGGTTCTTAAGCAGAGAATTAACATCATCTCACTCAGATTGTTAAAGGATCACTCAGGCTGTTTTTTGAGACTAGACTGTAGAGGGGAATCAGGGAAGCTGGTTCGGAGGCCATTGCAGTCACCTAGATGAGTGGAGATAGTGGCTTGGCAAGGTCGGGAGCAGTGAGGCTGTGAGAAATCGTCTGATTCTGGATACATTTCCAACAGGAAATAACTTCATGCTTTTGAACTTTTTCTTACGGGATTTTTCTTCTGTATCTTTAAATACAATCTGTTGGCTCTTGATTTATCACTTTTATACATTGTCTTTACTTCCTGCCATGTTAGATGAGGATTTAGCTCACATGCCTCAGACCTTCCCCTAATCTCAATTCAAAAGTAATTGAATTACTGTTTTATTTTCATTATTGGTTGCCTTCTTATACTTGTCTTTACGTCATATTCTACCATCTGTAGAGACTCTCGTCTAACTCCCTTATTTGTATACTGTCGTTTGAGATGTTCTCTTACATCCCTTTTTTTCTGGAGAACTCCTCCCTAGAGTCCTTCCCCTCTGCTGCAGTCTGTACTGGTTTCTGTTTAGGGCTTCTACTACCCAGCTGTCATTTGGGGAGTTCGTTTGATCCCTTTCGGATTGGATTCACTGTTTCTTGGCTCCTGCCTTCTTTTTCTTTCTTTATTCCCTAGTTTTTGTTTTTGTTTTTTTATAAATTTATTTATTTATTTATTTATGGCTGTGTTGGGTCTTCATTTCTGTGCGAGGGCTTTCTTTAGTTGCGGCAAGCGGGGGCCACTCTTCATCGCAGTGCACAGGCTTCTCACTGTCGCGGCCTCTCTTGTTGCGGAGCCCAGGCTCCAGATGCGCAGGCTCAGTAGTTGTGGCTCACGGGGCTTAGTTGCTCCGCGGCATGTGGGATCTTCCCAGACCAGGGCTCGAACCCGTGTCCCCTGCGTTGGCTGGCAGATTCTCAACCACTGCGCCACCAGGGAAGCCCCTATTCCCTAGTTTTGATGGAGTATATTCTCAAATAACTTTGTAAGGAAAGATACATGAATACTCTTCCATTGTATGTATACCACTATACTACTTCACCATAAAAAAGAATGAAATCTTCCTATTTGCAGCAACAGGGATGGACCTTAAGGGCATGATGCTAAGTGAAATAAACAAAGACAAATACCAAATGATCTCACTTATATGTGAAACCTAAGAAACAAAACAAATAAGAAAACCAAGCTCATAGATGCAGAGGACAGATAGATTGGTTGTTGCCAGAGGCAGCAGGGGGCAGGGCTGAAGTGGTGAAGGAAGGTCAAAAGGTACACACTTCCAGTTAGAAATAAATAAGCCCTGGGGATGTAATGTACAGCATGGTGATGATAGTTAACACCTACTGTATTGCGTATTGGGACATTCCTAAGAGAGTAGATCTTAAAAGTCCTCATCACAAGAAAAAGATTTGTAACTATACATAGGGACAAGATGTTAACTAGACTTGCCGTGGTGATCATTTCACAATGTGTACAAATATTCAAGCATTCATTGTGTTGTACACCTGAAACTAATGTTATATGTGAATTATATCTCAATTTGTATTTAAATTAAAAAAAATTTTTTAAGATACATGGAATGTAGGTTTTTAGTCCTTTCATTTCTGAAAATGACTTAATTCTGCTTTTATTGTTCGTAGTTTAGCTGTATATAGAGTTTTAGTTCCTTTGTATTTGCCTTTTTCTGCTCAACAGTGTTGGTTTTTTGTTTTTGTTTTTAAATGTACTTCCTTAGGGTTCTAAAATTTCCAAGTGTTGGTGTCAGTCTCTAAAATATCACTTTGCTGGAAACTTGATGGGGTCTTTCAGGATGAAGAGTTAGATTCTCCAGTGGAGGAAACTATTATTGAAAATTTCCTCACCTCAGTTTTCTGGTTCTCTTTCTAGAGCTATTCTGTTAGTTGTTGGGTTTTGGATCTCTTGTTTTTCTCTCATTTTCTACTTTTGCTTTATTATACTGGGGATTTACTTTTAGATCTTTAAAGTTCAGCATGCCCTCCCCCCCTCCCTTTTTTTAAACTTTGAATTGTCATTGTTGCTCTTAGGAATGCCTTTCTGGTGTTTAAAAGATACAGTCTCTTGTTAAAAGATACATTATCTGCTCTGGGTTGTTTTCTTTTTTTTTCCCCCCTTGAATACTAATTAGAATTTAAAATCTTATATTGTTCAAGTTATCTCTTTCAGGTCTTTCCCCCCTGTTTGCCTACACCTTTTTCTATCTTACTTTAGGCTTTCCTCAGGAATGTGGGGTTCTGTGCTCTCTCTGGGAATGGTGACCTTTCTCTGTTCCCATCATGCGCTAGGCAGGGGTCTTCATATTCTGACCATTCATCATCCAACTCCTTGACTTAGAGCGGTTTTGTGTAGAAGTGGAAGTTGGCATCATACAAAAATGGTCCCTGATGAACTGTACCAACAGAGTATATGCAGGAGAAGCCCTTGGAGGAAACTGATGTAGGCCTTGAATATTTTCTGCCGAATGACATTCATGATTGTGCCACAAAAGTCAAAAACGAGTGACGGATGTCAATGGTACTGTTTTGTTGTAAAAGTTTACTCCTATCCCCCCTCCCCAATACCTGAGTCATTCTTGGCTATTTAATGGGTACATAGTTCCCATGATATCCTAATTTTTGATAAATAAAAGTTGAAACCAAAATTTTTGACTTTTTTTTTTTTTTTAAAGGGAAAGATCCATACTTCCTTTTAAATGTGTTTACTTTGGGACTTCCCTGGTGGTCCAGTGGTTCAGCACTTTCCCTGCCAGGGCCTGGGTTCAATCCCTGGCCCGGAAACTAAGATCCCACAAGCCTCTTGGCATGGCAAGCATGCAAACGAACAAATTTAAATAAATTTAAATGAATAAATAAAGTTAAATAAGTAAATGTGAGTACTTTGAAATTTGGTTCCTGTTTTTGGTTGAATTCATTTTAGGTTGGCCTTTTTTTGGTACCAGTTATGCCCACACACCAACAGTTCTCACTGAGGCATTGTGGCCCCATGTTTATTAGCGAGTGCCTTGCAGTAGCCTGAGCTCACTGCGGGCAGGGTCCACCGCAGACTGGCTCCCCGTTATGCCCCTTTTGTCTAACACTGTGCCAAGCGCACAGCAAACATTCGAAAAATCGTTGAATTGTCCCCCTCTCCTTCCTTCCCTGTCTCCAAGCTGTAACCATTTTACTCCTTCATCCCCTTTGGATCTATCTCGTTACCTCCATCTCTGCTGAAAACACCCTTTTGTAAGCTAACATTAGCTCACATGTACCCCTTTCTTTAGGCCCTTCATTTATGATTTTATCCTCAACACCTGTCTTACCCACTACACTGTAAATTACCTCCATAAGGGCAGAGGTAATGCGTTTTTATGTCCTCACCATTGTACCTTTTGGGCCAAGAGCATCGAAGGCATTCAGATAATGCTGTAGCCATGGCTGGTGCCACCTAATGGTGACAAAAGAGATCCGTCTGTCACCCAGTTTGTACTGGAATGAAATGAACTGCAAAGCGCTGGAGAGCAGTTAGACTTTAAAGGAACAGACTTAACATTCTTTCCCTAAAATTTTCCAGTAAATGGCATTGCTGTTTTTGTCTTTGAAGAATGTTGTCCAAAGGATGATATATTTCTGGTTGTGTTTAAGGTCCTTTTCGGCTGTTTCCTTTTTAGCATATGGCTTAGAAGAACAGAAGAATCTCACAAATTGTCGCAGTGGAGCGTTTCATGAGCAGAAGGGTCCAGAATATACTTCATGTCAGTTTCCTCTTGTCTTACTTGAAGCATGCAGTGGTGTGAATGATCCCGAGTTTGGCTACTCCACAGGAAGCCCTTGTATTCTTGTGAAAATGAACAGAGTATGTACATAATTTATTGCTGCTGCTGCTTTTTCCAAATCTCTTCTTTTAAGAAGCTGGCAACTATTTATTCAGTGCTCTCTCACTTGGTGGTAGCTTGTGTAAAAAGCTAACAGTGATACTGACCTTTGGAAAATTAATACAGAAAAAAACAATTGGTTCATAAATTAGTCGTAAATTAGGGGGTAACACAACTTCAGTTTTTCTCTTTTGGAACTAGCTACATGCACTTAAGCGTAGATCGGAGCTTCAGGGATCAGGTATTCTGGGGATCGTGCCCACAGCATGGTTGTGTTAATGTGCTGTGCTCACCTTTGCATCCTGTGTGGCAATGTAATTTAAAATCCCTCGGCAAACTTATAAAGTTTTGGCTTATTTAACTTTTTCTGAATATTTAGTAGCAAAGCATAGCTTTATAGTATATGTCTATGTAATTAAATAGTAGAAATAGAGATAAATTTGCATTAAAATGAACCCAGCAGCATTTTGCCATGTTGTCCAGAGAAAGTGCCTGAATTGTATAGCCATTAGCAAACCAAGAAGCTAATGTTCTCTACATCTAAGTAACAATGTTGTGGAGTCATTGTGCAAAAGGAAGATGCTTTCCTTGCATAATGAAGTGATCTCCAAACCCTGTGCCTTGCTGCTCTATAAATGGTACTGCAGAGTTGTGTTCTGATACAGTTAATCTGTTGAGGCCTGTATGGTCTCCCTTGAAGAATGAGGTCATTCCTGGTCATTTACGCAGAGAAAAGGCAATCTCCTAAACAGCTGCAGGCCTCTCAAGGTCTTGAGTTTACATATCACAAAAGTTACCATCCCTAATAAAAGTAAAACTTGAGTCTTCTGAAGTTGGCACTGCTAAATAAGGAGTTTACCTGTAGGGAGAGCCAGCTAGACCCTTAAGCGCCCAGACTGGCTTCCCTCCAGCCTCTCCTTCCCCTGTCCCCATGGTCAGCGACAGTTTCTGATTATCCCATAGCACTCTGGAAATCATTCTGAAACATTGCCTGGCACATAGTAGGCGCTCAATAAACATTTAATGGGATGTTTTAGCAACACTTAAGCACTAAGATTAACAAAGTGGAGGTGAAACTGAAGGCAAGATGGGTAGGCCAGGAAGTGGGAGCAATCTGAACAACTATTTCAAGGGGACCCCTACTTTCCTCAGAAATGCTAGGGAGCTCATACATACCACATACTGTTAAATAAAGTAGAAATGCGTTTTCACAATCTACACAAGAAATCCAGATAGTTTATCCCTCGGTATCTGTGGGGAATTGATTCTAGGACCCCTGAGGACACCAAAATCTGGGGGTGCTCAAGTCCCGTATATAAAATGGCGTAGTATTTGCATATAACCTGCACACATCCTCCTGTGTACGCAGAAGCATCTCTAGAGTACTTATACCTAATTCAGTGTAAGTGCTGTGTAAAAAGTTGTCAGCACACAGCAAATTCGAATTTTGCTTTTTGGAACTTTCTGGAGTTTTTTCCCCCAAATGTTTTTGATCTGCGATTGGTTGAATCCGCAGATGTGGAACCCCCCCTGGATAGGGAGGGCCAACTGTAATGTGAAACCAGGTGATCTAGCTTGTAAGATGAATTAAATCCATTCTCTCCAACAGGGATGCCTTTTGCAATCCCTGCCTCCTAGGAGTATCTTCACAACACCTAGATTGATGGAAAATCTGTTCCCAATATAAAGCCAAGAGAAGAAATTCCAGTTCCTTCTCCCACAGGACCAACCTTCTGAGTTTATTTTCTTTGTCAGTATGTCCTCTGAATGATGAGGATGTGAGATTATACTTGCTGATAGAGCAGAACTTTGCAAGCATGACAGGAAGACATCATCAGGCACAGGGGATCGGCAGTGAGATGTTGCATAAGGGTGTAGCAGGGCACTTAATCCCAGTGTAGTTTGTTCCAAAATCATTGCGAGGGCACCGATAGTTATTGCTCTCGAAATTATTATTTCAGTTGCAACAATACTTATTTTTCAGGAGGAGTACTTACATTTTACAGGCATTCACATTAAAGTGTATATAAATTATAAAATTATAAAATATAAATTAAAACGCATATAATTCAAAAGGCAAAAAAATCCTCTCACAAAATATATGGATAAATATGTTAGCATTCATACAGAGTTAGTTATATCAACCACATAGATGAAAGCCTCATTACATAGAACTGAATGGTGCTGTGAGAGTCCTCAAAATGGGATTCATTAAGTGTATGTGTTTTGTAGAACAGATACATGTGAAATACAGCAGGGCTCTGTGGAAGCCTTACGGAAACATGGTAGGGTTGTGACCTAATATATTTTCATGAAGAACAGTTATTATATTTTGCCTTTGCCATTCTTATTTGCATTAATGATGTGTTCATATAAATAATGAAATGTAAAGGTTTCTATTTATTTCTTGTTTTATAAAGGTAGCAAAGTGCAATGCTGTGTTTTGGTCAATTCTTTGATAACTGATTTATTTTCTAAATTGCCCCAGTGCTATAATAAGATAGATAATTGGTAAGATTATTATATTGAAAAGTCTGTTCTAATCCTCTAAAAGAAAATTAAAGTAAAAGGCAGAGGTAACAGGGTTTTAATGCGGTGTTAGTGTCCATCTCAACCCTCCCACCCCTGTGTCCCCAGCAATGAAGGAAGAGGTTCTGTTGTATACAGTAGTGATGTTTCAATTAATCAACGTTTCTTTACCTTAGATAATTGGATTAAAGCCTCAAGGAGAACCAAGGATAGAATGTATTTTGAAGGTTAGTATTCAGAAAATAACCCAATTTCTGTTAAAGCTTTAGTGTATCTTAAAAATACTTTAGAAGTCTAATGAATTTAGTCATTTTTTTCTTCCCTGTCACATTTTTAAAGTCCATTGTAGTGCCATTCTTAGAAGAATAAAACTCCACCGACCTTTGGGGGTAGCCCTTCTCTGTTTGCTAATGATAATTCAAAAAGACTTATTTTCCATGTGCATTTGATTTCACATACTTTGCCTTTATATTTACATATACCATATTTCACTGATTTTAAGATTCATTTTCTTTTTTCTAGCTTGATGACACGAAAATTGGGGTTGGCCTTATAACTGATAGTGTCTTAATAGTGTATAAGATTTTTTCTTTCTTAATAGTACATAAATTGGTGTACATCAGTGGCATCTGAGATTTAATGAAACATGGTACATTTTCCTTAAGGTAGAGGCATTATTTTGCTCTCTCATCCCTACTTTATTTTTTCCAGAGCGCTGTGCTGTTTTCCTTTCATAATTTCTTTTGTTTTCTCTCCATGCTGCAAAGTTCAACTAAGACAAATATGTAAATGATGGGTAAGAGTTCTCAGGAGAAACTGTTAAGTTCTAAATTTAATTTTATCATTGTGTAAAATATTAGCATTCCAGCTCCAGTTAATATGTCAGAAGTGTCTTACTTGAAATGTTACATTGAAATCACTTCTAAAGTTGTTTGCCAAAGAAAACTGTAATCCCTTTTAACGATGAATGGATTTCTTATTTGCGCAGAAACTTCTTGCTGGGTGGTTCTCAAATCTGATCATGCATCAGAATCACTTGGAGGGTTTCTTAGGTCCCAGTTCTGCAGTTTCTGACTCAGTAGGTCTGGGGTGAGGCTGCAAAATTTGCGTTTTTAACTAAAGTGTCCAGGTGATGGTGATGCTGCTGGTCTGGGACCCACACTCTGAGAACTCCTGCTCTAGAATATCCTATTGATTTATTTTGAGCATTTATTCACGACTTAGAATAGAATGAAAAGCTGGGAAGTTTGTGGTTTTCTCATCTGGGTTGAAGTATGCATGTGTGACCATAGGCAACTCAGTTTATCTCCTTATGCCATAGTCAGCTCAGCAGGAAACTTGGATAAAAAATCAGAATCTCACTTAAAACCAGATGCTGCATCTAAGCTGAGTTTTTCTTGGTATACAAATCCTTCTAAAAATCTAGTGAGCTTCTACTGTCATCTCAAAACAGGAGAAAACATTACACCTACAAGACAGATTTAAGAAATGTATTGTGTAACTCTGTGATCCCCCTTGCTTGCAATTCTTTCCAGTAGAAGGTTCCCGAGGCTGGGTGTGAGCCTTCAGCCAGGTGGAAGTGCTGATTTTATGACAGTGTCCTGTGTGCAGGGACTTTTGCCTCTGCATGTGAGCAGACAGTGTAGATATACTTGGAACGGTGGGTCTGTGGAGCCAGCACCATCAAGAAAAGAAAACACACACACACACACACACACACACACACACACACACACACACCCACCCATCTCCCCCCCCCCCCCCCACACACACACACAAGGGCCAAAGCCTTCCACTGGTTTCCTAAGGTTTCACTTCTGTAAGCCTTTGGCCAGTATAAACTACTCCATGTTAACTCTTCACTTAGGATTATAAATGGATTTTTCTCCTTGTTATCTGTTATGTATCTTTTGCTTCTAGAATAGTTGGGGGAACTATTCTAGAATAGTTGGGGGAACATCTGGTCTAATGACTCAGATTTCAATTTGCTGTCCCTTTTGCTTTGAAGAGTTGTGTGGAAAGTACATAAAATAATCCAAATAATAGATGGGGTTTTTGTTTTGTTTATTTAGTTGTGGAATATTTTTGTTTTTAGAAACAACACACAAAATTGGCGGAAATCTTTGTAAAACTGCATTTTACTCGTAGGCTAGTCACAAAGGAGTAATCAGGTGGAATCCATAAGTCTTCGAGGTGTGGCTCTGAACAGATGGCAACATTTACTGCTTATCACCCTATTGCTGTTTTCCAGTAGATTCATCTATAATCAAGTGTTCTTAGTGTAAATTCTTTAGTTGACTTACCTTTTATATAATACGTTTGTCTTTTATTTTGTCTTGTATTCTTAACTTTGATCTGCTTTTATTTATTTATTTATTTTTAAGGATTTTTTTGGTCTTGTTTTTTAATTTATTTATTTGGTTGAGCCTGGTCTTAC
Organism: Balaenoptera acutorostrata; assembly: GCF_949987535.1. Classification (NCBI taxonomy): domain Eukaryota; kingdom Metazoa; phylum Chordata; class Mammalia; order Artiodactyla; family Balaenopteridae; genus Balaenoptera; species Balaenoptera acutorostrata. Next base: position 27,748,496 of record NC_080067.1, read on the forward strand.
TTGCGGCAGGTGGGCTTCTTAGTTGCAGCTTGCCGGCCCCTTAGTTGCAGCACGTGGGCTCCTTAGTTGTGGCATGCGAACTCTTAGTTGTGGCACGCATGTGGGATCTAGTTCCCTGACCAGGAATCAAACCCTGGCGCCCTGCATCGGGAGCACGGAGTCGTATCCACTGTGCCACTGGGGCAGTCCCTTAATTGCTTTCATACAAGTTAAGAGTCCTAGAAACACTAAAACACTGATGACAGAACATACTTTTAGAGGTGGCCTTTAATTTTAAAGGATGGTTCCTGCAAAAGATGTAATATTCATATTTATGTCATTAGTGTTTTTCTTTAATTTTCTTACAAAAATGAATCATGTTCATTTAAGAAAATTTAGAAAAATGCAGAAGGAAAACATTTGGTAAATGCTACCCAGAGCTAATCACTGCTTAGAACATTTGGTATGTGTTCTTCAAGTTATTTACAGGTGATGACTATACAGAAGAACCAAAATACATTAGTTTTAAACCTTTATTTTGTTTTCAGTGGAACTTAGTGACTGCTAATAGACTCTTGGACCTAGTTGCTCATGGTTTCCAATATGATACCATGCGTATACTTAGAAAACCATGATATGTAGCTTCACTGTAAAAGTTATCTCATCATTGTTCAGATATGCATTTTATTATTTCACAATTTCTAAATGTTAATTTTAAGTAAAAGTCTGCCAACGTGATGGCTTAGGCACACACCCGTAGAACAATTAATTGAGCATGTGACCATAACTCTGAGCCTCAGTTTCCCTCTCTATAACTGATCCTACACACTTAAGGGTTTTAGGCCTAAATGAGGTAAATATAAACTGAGTGTGGTATCTGGCTGAAAATGTACACTGAAGTGCTCAATAAACTGTAACCCAGGACTTCCCTGGTGGCACAGTAGTTAAGAATCCACCTGCCAGCGCCGGGGACATGGGTTCAATCCCTGGTCCGGGAAGATCCCACATGCCGCGGAGCAGGTAAGCCCGTGCACCACAGCTACTGAAGCCCGCGCGTACGTGCCGCAACTACTGAGCCTGAGTGCTGCTCATGCTCTGCAACAAGAGAAGCCACCGCAATGACAAGCCCACGCACCGCAATGAAGAGTAGCCCCTGCTCGCCACAACTAGAGAAAGCCTGCGCGCAGCAACGAAGACCCAACACAGCCAAAACTAAATAAATAAATTAATTAATTAATTAATTAAAGAAAACCTTTAATTTACATTTTGGGGAACATCTCTGTGTTTGTATGAATTATTAAGGAAAAATAGGTTAAAAGTAATTAATGTACGAAAGTACTTATCAAAGTGACTATTTTTTTCTCCTATATAAAATGTTATTTTAGACCTTTTTTTAGCATGTATTCTGTTTTTATTTATTTTTCATTTTTATTGGAGTATAGTTGATTTACAATGTTGTGTTAGTTTCAGGTGTACAGCAAAGTGAATCAGTTATACATACTCATATATCCACTCCTTTTTAGATTCTTTTTAGACTTAACTTTTTTTAAATTAAGGCGTACAGACGTAGGGTGGTGTTTGAATAGTGATTGAAAAATGGCTTCTACAGTTTCCCTTAGCCTTGTTATCTCCTGTTCTTTATTATTATTTTTTTTTAATAAATTTATTTATTTATTTATTTTTGGCTGCATTGGGTCTTCGTTCGAGCGGGCGCTACTCTTCCTTGCAGTGCACGGGCTTCTCATTGCAGCAGCTTCGCTTGTTGCGGAGCACGGGCTCTAGGCGCGCCGTGCTTGTGGCACGTGGGCTTAGTTGCTCCACGACGTGGGGTCTTTCCTGACCAGGGCTCGAACCCATGTCCCCTGCGTTGGCAGGCGGATTCTTAACCACTGCGCCACCATGGAAGCCCCTCTCCTGTTCTTTTTAAATATTGTTCATCTGGATTGTTAGAACTTGCCCTTTTTGTGGGTGGTCATCGCTTTATGCTTTGCTGTCTTGCCTGTGTCGCTTGTCCATGTGTTTCTCTCACCCCATGCACATCTGCTACTTCGTGGTCGTTAAGTGAAGTAAGCAGAGAGTACGGCTTCCCTTAGAGGAGATTCTTAGTTTTGCTATAGTGTTTCATGTATGCTTTCAAAAGTAGAAATTCATTTATTCAAATCTAGAATGCAAACATTTAGTAATGTTTTATTTTAATTAGTGCCTTGTGAAGTTGCCACTGATTTTAATCATTGTTGTCTGTCATCTACTCAGTATGTGTAAAGGTTACAGTCATTAATATTGGGCCTATTCAGAATGTGTTACATGAGAATTTTCATAAATTGCTTATTTTTCAAGAAGAATACTAGATTTATATCGTTATCATGTATATCAGGTTTTTTTGAGGTATGATTGATTTATAATATTACCTCAGTTTCAGGTGTGCAACACAGTGATTCACAATTGTTAAATATTATATACTCCATGTATAGTTATTATAAAATATTGGCTATATTCCCTGTGCTGTACAATTTATTCTTGTAGCTTATTTATTTATTTTTATTTTTTTTATAAATTTATTTTATTTTATTTATTGTTTTTGGCTGCGTTGGGTCTTTGTTGCTGCATGTGGGCTTTCTCTGGTTGCGGTGAGCAGGGGCTACTCTTTGTTGCACTGAGCGGGTTTCTCATTGCGGTAGTTTCTCTTGTTGCGGAGCACAGGCTGTAGGCGCGTGGGCTTCAGTAGTTGTGGCATGCGGGCTCAGTAGTTGTGGCTCGTGGGCTGTAGAGCACAGGCTCAGTAGTTGTGGCGCACAGACTTAGTTGCTCCGCGGCATGTGGGATCTTCCTGGACCAGGGCTCGAACCCGTGTCCCCTGCATTGGCAGGCGGAGTCCCAACCACTGCGCCACCAGGGAAGCCCAGCTTATTTATTTTATACATGGTAGTTTGTACCTCTTAATCCCCTACCCCTATATTGCCCCTCTCCCCTTCCCTCTCCCCAAAGGTAACTACTAATTTGTTTTCTATATCTGAGAGTCTATTTCTTTTTTGTTGTATCAGTTTTTTGTTTGCTTGTTTAAATTTATTTTTTGGCTGTGCCTAGCGGCATCCCGGATCTTAGTTCCCTGACCAGGGATGGAACCCGTGCCCCCCGCAGTGGAAGTGCAGAGTCTTAACCACTGGACCGCCAGGGAAGTCCCTGTATCAGTTTTTTTAATACATGGAATATAACTGCAGTAGACATATAATACTTCTAACTGATTTACATGTGCTCATAAAAATTATTCAAGGGAAATGTGGTATTTAAATTGGTTAAGAAGGGTATTCCTTGGAGTACTTTAAATTTTCCCTAACAGTTTGTCAGCTGCATCATAGTTTCCACCTCTGGTTACAGTTATCATGGTTGTTAATCATGTGAAGCTTTTGGACCTGCTGCCTTGCAGGCCTGAGTGGTACCTTCTAGGTGTGGCAGCTATTGCTTTCCAGTCTGGAAGCACAATATTTTATTCATCTTAGCGTTCATTGGTCCCAGACCTACTTGTGCATTCCTGCTGTCAGTGGCTGGAGAACTGGCATTTGGTAGTTGGAAAGCAGATAAGATTTTACAGACATTGCATGAGTAGATCTGGCTGTAAGTTAAAGGGAGTGTCATGGAAAAGTATATAAGATATATCAGGAAATCAGGACAGTTTGTGTCAAAGGGTTTAAGTCAACATGAGTAAGTCTCTTTTCAAAAACACACTTGTTGTGGATGCAGTTGGAGCAGCATTGTAGTTTCCTCATACTGTCCATAATTGATACTGCTTTAATAAAAATACATTGTTTAAAACTATTTTTTGTGACCTAAAAACGGTTTGTTTTGTTTTCAACTTTAGGGTGAAAACACAGCAATGCTATCAACTTATCCTTCCAATGGAACGATAGATTTAAAATATTTTCCATATTATGGGAAAAAACTGCATGTAAGTATTTAGAAGTTCTTAAGTGGTAGTGACTCTTGGAAAATTGGTAGTCTGTATTAAAATGCCAGTTGTCTGGATTAGGTAGACGTATGCCCTGTGTAACGTGTGCATCATCTATTCTGGTTTTTAAATACAAATGGTGATGGCAAATGGAGACTCCAGATCTTAACTACAAGCACAAACCGAAGCAGCTAAGTTAAAGGATGATTATTTTCAAAATACAGTTTTCTCTTTCATTTCTTAGGGTGTGCTTATTTAAAGAATATAGAGAAGTAGTAAAGAAGTCACTACCCAGAGATAACTATTATTGTAGTGTAGTTTCTTCCATAGTTTTTCTTTTAAGTATATGTATATAAATAGCATTTTGTATGTATACTAGTAAACTTTTTATTTTGAAATGATTTTAAACATAAAGTGGCTAGAATAGTACAAAGGGTTCCTATAGACCCTTTACACAGATTTCCCATTTGTCTTATCAGTCTCCATATATATATATGTGTATATATATGTATATGTATGTATGTATGTATGTATATGTATATATATGTATATAAAATATATACATATAATTTTTCCCCCTGAACCATCATTGGCACTCAGTGATAAACATGGTGCCTCTTTACACTAAATGCTCTTTACGTTAAATTTCCTAAAAATAAGGACATTATCATATATAACCATTAGCATTGATACTGTACTATTATCTAATCTACAGATCTTGTTGAAATGTCACCAGTTGTTCCAATAATGTCCTTTATTGCAAAAAAAAAAAAGTTTTTTCCTGGTCTAGGATGTTACACTGTTAGTCACCTATAACCTGGAACAGTTCCTCCATCTGTCTGTTTCATGCCCTTGAGCTCTTCAAAAATGAGTATAGGCCTTTTTTGGCTTACTTTGTTGGTTTATGTTCCTCAGTTTGAGTCTATCTGATGTTTTTCATGATTAAATGTAGGTTGTACATCTTCGGCAGGAATGCCTCAGAAGAAATGTTACGTCCTTTTCAGAATAGCATATATCAGGAGGGACGTGGTGTTGAGTCCCATTAATGGTGATGTTAACCTTGTTAAGGTGGTGTCAGCCAGATTTCCCTAATGTAAAGTTATACTTTTTTTTTGTTTGTAATCAATAAGTATCATGTGGGGCGAATACTTGGAGAGTTTATAAAATTATTTCTCCTATAACTTTAGCATTTGTCAATTCTTTGCACAATCAGTTACTAATAGAATTGTTCTCAAATGTTTTTTCTAATTTCATCTTTTCTTTTTCCATTTACTAGTTGGCATTCCACTCTAAGGAAGAGCTTTTCCTTCTCCACTGTTTATTATTTATATCAGTATATTCTCATGGATTCTTATTTGATTCAGGGGTTATATGTTATAATCATTTATATTGGTGCTAATGTTGTCCCAGATTTGGCTGGTGGGAGACCTTCAGGCTGGCTCTGGCCCCTGTGTCCTTTATAGACGTGTTCCCTTGATTCCTATAGCACTTCCTTACTTTCTGACACCACAAGATGTTCCAGGTTCTTATACTTTCCCTGCCTCCGCCCTGGAATCAGCCCCTAGTTCCTTTTAGTGAAGAATTGTATTTAGAAACCACAGTGATGGCAAAACAATTATGAGTATATTTGTACCAAGTCCCACAGCAACCATAAGTAAGGATGTTAGAAACCTAAGTAACATAATCAGTGAGGTAGATCTTCTGCATGTTTATCAAACATACTAATATATAGATAGATACAATACATATCTTTCTCAAACACCCAGAACAGTCGCAAAACTTTATCATAAAAAATGCATGCTCAAGTTTCATAAAATAGAAATATATTACAACAATACTTTCTGATCACAATGCAGGAAAACTAGAAATTACTGAAATAAAAGGGCCCTTCCAAAAGAGCGAGGAGGTGGGAACTCTCTAATCAACTCTTGGGGAAAGGGGGAAACTCAAACCAAGATTATAGAATATCTAAAAAATAATGAAGCACAACATAATCACAACCTATGGAATACATTTAAAGCAGTGCTTAGAGGAAAATTCATAGTCATAAACACTTTTATCAATAAAAATTAAAGTGAAGATAAATGAATATCCAGCTAAAGGGGGAAAAAAAAGTAGAGGATTAAAAATAGATCTAATTATTAAATTAAAATTTTGTTTTTTTAATTTTACAGAATAAACAAACTCCTGATAAAGTGTAAAGTTATTGCAGAATTTGAATTAATGTATTTTCCTTTATTTGCCAGGGGAGCTATCTACAGCCATTAGTTGCCGTCCAGCTCATCTTTGGTAATAGAAATGACGTAAACGAAGTCACAGTTGAGTGCAAGATTGACGGATCACCCAACCTAAAAAACCAGGATGATCGTGACAAATTTTTAGGACGAGTTGTATTCAAAATCACCATGCGTCCATAGTAGGAGTTAAGATATCTCCACAGAGTAAACGTTGTGTTGTCTGTCTTCATTTTGTATCAGCTGGACCTGCCATTCCAGAATTATGAGACCGCCTTGGAGAAAGGTGGAGTGGTACATGACACTGGGGTAGCATCATAATGTGCTTCCAGATCGTAGTGTTCGGTTTCCTTCAAAGTAACTGCCTGTTGCCTCTGCTGCGTTTTGAACGATGTACAGTCACCAGATAGGGACTGTGAACACCTGATTCTGAACATGTAGGATGGGGGTCTTGTCCAATTTTTATGTGGTTTAATTGCCAAGTGTCTAAAGCTTAATGTGCTGTGCTATGTAAATATTTTATAGATTTAACACTGGTTAACTGTCATATTTTGATGCCAGCAAAGTTTTAGGGGATAAAATGGTACCTGACCAACGTCAAACGACTTTATAGCTGCAAGAAATGCGGTGTATGGAGAAGCTCTGTATGTGAGGAGGAAAAAGGAAAATAAAAGTGGATTTGAAAGGTTGTCTTGGATGTTTTGTAAAAATTATTTTTTACATGCTGAATTAGTCTGTGGATCTTTTTGACTAGGAGCACACCTTTTTGTTGTAAAACATGTAAAAACAAACACAAAAAAAGTGACGGGATTATTTTCAGTGCTGGAACTAAATCTTTTAAAGTATTAAGGTTAAAGTATTTTAGACCATAGATAAAAACTGCATTTTTAGGTTAGCCGGTATGAATATGTGCACCTAAATATTTATGAAATTAAATTCATAAGATTTAAATTGTATAATAGTTTGTGAAATCTTACTACTGCTTTTATTTAGCAGACTGTGGACTCTACAAATTGTAAAATGTAAAAACTTGGAACTTATTCAAAGCTTCAAACCAAACAGTTTTATTTCAGCATTGTCTGATGAGTGTCATGAAATATTTCCTCCTTCAGTCTGAGGTGTTTGGTATGATTCTTTGTCATAATGTGAGCTACTTTCTCCTCTATTGAGAAAGGTGTGCTTCCCACATGATCTGTGTTTTTTTTTTAAGCCCATTTTTTGAAATTGTTACTTTTCTCCTTAAAAAAAGGCAGGGCTAATATTCTTGAGGTTTTCTTTGTGTTGGTGCAAGCCAGGACGAGTGGGACCCAACCCAGCTGGCTCAGGAACGGCTGTCTGGAGAAAACATGAGTGCTCTGGGTGGCCTTGACTGGCCAGATGGGCCTTGGTGGCCCAGGAGCAGCCTGAACGCTTCGCTAGTTGTCACTCAGCCCCACTGGGAGGTTTGCTCTGTCACTAAGATCTTAGTGATAACAGATTTTCATTTTAGAAGCCTCCCTTGCAACTGAAGAAAACGATTCTTGGAGTTGTTAATAAAGCAAACCTACCCTATCTCTTAAGAGTATAAAACAAGGAGAAAAGGTGCTGTGATGGCAGAGCAGTGTCAGGGGCTGCAACCAGGGCATCATTTTAGTTGGCCAGGTGTGAACAGGTCCTCAGCACCTGTCAACTTGGGCTCGTGTGAAATCCATATCATTAAATTTTCAATTAAATTTGTATTTTTGTATCTTTTGAAGTATAGTGTGGGTGGAATTTTTGTTTTAATGAGCTTAGGCAAAAGCAAAGTAGTTCTCAGAACATGTGACAAGAATTGAGCTATCCAAAATGGGTGAGTGGGTTTTGGAAAGAAAGAAAAAAGGGACATAGACATGAGTCCCATTTGTGCCTCCTTGGTTCAGAAGGTTGGCCGTGGCTTGGCCCCTGACTGCCTGTGACCTTAGTTGACCTACCCAACTCTTCCTGGCTCTCTTTTGTGTTGAAATTAGGGGAGTTTAGCAACTTTATCACAAGCCTGCTGTGGGCCAAGTAATGAGTTGCCAGACTCTGAGGATAATGAGGATAAAGAGATGAAGAGACGTGGTCTCTTGAAGATCTTAAACTAGGAGGGAACAGGCTCTGAGATGATGGTAGGTACGTGTGAGGGAGGTGGGGGGGGGCCTGGGTTATTCCAAAGGTCCCCCGAGACGGTCAGTATGGGAAGGGGCTGGGTCTGTATGGGACCGATGCGAAGGGTGACTAGGAATGAAGGGGGCCCTGGACGTGCTTTGAGTCTGCATTTCTGCTACATTTCAGGTTTTCCTCAGAGCTTCACTGGGCATCTTGTTAACAGGCAGATTCTGATTCCATAGGAGAGATTCTGTACACTCAGCAACCTCCTAAGTGATGCCTAGCCTGCTATTCACAGACCACAGGTTGAATAGCAAGGGGACAAAGGACTAAAGACAATCAGCTTTGCATCCTCAAGCGGTTGAGTCTGGCACTAGTTTGATTACTGGATGGAGAAGATTCTACTGTCAGTTGACTTTAGCTGATACTTAAAATTCAACAGGTATGTTATATATCTAGCTCAAAGAAAATTATGGGTTAGTTTCCTTAGATCTCCAAGCTGTTTTATACTTGGAATTTTTTTCTACAAATGAACTCTATTTCACTTTGATCACTTCCATGAGTGGGAGGGAACAAATTACAGTATAGTTCAATCCCAATTTGGACATACAGACTCAGCCTTAGACTGTATCATAGTGTCTCTTAGTAGGGTTTTCTGTACAAGATACTCTCCCTACCTCGAGCGTGTGTAGTTCGTCCTATAACTTAAGCCCCGTTGTCCTTTCTTAGTGGTAGCTTCCCCGCCATGTGCAGCAGTGAGATAAGAAAGGCTGGTCTGTCCTCTTCACGAAATCCAATAGGACTGCCTATCACTGAAGGTACAGTCTGTGAGGAGGACTTCCCAGATTCCGTGGAGAGTCTGTTGGAAGAGAGAAATTCATGGGAAATCCTCCATCATTCATTGTGGAAGGAGAGGGAGGGAAAATTGGCATTAAATCCTGATTTGCATTTGATTGTTTGGAAATCTTAGGCAGGGTACTTACCCTTCAGAGCTTCGGTTCTCATTTTAACTGTACAGTGAGGGTGTGGCCACCCTTCAGGGCTGTGAGGATTAAATGAGAAAATACATACGCCACGCCAACATGTAGTAGATGTTTATAAATGTTCGTTTCCAAAGGCTCCCCCTCCTTTCGAGGTTTCAGGTTTTTCGGGAGTGTTTCCTTCCTGGTAACTGGAAACCGGGCGTGTAAGTACAGTGTCGCTGCTGCATTGGCGCGTTGTTCATCACCGGGAGCGGTGTGGTAAAGAAGGAGTTGCAAGTCTTTCCTGGCTGCCCGTGGCCTTGTGCAGCAGGTTTGTATGAGGGCGGCGGTCACAAATGGGTGAATTTGAAACTGTTGTCTACGTGGAATTGTTAATTTCCCTTGGCTTTTCTTGCTTTAATAAATTTGTCAAGTTGGAGTTTAAAGAAGACTCAACAGAATTTGCTGTGTTGGTTTCAGAGTTTTTTAGCTCCATTGGTTCCCGCACAGGAGGAGCTGTGTTTTGAGCAGTGGGTCTCCGCGTGCGCCTCCCTGAGACCGGCCTGCGGGTGACTGGTACTCCAGGGAGGGAGAATCTGTTCCCAGGAGGGCTTCCTTCATACTGGAGGTCACACAGAGAGATCAGTGTGTCTGCTTTTTGGACAAGCCAGTTTCCTCACATTCCAGTGACTTGTCCTTCAAATAAGTCCCTTCAGAACTTTTCGGGAATGATTTTTGGATTTGCTTTCAGGAGCGTGGAACAGCCTTTAACCCTTGTCACGGATGGCAGGATTTGTCCATTGAGGACGGGCTTGCTTTTTAGAAACAGTCAGAATTCACTAGGGAGTCAAGACTGGTAAGGGCTGATATTTAAGTATGAAAACCAAAGCGGAGAATGTCTCCTAACTCTCTCTTTCCAGATTATTTGTGTGGCCTTGGGATAACTGAGAAGGGCCTTCATAAGAATAAACTGGATTTGACTGGTGACCAACCAGCTAGTGACAGGCTAGCATTAGTTCTGGATTTGCTTGAAGACAGGACCACTCTTATCCACTCAAATATGAGTCTGTCTGGAATTGGAGAGTATGCAGGGCTGCTGGCTCAGGTGATCTTGGGGGTGGTGCTGAGCTCCCAGAGACCTTCTGCTGACACTCACGCGTCCAGTGCCCCTTCTGTTCTGCAGGTCAGAGCCCCAGGTCTCTAATGCCAGAGCTGAGGGAGAGTGAGGGGTGACATGAAGTGGCAGGCGTGGATGCCATCTTTTTTTTGGCATGAGCCCTGTTCCTTGTGACCTTCCCTCTGGGTGGCTGAGTAGAGCCGAGATGGTGCGGAAAGGATGGACTTCCTGCAGGATTATGTGCACCCTCAGGTAAGAGCTCTCTTGGGTGGGAGGGAGTTGAGATGTGTTGAGACTGTAAGGCAGGGTGGGGGGGGGGTGGTCAGTGGTAACTGGAGTGAAACTAAGGGTCAGGCAGGAAGAACCAAATGAGGTGTGGCAGGGAGAGACGCTAACAGAGATGACCGAACATTCAGAGCACTTGGGGGTGCCCTTCTGAGACCATTCATCCGGGTTTGGACCTACTGCTGATGAAATCAACTGTGGTAAGCAGAATTTGGGCCCCCATGACCTCTGCCTTCTGGTGTCACACCTGTGCTTATGTTGCATCACGTGGCAATAGGGACTTTGCAGATGAAATTAAGGTTACTAATCAGTTGACCTTAAAATGGGGAGATTATCCTGGATCATCCAGAGGGCTCAGTGTAATCGTGGGAGCCTGAAGCAGAAGTCAGGTCCGAAGTGTGAGGAGACACTGTTGCTCTTCTGATAATGAAGGGGGCCATGTGGAAACCGGAGAAGGAACCGAATTCTGGAAGCCCAGTCTTCCCCGAGCCTCCAGAGGAGAGCCCAGCCCAGCCCAGCCCACCAAGACTGCGGACCACAGCTATGGAGAGGAAAAATGAGTATTATCTGAAGCCACTAAATTTGGGGGCATTTGTTTCAGCAGCACATAGAAAGCTAAGATGGTCATTTTCTCAATGAAGATTGTATGCTCCAACCCAGTACTTCTCAAGTCTCGGGTGCATGTGATTCATTCAAGGAATCCTGTTTAAAATGCATATTCTGATGCAGCCGCGTCTAGGGTGGGGCCTGAGGGTCCGCATTCCTGACGAGCTCCCATGTGCCGCTACTCTGAGGATCACCTTTGCCCACGAGGCTCTTGTGCACCGTCCTGGTCAGTGCAGCACCTGGAATTCAGAGCCAGGGCAGAGGAGGGAGGAAAGGAGAACTGAGAGAAGAAAGGCCTAGGATACGTATGGTTCCGCTGTGAACTAATATTCACAGAGGCTGAGGTGGAGGGCTGCCCTGTGTTGTGAGCCCCTGGCTTTCGGACCTTGAGCCTCGCGTCTGTGATCCGTGGCCTGCACGGCAGGCGGGACCTGGCTACAGATGGGGCACTTCCATGTCCTTTGCTTATTTTCCGAGGCCCTGGGGGAGGACAGGAGCCTGCAGCCGTGGTTCCAGCTTCCTGAGGACAGCATGGTACCAGCCTGACCTGTAACAGCGCCCTCGCCAGCGTGCCCGTTCCCCCAGCTGCATAGAAGGTCAGCTTCTGGAGGCCACCAGCTTGGAGATGACGGGGACCCACCTCGTCAACAAAGAAAACTCTGCCAAGTTGCTATCGCCGAGTGAGAAGGAATGGACTCATTCACTTAAAAAAAAAAAAAATTTTTTTTTTTTAATCGAGCACCCAGTGTGTGCCAGGCAATGTACTAGGAGCTTGGGATACACTGGGGGTCAAAACAAGATCCCTGCCCTCGTGGAACTTAACAGCCCAGCGACTACAGCAAGGCTGAAACTGCTTCTGGTAGGCTCTGTGTGTGGTGGCTGTCTTTGCTGCCCTTCCCAGGAGGTGATGGCCTCTGGCCAGAGTAGGCTGGTCCACACGTTGCTCTCACCTTCAGTCCACAGCCCTCAGCCAGCACGCGGCAGGTCTGGGGAGCCTCTTTCTGAGGAGACATGTTGGAACTGACTTCAAATGGCTTTAATTCTGGAGCCACCCAGAAGGATGGCAATAATCACACCTGCAGACGCAGTCTTCAGGATACTTGCCTTTTATTTATTTTTTATTTTTTTGGCTGAGCCATGCGTCTTGCGAGATCTTAGTTCCTCAACCAGGGATCGAACCCACGCCCTCAGCAGTGAAAATGTGGAGTCCTAACCCCTAGACCGCCAGGGGATTCCCCCCCCCCCTTTTTTTTTAATTTGATATTTGCGTTTTATAAATGCTCTGAGAGAAAGGATTATAGAAGATTCTATCAGATCCTTAAATAACTCCAATGGACAAGAAGTTTATCTGGTGTAGCGAGCAGAATTTAAAATCCGTATTAGTTGGAAGAGAATAGTGTGATGTTTATAAGTGCGTGGCAAGTAAATACAAGAAACGCATATTAGGGTTTAAAAGTAGCACAAAGGCTCCTTGAAAATCTCATCTGTGGTAATTTGACTATCATCTGGATCCCTCAGAAGCAGCTGTTTTAAAGAGGGACTGTCCCAAAATCCATCCAAGGAAGTTTGTTAACGAGGCATCCTAAGTAAGGTGGTTCCCTAGCAGACCCCAAGCATCGGCCAGATTCGGGGAGCCCCAAGACCTCTGTGGCAGCTTTACTAGAGGAACCCCAACTCGTGGTTACCTTCCGTGTTGAAACTGCAGATGCGAACAGCAGCCACTGGTGCATTTTCTCCTTACAGTCTGAATGGGTTTCTTGGATGTCTTTTCCATGAAGAGCCTGCCAATTAGGGTTGGCCTGGGCAGGTAAGCACAGCCTGTTCTCTGAACTGTTGCAGAGACCGAGTGCAGACACGCCCAGCTGGGTGTTTTATTTATTTTTATTTTCTTTCAAAGTCTTTTGTTTTTATTGAAATATAGTTGATTTACAATATCGTGTAAGTTTCAGGTATACAGCACAGGAGATATATATATATAGATATATATATATATCCTTTTTCAGATTCTTTTCCTGTATAGATTATTATAAAATATTGAGTATAGTTCCCTGTGCTATACAGTAGGTCCTTGTTGGTTATCTATTTTATACATGGTAGCAGTCGGGTCTTTTCACCCTTTTCAGCTCTCTCCATGTACTATGTCGCCATCTTTTGTGTGTCTCCTAATTACAGGGCCTCTGAAACGGGTGGTCCTCTGAGGTAGCACTCAGTCTCTTGCCGGCCCGACTGTCCCCTGCCTGCCAGGAATATGCCTCTGTCCACAGCTGTCCTGCCCCAGGGATGTGCAGCTCCACGCCCGCCCGCTGTGTTCGCAGGCCTATCCAGGTGCTGGCTGTTTGCTGGTCAGTGCTTCTCTGTTCTATTTAGACCTGATCGTTCGTGCCGTTTCCTGATGCAGAAGTATCAAGTCTGTGAAGTTATGTGTTAGTTTTCTCAGCTGTGATTGTCAGTCCTGCGAGCCCAGGAGCCTGCCCTCTGTGGCCCTCTGGTCTCCTCCCCTCCCACCCAGTGCTGCCTGTGACATCCCATCCTCCAAGGCCCCGGAGGCCCCTGCACTTGTCATCTGTCATACTGACTTCTGGCCATACTCACTTTGCCCCAGTTCCTGAGGGATTTTGCTCAGAATTGAACATTCCTGCAACAGGGCTAAGCACTTTCACATTCCTACTTCCCCTGAAATGCCTGTGAGGCATGGAGGGCGGAGGTGAGGCTCCCCCCTTCTGTAAGGATGGAAACAAGTCCAGCCCAGGGACTTACTTTTAGTGGAGCCGCACTGGAAATCCAGGTCTTTGCTCCAGACCTGCCATCCCATGAATTCCAGCGTTTCAACGCACTATTGAAAAGCATGGCAGTTTTTATAAGCTCCCAGACCACCACCACTGGGTTTAACTTCACAGCAGCACATAAAACAGTGCTGCTGTAGAATGCAAATGCTTTCGCTTTTAAGAGGGTCTCCTCCAGCAAGGCTGCTCTGGGTTAAGTGCGGGTGTCCATGTCTCTTCCTGCCCTGACCCGTCTCTGCCAGGCCCATCACAGCGCCTTGATGTCCCCCACCTCAGGCCACGCGGTCCAGGCAGGGCTGCCACACCGACCTCGTTCCAAGGGCGAGGGGTTGCCCGGGCCAAGCTCATCCGCACGCTCTTTGCAGTCACACCGGTTGGTGTCGGGGTGGCATGTGGCCCAGGCTGGTCCAAGAAGAGTAAACCCCAAGACACTGGTCAGGAGAAGCGCTCACCTCTGGGCTGGAGGGCTGGAGGGCAGTGAGGAATCCAGCGGCTGCTGGGGACCATCTGGCCACTATCTGGGGAGAGCTTGCCTGAGAAAGAAACTCACAGGGTCAAGAGGTGGGCAGGGAGGCAAACACAGGAGACTTGTGGGCACAGCCATGCCACCTTCAGACACCGCCTGCTGGGGACCCCACTTCCAAAAGACACTTCCCTCCCTGGGAGAGGCTGGCGCAGGAGAGAGAGGGGCTTTGTTCTCGGCCTTAGTCATTCTTTCCTGGGCCACTGTCCCAGCTAACTGCACACATCTCAACACCAGACTCTCGTTCCCCTCAAAACCCAGAGAACTGACCACCCTCACCCCGCCCCCAACTCACTCTGGGCCAAGTGACAGCCTGTTTGACCTGGATTTCTTTGTATAAAACTTAAGACTTAACACTTAGCAGAATTGAAAAGACTGCCTTGGAGGGACTAGGGGCAGCTCTAATTTATCCTTAAGAGCACAGTCTGGAGCTAGGCTGCTCGCTTTCAGTCCTTGCTCTGCCCCCTGCTCGAGCTGTGTGACCTTGGACAATAATCTCTCTGTTTTCTTAGTTTTGTTTGTAAAGTAGGGTGAGTGCTTAGAAGAGTGCCTGGCAATTAGTGCTAGATGCCTTAGCTACTTATTATTACTGGTGTGTCTTTTTTTTTTTTTTTTGGCCACGTTTCATGGTTTTATTAACACAAACACAATGTGCACACGAGCTGTCTATCCATTTTCTTCACTGTGCAGCCTGGCGTTGGGATTGGTGACCGGCGGCCAGCTGGGCTGCTCTCTCCAAAATGGCTTTGCAGTTCTTGGAGGAGAGGTTGTGAGCAGTCTCAGCACAGAAAGATTTGTTGCACATCAGCAGCACTTCAAGCTCCTTGACACTGTGGACCAGGAACTTCCGGAAGCCACTGGCAGCATGTGCTTTGTTTCCTTGTTGTTTCCATAACCGATGTTGGGCATCAACATTTGGCCCTTGAATCTCCTGCGCACCCTGTTGTCAATGCCTCTGGGTTTCCACCAGTTCCGCTTCAGTCTGACATATCAGTCTGACTGGTGCTTGATGAACTTCTTGGTTCATCAGGTTTTGACCATCTTGGGCTTCACGAGTGGTCTGAGGGTTGCCATGATCCCAGGTAGGAGTTGCTGCCACCTCTGTAGGCAGCGCCGAAGAAGAGAGCTATTACTGCTAAAGAAGATCCGTTATTTAGGAGCAAAGGATTTCTGTCTTCCCTCAGCGTCTCCCTGGTCCAGACGCATCCCTGCACTCTGACCACCGTGGGCATCTGGAGCCAGTGCCCGCTGTTAAGCTTGGGAGACTCGCTCGGGGTTGGTGGCAGTTCCCTGGGGTAGAAAAGTATCTTGCCCCCCCATCAAAGACTAGTCGCTAATTCAACCTACAAATGACTAAAAGAGTTTTGCCCCAAGAGAGGTGCATCCCTGGCCTGTGAATACACCTATGGGTGCAGAGTCTAGGAAAACAGCTCTGTGCCTGGCCCAGGAAGCCTTTTATTTTTTTAAATTAATTTATTTTTTGTAAATTTATTTTATTTTTGGCTGCGTTGGGTCTTCGTTGCTGCGCACGGGCTTTCCATAGTTGCAGCGAGCGCGGGCTACTCTTTTGTTGCGGTGCGCAGGCTTCTCATTGCGGTGGCTTCTCTTGCTGCAGGGCACGGGCTCTAGGTGCACGGGCTTTAGTAGTTGTGGCACGCGGGCTCAGTAGTTGTGGCACACAGGCTTAGTCGCTCCACGGCATGTGGGATCTTCCCGGTCCAGGGCTCAAACCCTTGTCCCCTGCATTGGAAGGCAGATTCCTAACCACTGCACCACCAGGGAGGTCCCAGGAGGGCTTTTTTTTTTTTTTATTTTATAAATTTATTTATTTATTTTTGGCTGTGCTGGGTTTTCGTTTCTGTGCGAGGGCTTTCTCTAGTTGTGGCAAGCGGGGGCCACTCTTCATCGCGGTGCGCGGGCCTCTGACTATCGCGGCCTCTCGTTGCGGAGCACAGACTCCAGATGCGCAGGCTCAGTAATTGTGGCTCACGGGCCTAGTTGCTCTGCGGCATGTGGGATCTTCCCAGACCAGGGCTCGAACCCGTGTCCCCTGCATTGGCAGGCAGAGTCTCAACCACTGCACCACCAGGGAAGCCCCCAGGAGGCCTTTTTAAACGGGCTTCTGAGTGAATGTCCCTGGGATGGGTTCACCTTTTAAACCAGGCATCTCAAACGTGACTCTGAACTTAAGGAGAGAGCTTGGGGGGAGCCTCGTGTTGGCTTTTCCCTCCCTGGATACAAAGATTGGGTGAGGTAAGCTCTCCGGCTGGAACTCTCTCTTTGCAAGTGATTTAGTCTCTTTATGACCTTAGGATAGTCCCTCACCGTCTCTCCCACTCAAGCTTCTCCTGTGGAGTTGTTACTGATAAATTCACGTGGAAAGCAGCTGGAAGTGCTACGGACTTCTCCATGTAGTTCCTAGTCATCTGTTGTTGACTGTGTAACAAGCTCACTCCTTCCCATGCTTGCTGGCTTCTCTGGGCAAGTGTTCTCTTGTTAACAGCTGCCCACTCTCAAGTATGGAAAAATCCAGTGGCTGCTGGTTAGAACAAGTGTGTTAATGGCAGCAGTGGAAAGACAGAACTAGCTGGTACTGGACTGGGGTGGGGTGGGGCATGAAGCAGCTGTTTCTGTATTGGAAACACAAACCATATTGGCTTGACACTTATCAGAGAGTGGAGCCCTCATCTTTCCATGGTCTCTTACTGGCTCATAGAAAATAAACTACTAACGTCCTGGTTGGGAGAGAAGTGTATAGTACGTAGGGGCCTGGGCTGGTTGCAAAAGCACAGTCGGGCCTGTGGGCGAGTTGCTAGAAAGGATTTGTCAGGTAGGACCCAGAGGCGGGTGACAGTGAGGCCTGCTACCCCCGACCTTCTCCCCAAGAGGCAGAGTTTTTCTCCTTGGATCAGCTTATTTGCTCCTATCACCCAGTTACTTCCAAAGCCAGGCAAATGTCTCACTCTTTTCACCATCTTGTCCTCTCCTGACTCAATCCAGCAGAACATAGGATGGTTAAGAGGCCAGTCTTCCCGGGTTAGCCAGGCTTTGGCCAGATCATTCATGCGGAAGGTGAGAGTGCTGTTTGATTATTCGGGCTGAACAAAGGGTCAACATAAAGAGTGTGTAGTTCACCTGTTCGTTCATTCGTTCGTTCATTCACGCATTCAATAAAGACTAAGAACCTCTCATTACATACCAGCTACTGTGCCAGGCCCTGAATTTACAAAGATGAAAGAAAGTCCATGTATAAGAAACAAGTTCCTGATTGTCGGTTATTTTCAGAGAACTTCTAATTTCTGAGAGACAAAGATTTTCCCTGGGTTCCCTCCCGCTGACAGTGAAGTTTGAGAATTCCCGAGTGGGGTGGGTGCCGGTTTGTGATGCTGGAGCCTGTGAGCTGCAGGGGCTTCCCTGCCTCCCCTTGCACGGAGGTCCCTCAGACGGCCCCAGCCAGCCCACCCCCACGTGCGCACATGCTCTCATCAGTGGGAGGAAGACAGGTCAAGGTGTGCAAACTACACTCCCTACTTGCCTGCCTGTGTCTCTCTTCACATAAAAATCTGCCAAGAAAGTCAACAGACTGTCAACTGCTGAGTGTGTTCTAATACTGCTTATTGAACATGACAAAATCCTACAGAAAAATTATAATTTTGTTATCGGACGATGCCTAGGAATTATGGAATTTGTGTACACGCACGCAAATGTAAAAAAACGTCAACTAAAATTTCTCGAATGCCAGCTCATCCAAGCTTATCCAAGCTCATCCAGTGAGTAGACTGTGTTACTGGCTTGTCTGGTCAGTCCATTACCGTACACCCAGCAGGACTTAACTCCATCAGGGACTCCCAGTGCCGCAGCTGGTATTTGTTGAGTCTTACAAGCAAAAACCTAAGCAAAGCACACGGCCACCGCACAGGAGATAGTGCTGCTTTCCAGCCGCTACTGGCTGACGGGCCAGGCCCTCCAGCGCCTGCCTCCACGGCCCACATGGCTCATGCTACGTGGGTGTCGCAATTTTTCATTTCTGTGCTTGTTCTGCCCGTGGTGTTTCTCCCTGGACTTTTTTCTCCATCTGCTCGGTGTCCTTTATCATGACGACTGGGAGTGGTCCCAGCCTGCCCCAGCAAGCACCTACCTCCCCGGCCTAACGCCAGCCAGCCCTGCAACTTTTGCTTTTGCCCTCCAGGCTCTGAGAAGACGTTCAAAAGGGATTCAGGGTGGGGAAGCCACGGGGGAAATTCTCTCCCCTCGGCAAGTGGATTTCTTTGGCCAGGCCTGTCCTTAACCTGCCCAGTCTACGTACAGGCCAGGTTCCTGGCACAGAGGCCCAACAGGGAGGGAACAGCTGCCCTGATACCGACCCTCAAGCCAGAGGTTTTAGAAATGCCTTTTGAGAAACTTGTCTCTGGAAGCCCTGGAGAAGGTGTTGCCCGTTAACAAACACTGTCTTTGAAGACCGATGCCTCCTCCAAAGGTCCGCATCCAGGAGTGCAGGTGAGGAAGCCAGAGCCTGGGGCTTTTGAAGATGCCTGTCTTCTCCGCGGTGCCGCCAGGGTCAGAGCCAACACCTAGGTGGGAGAAGCAGGCAGCCCACGGCCTCCCCCCCCCCCCGGCCCGCCTGCCTGGCTGACGAGGCGGGGGGACACCAACCGCCCCCAGGAGGAACTGCAGTTTGATGGTCTCCGTCTCCTTACATACATGCCTTTAGTCTGACTTTCAAGAGTGTCCACTGGGCCCATGTTTTGGTTTGTGTCCTTTTTTTTTTTGCCGTGCTGCACGGCATACGGGATCTTAGTTCCCCAGCCAGGTATCAAAGCAGTGCCCCCTGCAGTGGAAGCGCGGAGTCTTAACCACTGGACTGCCAGGGAAATCCCTGGTTTTTGTTCTTAAAAAATAATTTACACAAGTATTTTTTTTTTAATTTTTATTTATTATTTATTTATTATGTTTAGTTTTGGCTGTGTTGGGTCTTCGTTTCTGCGCGAGGGCTTTCTCCAGTTGCGGCGAGTGGGGGCCACTCTTCATCGCGGTGCGCGGGCCTCTCACTGTCGCGGCCTCCCTTGTTGCGGAGCAGAGGCTCCAGACGCGCAGGCTCAGTAATTGTGGCTCACGGGCCCAGCCGCTCCGCGGCATGTGGGATCCTCCCAGACCAGGGCTCGAACCCGTGTCCCCTGCATTGGCAGGCAGACTCTCAACCACTGCGCCACCAGGGAAGCCCTACACAAGTTTTTTTTTTTTTTCCTGAGGAGAAAGAGGAAGTGGGTACACAGGTGTTTTTAAAGTGAAAAATCTATCATTCTTGTAACTGTTAATAGTGATTTATAAACTGAATTTTGATAAACCTTGAGGAAACTGTTCATCTTTTAGATGATCGCAGGATGGGCAGGAGCGGAAGAGCCCAGCACTGCTCCAATGGCAAAAAGGCCTTGGTCTCTGCTCCAAGGACCCGTCGCACGAAGCAGGCCGCACCTAGATGTTCTACAGACACCTTCTGTGAAAGCACTTCTTCTTGTATTCAGATTAACGATGCAATACAAGGGACTTCCTTGGTAGTCCAGTGGTTAAGAATATACACTTCCAATGCAGGGGACGTGGGTTCGATCCCTGGTCAGGGAACTAAGATTCCACATGCTGTGGGGCAACTAAGCCCATGCACTGCAACTACTGAGCATGCAAGACAAAATTAGAGAGCCTGCATGCCGCAACTACAGAGCCCACACGCTCCGGAGCCCGCGTGCCACGACTAGAGAGCCCACGCACTGCAACTACTGAGCCCACACGCCACAACTAGAGAGAAGCCCACGTGCCTCAACGAAGATCCCGTGTGTCGCAACTAAGACCCGATGCAGCCAAAAATTAAATAAATTTTTTTTTAAAAAAGATGCAATACAAGCCTTTGTTCACTGGAGGTTCAAAAACAAATCTATTTATTTATTAGCAGAATTTGAAAATTCCTGTGGAGATGGTACCTTTTTAAGGACCATTATTTTGGGGCTTTAGTGCACACTCTTTTGGGGATTTCTAATTAAATTCTGGCTTTTGGGGGCCATGGCCAAGTGCTAGGGCATGAAAGCAAATCTCCTGACCTCAGTACGACAGGCATCCAGTACTCGAGGCCCTTGAGCAAGGCAGGAGACAAGCAAGCGAGAAGGAAGTGGTTGGTGATGGGAGCTGCGCCCCAGTGGCAAAAATGTCCCAGTGATTTGCATGACAGTGAAAGAGGGATCATGACAAATTGTACTTTGCATTCAGTGGGATTGGTTTCACCCACCCTGATACAGGCCTTCCTTTACCACAGAGCATTTTATACGCTTAGATTTCCTGAAAGCAAGTTTCAGCAAGAAGCTGGAAAGTCCTCTCAGGAAGAAGGCTGAGCTGGCAGTGAGCAGGGAGCTCCCGGGCATTTGGCAGTTGTTCACAATATGAACACACGGAGCCCTCTTCCCAGGCAAGAAACTGGGGAAGTTTCGAGGTGTCTTCAGGCGGAAGCAGCAGTAAGAGGTGCCAGCGTTCAAATAAATAAGACACAGAGATGGAAGAAGGATGGAACTACAGGAGCAGTTCGTCTGTCAGATGGAATGGGGAAAAACTAGCTTCTGGGAGCAGGAACCGAAAAAGGCAACAGTCGATTGTCAGATTGAGTTCTGGCTTCTGGGGAAGACCCTTGCCTGAGGCTGTCTCCTCCCTGATGCCTTGTCGCCTCAGCAGAGCCCAGCTCAAGGAGCTGGGTATTGAAGTAAACAACTGCTGGGGCTCTGTGGACACCTCCCCGGTCACCCCCGTGGCCACTGGCTGTGTTGACAGCTACCAACGACACTCCCAGCAGTCTCTCACAACATCCCCCATGTGGCCACAAAAGCAAAGCACGTCCTCATGGCCAAATAAGTGATTCAGCGTTACTCACGTGGGTCCCTGGACACGTTCGCCAAATGGCCCTAGGAAGTAGCTGGTCATGCTGCACAGCAGAGAGGACCTGCTACCAGCTTGGGCTCACCACTCCAGGAAGTCCCTGGGAAAAGGGGCGGGCACTGGCTCCCCACTTCAACACTGGACAGTCCCCACCACCATCACTGACTTGTCTGCTCAACTCAAGTGAGAGTCTTTAAGGGAGGATGCCTTTCTTCCTGGACATTAACATTCTTTTTTTTTCACCATACAGCATGGCTTGCAGGATCTCAGTTCCACGACCAGGGATCGAACCCGTGCCCCCTGCAGTGGAAGCGTGGAGTCCTAACCACTGGACCCCCAGGGAAGTCCCACTGGACGTTAACATTCAAGTGAGTGCTTTCTTAACCATTTCCTAGTGTCTCTTTAAGACGTGGCCCCATCCTGCGACCCCCAAATTGCTCCAAACCCTTCCTTCCGGCCGTCCACGTGCCCACCACGCACCCAGCTCAGACTGCATATAAGACAGCGTTATCAAGGGCTCCCACCTCTCCCAAGGCAGGCGGAGACTGCTTGAGCAGGAGGTACTGGGGGCCACGGTGGTCTGCACTCATCAGTGTAGCTCTTCTCTCTGATGCCACTTTGGTTAAAGGGAAGATGAGCATTCTCCCTAAAACACTGTATTCCAGTCGGTCATTTCTGAGACTGTAAAGACATTATTCTTTAGGCGATTATCTTCTAAAGTGACCTCATAAAGATGTAAACTCATAGGTCTCCAACGCAGAGAACCTTTTCAATGCCTGACATTTCCATCCTAGGTGGGACAGGGGGTGGATGTGCACTGAAGTGCTCTGGGGACGTGACCTGTAAGTAGTGAGCGGGGCAGGGTGGGGTGGAGGGTAGCTGAGCTGTGACACAGCCGCCGGAGGCACCAGCCAATTTCCCGAGGCACTCTGACGCGGAGATGGCCCTTCAGATACCCCAGCTGGGGCAAGGCGGATGGGCCTCTTGTACCCCTCACTGGCTGCGTGTGGTATATAACCTTGGGTGAGGCAGCTCCCTTTTAAGGGCAGTTCCTGGGGAGAGGGACTCAGATGGGGCCGGGGTCTGGGCACTGCACAGTATTCACTAACCACCACCGCCATCAGCCTGCTAATAATGAGACCACAATTATTTTAAATTATTTATTTTTTCTATAGTACATCTCATTCAAATCATGGAACAGTCTGATACATTTTTTTCCTCAAGCACAACTTAAACTCATTTCAAATGCTTATTCTTTCTTTCCTTCTTTTAATCTTTCAGGATGGACAAAGACACTCACACTTTAATGGACCAAAAAACCCACTCAGAGTTTATTAAAAATACAGCTTCCCAGGCTCCACCCCCCCCCACCCCAAAACCAGAGCTTTTGAGTGAGCCTCTGGGGTGGGTCCTAGGGAGGCAAAATTTTAAAACTCCCCCCATCAATTCTGCTGTGGGTGGTCCTTGAACCATCCTTACAGGAACACAGATTAGGGCTTGTCCATTACCTATTGGAAGCAATTTCAGAAAACCCAGGAATAATTAAGTATACAGAAATAGCTCTTCTATAAAATTTCCATATAAAAATAATGGTATTTATTTACAAAGTTAGAGAATGCTACAAAATAATAATCATATTAGGTTAGAGACTTCAATCTAGTAACGTCTACATTAGGCAGGTCAGATGTGGTGTCTGCATTTTCCCCGTGTTTCTCTTGTTTAAACTGCTTAAAGCACGTGGCACCACCATGTTTCCTTCATGCAGAAAAAAGCAGAACTATATTTTCTGGAAATAAAACCTAACAGCACATGATCAGAGTACGACATCTCCAAATGAAAAGGTGAACTAGCTGGGGATGTGGGCTCATGGCCTTTCTCTTTTGTCTACAGTCAGGGTGGTGACGGCAAGCAGCGACCTCACAGTGCTGAGCGGCGGGCCTCCGAGCTCCGGCGCGGCCGGTGGGTCCGCCTTTCGGGACACCGAGCGGTTGAAGCCGCCACGGTTCTACTGGGACAAACAGAACTGCAACACGCTCAGAGAAGTCTCTCAGCAGAAGAGAATCTGGGTCCCCAGAGACTTTGGGTTTGAGAAAAATCTTTGACCCCAGTCGTGAACACGCAGAACCATCAGGCCATTTGTTATTAGTGCCCGGCATGTTGAAGACAGCGCATGGGAAGTGACAACATGGTGAGTTTGAAGCGACAAAGCGATGGGTTTTAAAACCCAAACATGATCTGGGGACGTCTCCTTGTTGAGACGGACACGGACAGAAAGAAGCTAACATTGCTACAGAAGGGCCAGTTGACCTCCAATGTGCGTGAAGGTCTCTGCCCAGGGAGGGAGGAATGGGTTTCTTCTAAGCCTGGGTCTTCCGAGCCGGGAGAGGCCCGAAGCCGACACCACAGCCTCACGCCGGGACTCACGAGCAGTGTCCCACTCCTGCCCCTCAGCTGTTTAGCACTTGGGGTGACAGAGGGCTGATGCTAATCCAGAAGGCCTCTGGGAGGACCGGGGTGAGGGCTGGGTTTGTAGGAGGCAGCGGGGCCCCGGGAGGAGGGAGATTCGGGATGCAGGGCAGGCTCTGCCAGACAGGCTGAGGGGCATCAGGCAGGTCAGGCCCCCGGCTGGTTTCACATGCCTGAGTGAGTGGGGAGGGTTCGCCCCTATTCTGAGGCCCTTGGTGGAGAAGGGGCGAGTCCTGCCCCCATGTGTCCGCTACACTGGCTTCTAAGGCAGCTACAAGCAGAGGACCAAAGTCCGATCTGCTAGGGTAGCAAGGGGTCACGACAGCATGGAATTCACAGGCCTTCGTGTAAAGCGAAGGCCCTGTAAGAACAATACAGGATTGTATCTGAAAGTACAGCTGCACAGAAGTAAGCGAATATACTTTCTTCTGTCACAAGAGCGCGGTCAGTGAACACCTGCGGCCACTGAAACGTCTGTACTTGCCAGGGACTCCCAGGTCAGAACCGGAGGGGCAGAGTTTATGCCCTCACCTTTTCTTCCTTAGCACAGTGTGAGTGTAGAAGTAGGTGGGAAAACGGGATCCCGAAGGTTATCTACGCACAGCTTTCCAGAGAGATCTTGGCTAATTCCTGAGAAATGTAATTTACGTGGGCATTAGCTTGAATTTTTTAGAAAACGGTAAAGTCAACGTCAAGACACTTTTTCCTTTTGGGTAATAGTGTTCGGCTTGAATGGAAGTTAAGCAAATGAACTGAACGTTGTATGACTGTGAATCAGAGGGCAGGGAGGCACGTTTCTGAGGGCCGCTCAAGCGGCATCATGCAGGGTCCTGGCACACACCGTGGGTCTGGATAAATATGTGTGAGTGATCGTCAGTGCTGGGGGACCACTGCTTCGGGTGCCTGAAAATGGGGAACCTAGTGGGGGGAATGATCCTCAGGTAGTCTTCAGCTCTGCTAAAACTAGTCCATATGCAGGATAACTGATTCTCTTTTATACATCTAATATAAAAAGTAGATCTTTATGTATCTAACAAACAACTTGTAAAACTAGAAGAAAACACCTAGAAAAGTTCTCCATTTCTACTCACTTTCCTATTGTGTAGGTTCAATTGGGAGGTAACAGAGCGAACAAGGAGACCTCCATGGGTTAGAATGTTCTCTTAGTTTATGGCTACTGCTGGTAGCTAAGTTTGGTTTTCTTTTATTAATAAATCTTAGAAATTCCCTGACAGACTCCAAAATGTACACTGGAAGCTGGAAGAGCGGGGCCTTTGGAATTTAGCAGAGATTTCCAAGTGCACGTTATGGGGGAGAGTGGCCTGGTAGGGAGACCTTTCAATTGTCTGATTCAGAACAAAAGTCACTTTCTCAGGGGGCCTTCCCTGGACACCGCCAGCCAAAGTAGCCTTTCCACCACTGCCCCATGACCCTGTCATTTTTTCCATAGCACGAATCAACCTGAACATCTTTTGTTCTGTATTCACTCACTTACTGAAGGATTAAATCTTCCATTCACCGGCCAGCCCCTACCCTGCCGGGACCACTGTGGCAGTGCAGCCTTAAAGGCCACCTCACAGATGTGCCCGAGGGGAGGGGGCTGGCGAGGTGTCAAAGGCCACTTGAAGTGACTCACCCAGGCTTCTCCCCGTGTGTGGTTCTGGTAGGAAGAGCTGAGGCAGTCCCCTTCCTTTGCTAACCCTGCCCCACCCATGCCCGCTATGCTCTGACCGTCCCAGGGCCCAGGTTACACCCAAACTTTGCTGTCTCTACAACCTGAGCGGCCCAGAAAGGGCTGTGTTTTAGCAAACAGCCGAGTTTCTGATGTCTGCATGGCTAAAGTGAGCCACTCCTTTGTGGAGTGTCTCCGCTTGAATGAGCTGCAGGGGCTCGTGTGTGTCTGGGGGCTGACCCCGGCCTCATTTCTCAAGTAGGGCAGAGTATGGTGACAACTGTAAGTTCTGCTAATGAAGAGTTATCCTCTTTATCCTGGTAAAATGGCAGCCAACCGCAGACAGTTTTCTCCCCACCACTTCTAGAAGACAGGGGTCATTTGTAAAGTTTTGCAGGGGGGCGGGCGGCGCTGAGAGGTGAGGAATCACCGTCTTAGCACCTCCTTTCCTGGCCCCTCCCCGAGGTCCTCCATGATCTTAAGGCACAGTTTATGTCAACACTTACTGAAGCTGCTCCCACCACCTTGTCATCACAAGAGAAAATGAAGCGGGCGAG
Organism: Balaenoptera acutorostrata; assembly: GCF_949987535.1. Lineage (NCBI taxonomy): Eukaryota > Metazoa > Chordata > Mammalia > Artiodactyla > Balaenopteridae > Balaenoptera > Balaenoptera acutorostrata. The sequence goes on from NC_080067.1 coordinate 27,774,641, forward strand.
ACAGACGCACAGCGGGGAAGGGCAGGAAGTGTGGGCGGGTGCCTGGGCGCCGTGGGCACTGCCTGGACCCTCCCACATCAGGGCCACAGACGGCAGGCTTGGTGCCACCTGCGCGGGTGCTAAACGGATCACGACTTCACTGACCGGGTGACGCTGTGCGCAGGAAAGGTTACCGGATACACTGGCGCTTGAGGGAAAAGGGGACTCTTGAACTTCCCCCAAGCAGCGTGTAACCAGCACCCTCTGGGAGGGGTGTTCGCGGGTGTGTACACGTGCGTGTGCAAATAACCCCAAGTGCTACTCCTATAGAGAAGCCTGGATGTTGTAACCACAATTTCCTTTTTTTTTTTTTCGTTTGATTTCTATATGAAATTGTGACTGAGTAATGAAGTTTAGAACCACATAAATCTGTTTAGGGGAGAAGCAGAAGAATGACATAATTTCTCCTTCTAAACATCTGAGTCTAGCTTTCTGCTCAGGTAAAGCCTTACACCAGTGACACGTCCTGTGACCACTGTGTGACTCTGTTGGGCGTCCTCAGCAGTAACCCAAGTGTGTCACTGAGGAACGGAGGGCCACTTCCTGCCAAACACCACACACCGCTGGCTGCGGTGGCCGATGGGGCACCAGTAATGAATGGTAAGAGTCTTTGGTTGCTTTTTCTTTTAAACCCATATTTTATCAGCAGCAGCAGAGAGAGAACAGAGAAAGGGATCAGTGCCCCACGAACTCTGGCAAGGCTCCTGCTACCTGGTAGAGGAGTGCTCACGATTGGTGTGCGGCCCTGGGACCTGCGGCATGGTAGTCTGAAGGCTGAAAAGCCCGCCGTGGCCCTGGGCCTCTCCAGGTCCCCGCCGGGCCCCTTTCAAGTACAGGGGCAAGAAAAGCTGGGCTTGGGAGAGAGAGAGGCAGCCTGAAGGAGACCCAGTTTTCCCTGATGGTGCAACTGACACCTTCCAGGCAGAACGTGCCCTGGAGGCCCTCGGGCCCTCCCTCCCACCCGCCCACCCCGGCCTCAGGGGGGCCCTCCCGCACCTGCCTCCGCCTCTGCGGCCCCTCGGCACTCTGAGTCTGCGCTACGGCTTATTCCTGACGGAATGCGTGTGTCTCAAAGGAACTTAGCGCTGTACATCCTTGTGTATGTACTGGTTGGGTCAGCCAGGCCCCTCCCCGCCGGCTCACTGTGGGCACCGGCCCCCGAGCTCCCCCACGGGGCTTAGGAAACAGCCGGTTTGGGCTGAGCTCAGCGCCGAGCCCATAGACGCTGGATGCATAATCTCAGGGCAAATCCAAATGATTCAAGTCAGAGATTTAGAGTTAATCTTCCATTATCGTTTGCGCCTTTCCAAGGCCTTAACTAATGTGCGCTTAAGTAAGTTGGGGTCTGGCCGTGGTGGCAGTGTCTCCACACTCGTATTCAGAGGGGCGGGAAGCGAACCCAGCAGTGAGCGGTTCCCAGCGGCATCTTTGGCTCTGACCTGACAGTCTATGTCCTGATCTACTGCACACCCAGTCACCTGGAGTGCTCAACCTTTTTTGGTGTTTCTGTGAAACACTGAATATCGGGTGACTTTGAAATGCGTTTGACCCAGGAATCAACCCAATATAGTCATTTTGATGAATGAGAATGTACCAAAGGTGACATGTACAGGAAAACATTGCTGTTCATATTCTGGAAATACTTTTCAGACAAAAGTAATGACAGTTCATTTTCACAAATTGCACACTGGGTGAAATCATACAATTACGGCAGGGAACTATAAGCAAGCAACTCAGTCACGGGGACTTGTTCCTTTGTTTTGTTCTAGGTGAAAAAGCTGTATGAAATGCATAGCTCTGATTAAAACGATAGAGACAATTTCCTTCTCTTGTAAAACTCCAGATTTAGGTTGCTGGCGAAAGGCAGTGCTGGCAAAGTATTTAATGCACGTGGAAATGCTATTCTATTTTGGCTTCCAGAAGTAGCCCTAGAAAATTCTATGCACCAATGCATTGGCTAATAGTGATCATTTCAGTTTGACTATAAATTATTCTAAATGTCACTTAAGTACTCAAGAATTAGCGTTCGCTCCTTTCTAGAAGCCGTCTAAGGCAGCTGATGCGTAAAGCACCTCGACTAGACTTGCACCTAGTTCAGCGGTTCAATCTGCGCTCTTTGGGCCACGAGGGTCTCCATCCCTCGCTGTACAGCTCCTCCCACCGGGAACCTCTCGTGTTCAGCTCCGCCTCGCGAAAGGCAGCGCAGAGCAGGGAGCGGGGCGTGGGGCACACGGCCGTTGGGGACTGTTCACCGAGCCACCTCGGCAACAAGGAGGGCTGCGTGGGTTTGGGGGCCGCGGCGCCCCGCCTCACGGAAGATAAATGCGCTGCGTTCGTGCTGTCAATTCAGGGACTATCCCCTCCGCCACCTCCGAGTACATGCTTTGTTTGCCATGTGATCTACTGCTCTGTCGTTCAGAGTTTTCATTCACACTACGTTAACTTTCATCTCAATCCTCTCAGCCTTCAGGTAATTTGCTTATTGTGTTTCCCTAGTTTTCACTGAACACACAGTGCAAACAAAGGCAAAGACCGAAGCAATCGTTTCAAACACAAGAGCTCACACTAAAAACACACATGAGCATCAAAAAGTAGAACGTGGGTTTGCGCCTGTCTTTATTCTGGGGAGGAGGAATCCTCCTCGTCCTCTTCCTCGTCTTCGTCGTTGAAGGAACAGGGGGTCTCGCCTCGGGACTCAGAGCAGTGAGAGGCCGCACTGCCGGACTGGTGACTGTCTGGGGCAAGGAACCGCCCCGTTGCTAAGGCCACTTCAGCATCCAAGCACAACCCTTGGTTTACACTAGCAAACAATTGAAAACACACAGGCTCATTAACGTGGTAGATGTTTTAAGTTTTGGAAAACACAGGGAAAAGAACCCGGGGAAGCGGGGAGCCGCGGGCGAGCTCTGCCGGAGCCGCTTGGGACCCGGCCGGCCGCAGCGCGCTGGCTCTCCCCTCCAGGGAGGGTCAGGGCTTCGCGGCTCGCCCTTCTAACCCTGAAAAAATACGTACCTTGATTGGGACAAGGTGGCACCAGTGGTCAGGTCTAAGTTTGAAACTGACTGGGTAGAGTTCAAAAGCAGTCCCTGATTTAACCACGACGGTCCTGTGGAGATATCTACAGGGAAAAACAAAAACAGATGGCAGCGCTGTAAGTTCCATGGCTGCTTTTGTTATGGCATGAAGAAAACACAGACAAGTAAGGCCATCGGCCTGTTCTAAATTACAGCCGGACGAGTCTCCTGCCCTGGGAAGAACCCCGGTTTCTTTAGCTTGGAAAAAAGAAATTTCTAGAACATAAGTGCGGGGGAGGGGGGGAGAAAAATACAGGAAGGCAGACTACAGCAGGAAAGAATTCAAATTAAACCAATCACAGACTCTCTTCGTTCTTTTTTCTTACAGAAGCCCTCGAGAGGGCAGCTCACGCAGTACACAGAGCTGTACGACTCCTGGACACCCGCCGGACTCAGCACAAAAGCCTCTGGCCGGGGTGTTAACGAGCCGAGCACGAGTGGGTGGAAACAAAGTCAAGTCAGAGTATCTTGGGCTAGAAGCACAGACACATTTTTGCCAAAGCCCCCCAGCACGCCGTCTTTTCGTGCCCACTGGTGAACTCAGTGCTCTTAGGCACCAGAGGTCTAGTCTTCTTCCTGGTACCCTCTGCTTTATAACTTGAACTAGACCTTATTTTAAAAGGCCATGCACAGTCGCGTTTTTCATGAGGGCGAGACAGGCGTTGCTGTTTTAGTCTGTATGAAATATTTTGGCTACGTCCTTGCAATCTCATTTTCTATGCATTTACCATAGTTCTCCTATCACAACCTTGACCAATTCTTATTGTACTTCGACTTGTTTAACCCTTGTCTCCTTATCTAGAATGTTAGCTCAGAGAAGGCAGTGACTGGAACATCTAAGATCTAAGTGTCACTGCATGAAGGAGTATCATCTCTTTCAACAGTGAGTTTACAACACAGGTGGTAGGTACAGCAGAAATGCATTCCTAAAAAAGAATCTTATTTGACTTATGTTGTGAGATAAGACCAAGTGTATGCTGAGAAAGTGTAATTTGCCAAATGAGCTTTTATTATATTTAATCAAAATAGTTTTATAATCACTGTGCAAAAAGGAAAAGAAACTGTGTACTGGGATTGGAAACTCCACTATCCTGGCGCTACCTGACCAAGTGAGAGGCTTCCCACGTAGGAAAAAAGTAAACTAAATGACTACATTCATCTTAAAATGGCCTTGTGGATCTTTTCTTCACAGGCGAACTAAGGCAGCTGTGGGGGGAAAAAAAAAAAACCAACAAAAACCCTTCAATTCTAAGAAGAAGAGTAGACTTTAAACGCATACAATAAGAACAAGTCCGTACATAATGAAATTAAAGCCAGAATCCTGTGCTAAGTGTTATTAATTAGTATGTATGGAAACCTTCTGCCAGAACACATTTTCTTTTCACAATGGCTCTGAAAAGCCAACGTTTCTTTCCTTCCTAGCACCCACACAACGGTTCTCACAACGCTCAAGAGCTACCCTGTCCCTCCACATACAGAAGGCACACGCTTCTGCTTCTGAACTAACCAGAAAGTCTGCATCCCAGTCTGCAAACAAGGTCACGAAGAGATCAAAGCCACAGAGCCCGCCTAAGCGCCCTGAGTCTTTTCACTGAGAATGAGCTAAAATAAAGTCCTGGTGATTTATGGAGTAAGAGCTGTATGCAGACCCTGCTGGATGGCTAGGATGCCTGAGCTGCTAATAAAACAGGAGGTCCTTCTCTGGGGGGAGCGAGGGGAGAACGGAGCGGGTCGGGGTGAGGATGGCGGGCTGGGTCGCTGAGGGGCAAGAAGAGGGGGTCACATTTGCAGGAGGCGGGTGGTGCGAATTGAAGAACTAAATCCAACAGAAACCAAATCTCAATCAACAGACTCTTGTGTTGTGACTAAAGGGCCAAAACCATAAAACAAAATAAAAACTACCTCTTTGCTTATATTTGACTTAATATACTTTAGAATTTCTCATCATGTTTTAAAGGCATTTTAATATTAGTTCTAGGTAGTAATGCTTATAAATGAAGGAAACTGGAAAAAGCAAAGGCAAAAGAATGCTTTTGGCCAAACATCCAAGTTATATGTGCAGAATATACCACAGTCTTAGGAACTAGGACAATCATAAACAAGATTTCTGAATTAGTGAAAATCTGAATTTTAGAACATGCAAAACATAGTGTTTCCATTTTCAAGTATACTCACTATACTCTTAAAATAAAACACCCCAATTTAAAAATGGGCAAAGGATCTGAATAGACATTTCTACAAGGAAGATATACAAATCGCCAGTAAACACATGAAAAGATGCTCACCATCATCAGTCATTAGGGAAATGCAAATTGAAACCACAGTGAAACACCACTTCACATCCACCAGGACGGTTGCAATAAAAAAGATGAACAAGCGTTGAGAAGGATATGGAGAAATCAGAACCCTGGTACATTGCTGGTAGGATTGTAAAACAGTACAACTGCTTTGGAAAATAGTTTGGCAGTTCCTCAGAATGTTAAATACAGTTATCATATGACCCAGCAATTCCACTGCTTGGTAAACACCCAACAGAACCAAAAGCTTATGTTCATAAAAAAAGTACAAGAATGTTTATAGCAACATCATTCATAATAGCTAAAAACTGAAAACAATCCCAATGTCCTCCAATTAACAAATGGATTTTAAAAATGTGGTATATCCACAAAATGGCAATAAAAAGGGATGAAGCAGGATGGATGAATCTTGAAAACATTACACTAATAAAAGAAGTCAGTCACCAAGGCTACATATTATATGATTCCATTTATATGAAAGGTCCAGAATGGACAAATCCACAGTGACAGGAAATAGATTAGTGGTTGCCAGGAGCCGGGAGGAAAGGAGGACTAAAGGGTGACTGCTAGTGTATGTGGGGTTTCTTTTTGGGGTGATAAGACATTTTAGAATGAGATAATGGTTGGTGATGACTGCATAACCCTGTGAATATACTTAAAACCACTGAATTGTACACTTTAAAATGGTGTATTTTGGGCTTCCCTGGTGGCGCAGTGGTTAAGAATCCGCCTGCCAATGCAGGGGACACGGGTTCAAGCCTTGGTCTGGGAAGATCCCGCATGCCGCGGAGCAACTAAGCCTGCACACCACAACTATTGAGCCTGTGAGCCACGACTACTGAGCCCAGGTGCCTGGAGCTCGTGCTCCGCAACAAGAGAAGCCGCCGCAATGAGAAGTCCACACACCGCAACGAAGAGTAGCCCTGCTTGCCGCAACTAGAGAAAGCCCGCGCGCAGCACCAAAGACCCAATGCAGCCAAAAATAAATAAATTTTTTTAAAAAATGGTGTATTTTATGGTACGTGAATTAAATCTCAATTTTAAAAAATTACAATACCATTTCGCATCCACCTGCTTGGGAAGATAAAACTCACTCTGCAGGTGAGAGTGTAACTTGGCAAAATCAAATTGGAAAGCTGTGGCATCATCTAGTAACGATGAAGACGCACCCGACTCTGACCCAGCAATCTCACTCTATACACTTGCACACGGTCACCAGGATACAGTTACGGGAATGTTCGAAGCAGCACTGTTTAAATATCAAGAGACTGGAAACAAAACTAAAGGTTTATGATCAGTAAAATGAACAAATAAATTGTGCTTTACCCACATATTAGAATTCTATGCATACTAGAATTCTATGTAAAAGTGCATCAATTACAGCTATATGAAATCATGTGGACAAATCTAAAGCACATGATGTTGAGTGAAAAAAGTCAAATCACAAAAGAATGTATCACTATGATTCTATTTTATGTAAAGGTGAGAATTAGGCAAAACTAATAAATTGTTTCTAGCTTACTATATTTGTTTGTGTTTGTGTCTCTAAAGAAAAGCAAGTAGTGATAAACAAGAAATTCAAGAGAGAGGTTACATTTTGGGGTAGGGAAGGGCACAGAATTGAGGACGGGCATACAGTGGGCTTTAATTTTCTATGAGAAAGGTTTTAGCAAGTTAGGGTCTGACATTTAATCAAGGACAACACTGAAAAAGCATGAGTTAACATACCTGTGATATAACCTTCTAAAGCCTTTGGCACCAGTGATTTAGCAAGTTTCAGATCCTCCAAGGAGCATTTGCCTGACTCCAGGCCAAAGGACATTCCCATCCGCTTCAGCACTTCTATGTCATCATGAATCTCAAAGGTGTTGTCAAAATTAAAAAGGTATTCAAACCTGCATCAGGAAACGAAGTTAGTGTTGGGTTTTCTGCGGTATTGGGGAGGTCTGAATAGTTTTGTACTCTGCATATTCAATAAAAGAATGAGGACCTAAGCTCAGCTACAGTACTAGAAATTGTTACCGTTTAGGGCAATGAGTCATTCTGCTGGGTTCAGAAGAATGACATCTCACATAAACCACTTGCCAATTAAAACACCTTTCCTGTGACAGACAACAGGAATCCATAAATTTCAGCCCTCATTAAGCTGTGGCAGACTGGAGACAGAAATTTTGGTCTAAATCTAATACTTTCAAAGCTGTCTATAACTTTGTCACAAAAGATAAAATATTAAGGAAGCCTTTCCATGTAGGCATTTTTCCAAAGTAGATATACAGGTGAACAAAAGACACATGAAAAGATGCTCAACATCGCTAATCATCAGGGAAATGCAAATCAAAACCAAAATAAGATATCACCTCACACCTGTCAGAATGGCTATCATCAAAAAGACAACAAATAACAAATGCTGGAGAGGGTGTGGAGAAAAGGGAGCCCTTGTGCACTGTTGCTGGGAGTGTAAATTGGTGCAGCCACTATGGAAAATAGTATGGAGGTTTCCTCAAAAAATTAAAAATAGACTACCGTACAATCCAGCAATTCCACTTCTAGGTATTTACCTGAAGAAAACAAAAACACTAATTCAAAAAGATAAAGTGCACATCCAATGTTCACTGAAGCATTATTTACAATAGCCATGATATGGAAGCAACTGAAGTGTCCATCAATAGATGAACGAATAAAGATGTGGTATGTACACACACACACATACAAAAACACAGAGGAATATTACTAGTCAGCCATAAAAAAAAAAAAAAAAAAAAAACTTGCTGTTTGCGACAACATGGATAGATCTAGAGGGTATTATGCTAAATGAAATAAGCCAGGCAGAGAAAGACAAATATCATATGATCTCACTTATATGTGGAACCTAAAAAAATGAAACAAATAAAAATAGATTCATAGAGAACAAATGGGTGGTCGGTTGCCAGACGGGAGGAGCTGACGGTGGTGGGTGAAATAAGTGAAGGGGATTAAAAGGTACAAACCTCCAATTATAAAGTAAGCCACGGGGATATAATATATAGCATAAGGAATATGGTCAGTAATATTGTAATAAGTTTGTACGGGGAAAGATGGTTACTAGACTTATTACGGTGATCATTTTGTAATGCATGCAAATGTCAAATCCCTATGTTGTACACTTGAAACTAACATAATAGTGTATGTCAACTATACTTCAATAAAAACAAATAAAGCAAGCAAAGCAGTCATTAAAAAAAAACAAAAACGCAAAGAAAGCCTTTCCAATTTAATATCTAACTTTCCTACTATGAGTTGGCCTAACTAGGGTTGAGGAAAAATCATGTTGGATGCTTACTTCATTTTCATGAGTCAAGTGTTAGCTACACCATACCTTAGATGAGCAGAAAATGGAAGACTTTTCACAAACTAACCAACCCCCAAATCCTGTCTTGAGGGCCTAAGGAGTAAAAACGCCACAAGAAAAAAGTGTCATATATAACACATAGCACGTTTCCGAACGTTTCTGTAAAGTACCAAATCAGGATGCCCAGCTGCCTGGCACAGGCTTTCAATAAAGAGGTGACTGTAAGAAGAAACAGTCCATCTGACTCCCAGGCTATGCCCTGGGGCACCATCACCCAGAGCCTCAGCCCCTCAGGGACAGAGTGCAGGCAAAGTTCTGGGACAGGGGTGGGCTTACGTTGTCATGAAATTCTACTGAAGTCACGTAAGGGTAAAACTTTTTATGCTAGATCTTAAGGGCAAAATTTAAAACTTAAAGCACAATGCCACATTTAAGTAATCTGAAGTATATGAATTTAAATAAGTACATTCACAGAAATTCAGAAAAAAAAGAAACCACACAAAATCTGGAGTGGATGCCTGCCCCAGGGGTGACTTCAGGCATACGTTAAAAGCTGAAGGATTCCTAAATGTAATTGTCATTGTGGGAAAGCCTCCTGGCTAAGAGGAAAGGATTGCATCACCAAAGTAACTGAAAGACCAGGCTTTTGCACCTGGCCTTGAATAACAAGCTCCTACAAGCAGCTCAGAGCCTCCTTCCCTCCACTCAGGGGAGGGCGAGGAAAGGGCACGAGCCAGTAACCACCCAAGAAGGACAAGAATCCGTAATTCCCTTAGGTCTCTGGTCCCCACACTTTCCTGCTACTCTTTTAGACCTCAAAGATTAACCAAAGAAGAGAATTTTAATGATTTCCCACTAAACAAGAGACTAACTAGAGAGAATAACTAAAATTCTAACAGTTTGTTTTCCCCGAAAATATGTTAACCATTCTCTATAATTCTCAGATTTATGAGAATATGTGACAAGTCCTTGCAGACACATGTTTCTGTAAAGAATTTTAAGTGTGTGAATAATAATACATCTACCATTTGGGCTGGTCCTTTATGAATTTAACGTCTGTAAACCAGCAAGTTAAATACTATAATTCTTGTTTTTATAGAGGAAGAAATGAGATCTCAGGGAAGTTAAGAAACTATACAACTAGAGGAAAGATTGCAAAATGCATCTTCTGACATCACAGCCCGCACGGTCCCTACTATTTCTACTTGTGTCTATAGCCTTAATTACCAAATGCTCTAGAAATCCCTGTTGTTTCTCTTACTCTTCTTCTTCTTTTTTTTGGTTCCTTCTTATTTAAGTGACCCGTAATCTCTGTATGCAATCAAGACAGGGAAGCAACACTGCCAGAGAAAAGAGTGGGAAAAACCAGGAATGGTAAAGCCCCACGGTGATGCAGTAGCTCTGAGAGACTAGAAGTTCCAGTCCCCAGGACAGTCCTAGGCTATGCCTCTGGCACCGATGTGGTTACTGAGCCCCCTTTTGCTCTCAAACGTGTCCCAATTTGGATGATAAGTTATATGCTGACTCCTTGGAAAAGTAGCTAATATTTACAAAGCACTTTCCATGAGTCAGACCTCTTAGAGGCATAATATTATTTCATCCTCACAACAAGGCTAAGGAAGTGACAGAGGCCCTGGTATCATCCCCATTTGTTCTTTGGACACAGAGCTTTGAAGCAGTCAAATGGGGGAAGCCACAACCCACACTTGTGTCTGCCTCACTCTGTACCCTATGCCCTTAACGACCTCGATACTGGTCACAGCCTGAAGACCACTACTGTTTCCATGAAGGGTAAAATAAGTTACAAATAAATTCTGTATTTTGAAAACTGCTATTTCTCACTTACTATGATAAATATTGCCATCAGTCTTAGTTAAAGTGAAAAACATGCTGGTGGGAATGTAAACTGGTGCAGCCACTGGAAAACAGTATGGAGGTGTCTCAAAAAATTAAAAATAGAACTATCATATGATCCAGCAATCCCACTTCTGGGTATACGTCTAAAGGAAATGAAGTAACTATCCTGAAAAGATATCTGTACTCCCACGTTCATGGATTGCAGCATGATTTATAATAGCCGAGGCATGGAAACAACCTCATCAGATGGGTGGATAAAGAAAATGTGGTGTACTTAGAAAATGGAATATTCAGCCATAAAAAAAGAAGGAAATTCTGCCATTTGCAATAACATGGATGATAGACCTTACATGTGTATCTTAAAAACCGAACTTATAGATGCAGAGAACAGACTGGCGGTTGCCAGAGGTTGGGGGTTTGTAAAATGAATGAAGGCCATAAGAAGTACAAACTTCAAGTTATAAGATAATAGGAAAGCAAGCAAGCAGAGATTGCATCTAGCACTTTCATGTCTATTCATTCATTATGAACAGAAGCACACTCAAATATGATATAGCAAAAGAAACAACTGCTTTAGTGCCACAGGTTGATCTCAACTATTTCCACCATAAATGATGACAGTAATCACTAGTGAACCTACCTTGTCCCAGACCCTAGTGATGCTCTACTTTACTGCAGTGACTAGCCCAGACTTACACCACATACGTGTACATACATGCACATCCTGGCTTGGGCACCAGTATGCCTGTAGCACCGGCAGCACAGTGCCAGGCTCAAGAGAGGGGGCTGCGGAGGGTGAATGAGGAAGCAAGCGCTACTAGATGACAGCACTCCACGTCTGAAAAGCTGTTGCATGAGCCCCAAGGAAGTTAGCCTTGGTGGGCTCAGATAATGGGTACAACCTTCTTTATTTTGCAAATGATAGGAATCAGGTTAACAGAAGGTCAGCCCTGCCCTCTGCCGCTGGTTCTCCACTTACTTGTCACTGGAGATGCTGCAGTCTATGACTGTTTTTCTGCTTGTATTGATGATTATAAATGGCAGCTGAATGGTGGAATTCAGAGCTGGAGGGCCCTGGTTCTGCTGTTCATTTTGCCGATTTCTCTGTACCAGGTTTTTGAAAGCGATTTGCTGTAATGATCAACAAAATTACACATATAGTTATTTAACGTGGATAAGTGAGTTGGAACTAAATGAATTAAATACATTTAAAATATAGTTTAAAATTAGAGCATTTAAAGAGGCCCTTCACCTACGAGTTAATTAAACATTTAAGAAAAAAGATTAGAATGATCCAACTCAATAAATGTATTTCGAGGGAAAAAAGTATACATTTAAATGGTGTCAAACATATCCTAATACAAAAAATGGGGCCCATAGTTTCCATCAAACATAGAAACAGGATCTTACAAATCTGGGAGAGCCAGTGGCACCTGCAACTCTTCTTAAGAGTGATACAGCAAAAGGACTTGTTTTCTGTTTATCTAACAGACTCCTGAGAGTTTAGGGTTAAATACGCCCCTTAGATTGTCTAGCCCAGAAATATGCAAACTTTATAAAGCCACAGAACGCTCTCTTCAAATGAAATCTTCTGGGACACCCACTGTTTATAAAACAGATGAAAGCATCCTTGCTCTGGTTGGCTGCACTGGGGCTGAGTCCTGAGCCCTGCCAACTCTGCCCTCATTCACCGCTTAGGTTCCTTCACAGAACTTCTAAGCATCTTTAGGGCACAGTTTGGAATCTGGTCCAAGCCCCTCCCCACCTGATATCTTCCAGATGAGGGAACTGAGGCTTAGCATTGATTATAAGGTATATAAGGCCTGAATCTTTACAATGAATCTTGCTGCTACTTTTAGTTATAGCCATTAATCAAAAGTCAAAGAAAGAGACCCTGCCACCCCCTTTTATTTATTAAAAAATTTTACTGTATTTATTTTTGGCTTTGTTGGGTCTTCGTTGCTGCGCACGGGCTCAGTAGCTGTGGTGCACAGGCTTAGTTGCTCCGCGGCATGTGGGATCTTCCCGGACCAGGGATCGGACCCGTGTCCCTTGCACTGGCAGGCGGATTCTCAACCACTGCACCACCAGGGAAGCCCCCCCCACCCCCCTTTAAATAAGGCAAATGTATCTCAGAATTCCACAGCTAGAAAGACCTTACACAGCTGAAGTCTTTCATCTGCCTGTGGAACAGATACTGGTTTAAAAAGCTCCTGAAGTCACAGCCTTTCAACCCTTCCATCAGCGTGTTCCCTCTTCTCACCCAGTAGTGATGCATTTAAATTATTTTCTATGTTTTAGCAACCTTACCCTATGAGTGTTTATTTTAGGTCCTGGGCCTTAACTGAAGCTTGATTAAAATTACTGTCATCTTAAAATGGCTGGGTGCTATTTCCCTAGAAAGTAAACATTTACTCTTTTAAAATGCACAAAACAGAAGGGAAACCAATTTATTCTAGCCCTGACAGTGTGTCCAGAACCATCACTGTCAACACCATTCATTACCAAACATTACTTAAGTCATACTTATTAATTTGTTCTTTTCTGCTGCTAACAAACTAAGGCTATTTTATATTCAATGCTTAGTTCACTTAATAGAGGAAAAATATGCTGAAACTGTAACACTGGGAAAAAGAATTATATGTTTGAATACTTCTGCCTAGCTTCCTTACTCTTCTAGAAAAAGCATCTCGGAGACACCCCCATACTCTTCCTAGCTTTGTGGTCCTAGTGCCATGGGAGGGCCTCGGTAGAGCGGGGAATATAAACAGCGGTAAGTAAAAGTTCTTATATATGTACGATTCATTGTTAAATACTGTGTACATTTAATAGCATCAAAGATTTTTCTTGTGCAAAGCACTGTGAATACATATATAATGTTATTTGGATAGTAAAAAGAAAAATCATTTCCCATTTGTTTTAAACTGATTTCCTTATTTGTTGCCCTTTGATTGATTTCCTTCAGCCTGTTGTTCTTTTCCAGGCTCATTAACATTTCAGAGGCTAAGCAGCTTCAGGTGTATTCAGACATTCATTTTGCCCTGCATTAGGAGCTCTGGAATTTACTGGCTGGAAGGGACAATGATACGGACAGAAGCAGGGCATCTAGATGATCTGTAGGCAGAATCTACTCACACCATTCCTCTCCCACATCACCAAGGATGAAACAGAAGTGGTGCTATGTAAGTAAAAGTGACCTGGGTCATGTGATGTCAGTAGCTGTGACCTTAACTTGTTAAAAAAAATTAAGCTAGCTTAGCCACAGCGAGGCAAATTTTTCCTGTTTAGGGACAACTTGCTTAATTTTACGAGGAAGAAATAAGCTATATGTCTACCAGAAGATTAGAAGTTATTCTTGGGGTTTCATTTTAATGTTTAGAGAGACTTGCTTTTATAAATGTTGACAGCTAGGTTGTGCCTGGGTTGAAATCTTCCATAAACATTTACTTTGAGAGACAGTAGAGAAAAAAGAAACTTAGGACTTCAAAAAAAAAAAAAAAGCAATGTTCATTGTATAAAGATAAGCAGGGGAAAAAATATTCCAGTTCATCCTCTGTGCTGGCCATCTAGGGATGCGAAAGCCCCACATACATGAGGGCGATTCTGCCCAACGCAAGTCTTTCTGATAAACAGATAATTACAGGCATACTGATAAACAGGTTTTTAGAATAACATATGCCAAAAATCAAGCTCCAAAATGTTCCATGAGGGTTTTGAGGAAATGTGAGGAGGGCCTGGCACAGGGTTTTAGGGCCTGTGAGTTGGGAGGGAAATACTGCAGATACTGCGGGGACAGGGACGACAGAGGGGGCAGCCGGCGAAGGTGACGGCGAGGCAGGCCAGGTCTCTCAGCAGGCAGAGCTGTACGGGGAGCAGCACAGGAAGAAACTGTCAGCTTTCAAGTTTTGTTTTTCTTGTAAGCTGCAGAATGCTCTCTTCCAACAAAGCCTACTTTGGAAATCCAGTATGAAAAGTACAGAAGACGCCTGCTCCAGAGGTAGTTCCCACAGGGGCCAGCGCGAGATGCAGACGCAGAGCAGCCAGAAGGCGGTGCCTAGTGAGGAGGGAACATCACGGGGGGGGGGGGGGGGGGTGGGCTGCCTGTGCTGGGGGAGCCTCTGTTCCATCTACTGCTCCCCTGCCCCGCTTCCTCCCCTCCTTCCTCCCCAGACCACACGCAGCTGTGGAAGGGCTAGCGGTCTTCTCCTTCCTCTCTGATGTGCACGTAGATGTGAAAAACAAACGAACAAAGAAAAAGAAATACACGTCTAGAAAGTGAAAAACAAAAATCTGGAACGTGTAGGAATACTTAACCTATTCTGTCCATGAGACAAAGTGAGTATTTTAGGGGGGAAAAAAAAATGTTGCAATTATTTGGTAATTTATTGCTTCCTTTGTTTCTGAAAAGTAGATTACACCCAAAATGAAATAGGACCTATGGTTGTTCAAATCCACATGGATTTCATGATTGGTTGAAAGCTTTTCATATAAGGATAATTTGCTGATTAAAAGCAAAAGTATAAAGACTTGCTGGCTCATTTTACAAAGTCTTTCTGATTGGACTGAAAATGACTCTCTGTACTGCTCAAAGTGAATTTTTACACCAACTGCAATTACCAAAAATAGGAAAAAAAAGGTCCATCTACCCTGTGATTTTACCTCACATGATTTTATACAAGGCCTCTACGATATTTTTTTTAAATTACCCAGATTCTAGACAGTTATCAAAAAAAAGCATAAATACAGGGATCCTTATTACACTATAAAATTTAATTTTCCTAAACAGAAATGCATTTTAAGTTTTGGTATTTCTACAAAGCTTATTGTGTTATAATGTCACTTACAGATAATAAGTATTACAGGTGGATTAGATTATTTTACTCAAAGTGCCTAAAATTTAACTAGCCTTACTCCTTGATGTTCCAAATAAGGGCTAAAATAATTTCTGTTCAGAGTAAGGATAAGAGTCAAAAGTAAACTGTTGCATAATATGTTCCACGTTAGAGCTGCTGTGAGGCCCCCTGATGTCGGCGAGAGATGGGGCAGGCAGGTCATGAGCACGGTGATGAGCTCGGGCGTGGCGGAGGCTGCCCTAGCACAGCCCCACCAGATACTCAAAGGCACCCAAAGCAGAAAACGCCGACTCAAAGCAAGTAAGGGGAGAGGCAGAATACAGGTAGAGAAAGTAATGAAACACATCCCCGCTTCTTTACCTGCAGGAGAAGTTCCTGAAGCTGGGCCCGCTTCTGCTTTATCCGTTCTATCCGCCTCTGCTTCTCTATCTTTAAAACACAGGTTACAAAATAGCAATGAACATATGCAGAGTAGAAAGTACTGCTCGCTTTTCAGGTCCCAGTTCTGAGATATCGAGAATTTTCCTTAGAGACACTCAAGCCGTTTTAACTACGAACATCAATAAAGGCAAATCACACCTTCTGGGGTTGGGTGAGCAAGCAGGCAAGACAGCAGAACTGTGGCAACTGCCATCATAACGACAACCATCCCCTTAGTGAACACTTGCTCTGCAGTACCTGCTGCTATTCATTACAGAAGTGCTAATCAGAGTAACAGCTAACACGCGGTGAATACCTACTCTACTTGCCAGCACTCCGCTGAGCCCTGGACACATGTTCTCTTAATTCATCTTCACAAAACCCTAGAGGTAAGTACTGCTGTTACCCCTTCTGCAGTAAGGAAATGGAGGCACAGAGAGGGTTAAGTAAATGCCCAAGGTCACACAGCTGGTGAGTGGCAAGAGCCAGGATTTGAACCTAAGCCACCTGGTTTCAGAGACCCTATTATTAATTCCTTTGCTCTATGAACCCCCAAGAATGAGGTAAGATCTCATTTAAGATCTCCGTTTAACTGCCTTTTAAACGGGCACAGCTGCTAATACAGAGCGGCTACATATTCAATACGAAATCCCTACTTGTTGTAAGAAACATGCTTATGGGACAAATCTCCCAGCTTCAAATAACTATTATTTTCCTCACTCTCACAGCTACCTAGAAAACATATATTGGGGTCTGAATTTCCCGTAGATGAATTCCTCACTGTGTCTTTGGGCAAAAGCCAACGACATCTAATAAGACATTTTTCTTATCTACTCCAGCAGCGTATTTCTTTTTCTTTTTTTTTTTTGGGCCACGCCTTGTGGCACGCAGGATCTTAGTTCCCCAACCAGACGCGCAGAGTCTTAACCACTGGACCACCAGGGAAGTCCCATAAATATGTTTTGTTTGTTTGTCTGTTTTGGCTGCACCGCGTGGCTTGCAGGATCTTAGTTCCCCAACCAGGGATGGAAGCCGGGCCCACAGCAGTGAGAGCGCCGAGTCCTGACCACTGGACCGCCAGGGAACTAAGCAGCGTCTTTCTTGTTTGCTCCCCATCTAGTCCGCACCAAGAGTTTCTCTCATGGTGCCTTCTAACCACTACCACACTTGAATCCTAAAACACTGAAGACCCACTGTAAAATCTGTGCTCTCCCCCGTTTGAAAAGATGCTGCAGGGGGTTCCCCCTGTGTCTGAAGCTGTGACAGGGCAGCCCCCATCTGCCCCTCATGCTCTGCACCCAGCCAGGCCAAGCTGTACTGATGCTGCCACTAAAACACTTCTCCAGCCTCACTGCCACAGCCAGAACTCAGCCCCGCTCCAACCCACCCGCCCTCACTTTCCCTCCTCATCTTCCTGTCAGTTCAACTTCCAACCCACTGGTAGAGTGATCCTTTCGAACACACGCCCTCAGCCCTCTTCCTTATCATTCTCCAGCAGCTTCGGTTGTTTATGGGATCAGGTCCCTACTGCTTTAGCACTCAGAAACCTATGCCCCCTCTCCTCGCCTGTACCCTGGCCACACCCACTGCGGGCATGCCCTCTTCAGCCTGCCTCAGCCCGGGCAGTGCCTCTGCCTGGAGAGCCCTCCCTGCCCTGAACCACTTGGCAGACTCCTACTCCTCCCTGAGGACTGAGCACAGGGATGTCTTTTTCTTGGTAAAGCCCTCCCATATCTCCCTTTCCAGAGAATCTGTACATACTCCTTTCGCAGGAGTCATCACATTTCTGGTCAACTCCTTTTACCTTTCTGTTCTCCTCAATTAGTATGAAAGCTCCTTGGGGTCAGAGATTTTGTCTCGTATAATCTTTGTTTAAGCACATGGTAGATGCTAATAGATTACTGCTTCCTGAGTCTTTGTTATCGGCTTAATATTACTGGTAATTAATATAACCCTCAAATTTCACTCTATCAGGAGGAGAAAAAAGGACATATCCACTGCAGCACATGAAGAACATTATTCTAGAACTTCTGATGACTGCCTGGTTTCTCCCTCCATCCACAAGTGTAATAATACCAAAATTTTTTGATTTGCTGGAGGGAAAAAGGGACTAAAAAAAACACGAAATCAACCATATTCACCTCTAAAGCTGTAGTCAGCCTTGGTCTATTACCTTCAATGGCCATGACAGTAAAATTATGTCAAATCAATTTAGAAGTAGTATGTCAGGACACATGCTCACTTAGGAAAGATTTTGCCTAATGATTAAACTCAACAGAATAAACAATGTTTTGGCATATATCATCCACAAATTCGTGTAAGCTGAACATTCCAATAAGGATTCAAATGAAATACCATACCATTCTGTTGCCACTGATTCTAGAGTCAAAGGTTAAATACAAGAAATAAACAGCCAACTTGATCCACTTTTTTGGATGGATACAGCAAACATTTCATCAAATAAGAGAGCATTTCTATCACACGAGTCACCAAACATTTATTAGTAGAGTGCTCATAATGAAATTAGAATAAAATAAAGATCTCCAAAAAAACAGTAAAAATCAAGTCATTTAATTTCTCTGTCCCTCGGTTTCATCAGGACATGAGTCAGACTAGACTTCTCTAAATCTCCTTCCAGTTCTAAAATTCTACATAGAAGAATCTGCTAAAAAAAAAAGGCATACTATACATGAACAAACAATTAGGAATATTTTAATACTATGTGATTATATTTCTAAATTAAAATGTCTCCGATGTAAAAGAAAGCAAACTACTGTCTGGAAACAGACTTTCCTCACTTACCTCCAGGTTTTGACATTCCTGAGCAGAATTGGTAGGCAAGCCGATCCACTTGATTTCTTTTTTTTCCTTTGAAATTATGTTCATTGCCATTAGCACATTTAAAGCATCATAAACTCTTCGCCTAATGTTCTTCTGGTCATAAGCCTGCTAAAAAATATTTTTATTGAGTGATAAATTTTAAAGGTTAAGATACAGTCACAGGATATTAGAATAGTTAATTAATATTATTATAATATCTTCAAAGTCCTGAAAGAACTGTACACACAGTGAAAGTATCCTTCAAAAGTAAAGATGAACTAGATACTTTCAAGCAATCTAAAACATAAAACAATCTTAAAAATAAAGATTATGTTACCAACAGATCTAAATTAAACAATACTAAAGGGCCTTCTTTAGGTAAAAGAAAGATAATCTAAGATGGGAGCTTGGAGATATAGGATGGAATGAAGACCAACTCAAAAGGTAAATCTCAACACTCACTGTAATAAAACAGTATCTTGTAGAGTCTAGAATATATATAGAATATACAGGACAATAATAGTACATATATGAGACAGGTGTAATGAAGTTAAAATGGCTTAAGGCCATGCAGTGCTAGGAGGATATCAGACTTTGAAAAGTCCAGGACCCATGTTTTAAGCTCCAGTAAACAGTGCTTCTCAAAACGTGGTCCATGCACTAGTGCTGACCTGCGAACTATTACTAATATACAATGAAAATAGTGAACTTGCACCAAAATATAATCACACAGATCACTACACACACTGTTTAGTTCAGCTGACTTTTTTTTTTGGGGGGGGGGGCGGTTAGCAAGACTTTCTTAATGAAGGAAACTGTGTTAACTTACATTGTGGAAAAGCCCCTTATCTCACTGTGCCCAGGTGGGTCATAAGAACCAAAGCCAATCAATCTATGAAAATAAAGGATGGTGGAGCACTGAATCAATTTAAGTATAGAACTAAACTTAAATAAATGGGAGATTTAAGTTATAGGACTGAATGTAAATATTAGAAATCCTGACACTGTAGAAATAATGATAATACAACAACAAATATCAGAAGGAGGCAGCAAAGGAAGTCTGCTGGTTTCCTCCTCTTTGATATTGGAAGGGGCATGAATTCAAAGCGGATGAACTAAGTACCAATTTGGGTACAATATATTCGTTTAAAGTCATAAAAACAACAATAATAATAATATTCTTTTAACAACTGCCACTAATATATTCAATCTGAATCCTGTGGTAGAGGGGAAAACTGGGAGATGGGAATAAATAATAGGCATATTGATTTATTTTTCCCTCCATAATCAACAGATACTGGTCTACAGGTGATAAGAAATAAAATACTGAAGTTACTTAAATTGTAAAAAAAAAACAAAAACAAACAAAGAACTACAGACTACAAACCTTCCAAATTATCAGAAAAAAACAACAAAGCAGTGAATAAACAGAAAAAAAACCCAACCCTTGCGTATATTTGGGAGTGGGGTGGGTATTTAGTAAAAATGTGTGTATGTTAGATGTTGAGAAGTGCTAGGAAGAAATGCCTCATTGTAGTGACAGCTGAGTGAAGA
This sequence comes from Balaenoptera acutorostrata, assembly GCF_949987535.1. Taxonomy (NCBI): domain Eukaryota; kingdom Metazoa; phylum Chordata; class Mammalia; order Artiodactyla; family Balaenopteridae; genus Balaenoptera; species Balaenoptera acutorostrata. The sequence continues at coordinate 27,794,883 of NC_080067.1, forward strand.
TTCGGTGGAGAGGAGAGAGAAACCATATGGATCCCCAGCAAAGAGAATTCCAGGCAAAGGAAACAGCAAGTGCAATGGCTTGATTAGGAGCATATCCACGAAATCTGTGGCTGGAGTGTAGGAACTGAGGGAGTGGATAGTAGGAGATGAGCGATAATGCTGGGCCAGGTCGCACGGGGGCTGGGAGACCGTTTAGAGAACTCTGAAGCTCACTGAAAATCAGAATGTCGTATACTTTTTTTTTCAAGTGCCCAGGGAAATTAAAAGAAAAAGAAATCACCACATAATGGCTCACAAGAAAAATCTCAAAGCAATCCCCCCAAAAAGGAAAAAGTTCAACTCACAATTTCCGATCATAGGTAATAAAGGTAAAAATTCATGGCAATGAACAAAAATTCCTACCACCTGGAACTATAAGAAACTTTTCTAATGCAATTCTTGGGTCAAAGAGGAAATTAAAATCAAAGTTACAGAATATCTAAAGAATAACATATCGGAATCAATGGGATATGGCTAAAGCCATGCACAAGAGGAAAAGGTGGGACTTCCCTGGTGGTCCAGTGGTTGAGAATCGGCCTTCCAATGCAGAGGATGCAGGGTTCGATCCCTGGTCAGGGAACGAAGATCCCACATGCCGCAGGGCAACTAAGCCCACACACCGCAACTACTGAGCCCATGCACTCTGGAGCCTGCGTGCCACAACTAGAGAGAAGCCAGCACGCCACAATGAAGAGCCCGTGCACAGCAACGAAAGACCCCGCATGCCACGATGAAGATCCCACGTGCCACAACTAAGACCCAATGCAGCCACATACATACATACATACATACATACATAAATGGAAAAGTCACAGCCATAAAGACTTCCATTACTAAACAAAGATAATAAAAGTAAATAAAGTATACATCATAGTCTGCAGGGTAGAGAAATAAAAGTAACTTCAGGAAAGAGAACAGACTATTAAATACAGATAAAAACAGAAATCAACTGCAAAACAGGAGGTCGATACAAACAAATCTAAGAGATGTTTGTTTTTTTTTATTTTGGAAATATAATTGCAAATAATTTTGAGAGCATGGATGAAATGGAGGATATTCTAAGAAAATATAAAATACCAAACTGACTCTTAATGGAGAAAGCAATTGTAAACAGACTAATTACCAAAAAAGAAACGGAAAAAGCTATCTAAACTCTGCCTCCCTACCAAATCACCAGGCCTATTTCTATAAAATTTCGGGGAACAGAACTAGACATCCAATGCCATTAAATCTGTGATGGAGTAAAGAGAAAGAGAAAACCTCTAAATTCATTTTATAAAGCCAGCATAACACTAGTACTAATCAAAATTGCAAAGATGGTACTGAACTGCAGACGGGCACCACGGAGGCCTGCGAGCAGGTCCAAAAGGGGCCCTTGAAGCTGAAAGGCGTCGCAGAGCTCAGCATGACCGAGCAAAGACAAGGCCAAACGCCTGGAAGCGACGGGAATGAGCACACAGGACAAGGAGAAGAGGTACGGCCTGGAAAAGTGGACCTCGGCCCAGGTGGCCTTGGAGGAGATGCAGCAAATGCAGAGGATCCTGAAGAAAGCATCCAAAACCCACAAACCGAGAGCAGAGGACTCAACAGAGACCTGGACACGCTCACGGACCACTATGACATGCCCAGAGTCAGCTGGGCAAAGTGGCTTCCCTGCCCCAGGGTATGCAGTGGCATGGAAGGGATGCAGAAGGCAAAGTTGGGGTTACGTTTGGTGCCTTTGGTATTTTCCAGAAACATTCTTTTACACACACCCTTGTGTCTTCTGCTAAGACGGTGCTTTTCAAAGCAGTGTGCCCTCATTCTGGACTTGATTAAAGTAAGACTGTCCTTTTATTCTATTTTGATTTCTTGGTAGCACATAGGAGGCAAACCATTTTAGTTTGCACTGGGAATTTTTGAAAGTTTATCCAGAGATTAAGGTTATTTCTGGGTAAGTGACATGGGAAAGTGTTTTCACCCCTGAGCTGCATCTACCTCTTTGACAGCCATCCAGCTGCCTTTGCCTGCATGAGGCTGACTCCAGAGGACAAGGAGCTAATGCCAGGGTCGCCTGCAGCATGTGCACCCCTTTAGGGCCCTGCCTGGGCTGCCTGCCAAGCTCCCTCTAGCTTGGGGCTTCTGCTCTTCCACCAAGAGCCTGGGGAGGCTGTTTGAAGCTTCGTGGCCTTCAGTCGGCCTCCCCAGCCACCTGGCCAGTGAGACAACGCAGCCTGGGCAGCAGAACCACCACCTAAGGCGAGGATGGAATATACCCCTTGTCCCTTTCTGAATCTGGGCCAGCTCGTAGCCTCTTCTCCCAATACCCCATTCCCGACATGTCTAGTGAGTGTTGCCAAGGCAGACGTTGCTAATCGAGCACAGCATTCTTTGTAACAGAACTCAGACATGGTCTGCTTCCCTACTCTCAACACTAAGATCGAAGTAGTTCCCGTATTTATTCAGACTTGACACATTAATGTGTTTGGCATTCCTGGCCTAAGGACACCTCAAGGGTAATGGGACCAAGGCGGCAGAGTCCCAGCACAGACAGACATGGGTGCAGTCAAAAAGGAGGACCCAGGTTCTGATGCTGGAGAACCAGGAACTTTGAAGGCCTATGTGTACTCACTGGATAAAGATCAAACTGCATATGCTACTGGGAGAAATGTCTGTGTTGACAAAGACACTGAAGGAATAACTAAGGCAGAAGAGAAACCCGTCTAGGACTCATATGTGAACTGCAGAATAAAGGGAAAAAAGTTATTACACTGAAGGAATAACTAAGGCAGAAGAGAAACCTGTCTAGGACTCATATGTGAACTGCAGAATAAAGGGAAAAAAGTTATTAAAAAAACAGCAAAGACGGTAAAAACAAAAGTAAAAAAAACCCTCACCAATCTCATTCATTAATACCAGTGTAAAAATCCTAAAATTTCAGGAAACTATCCAGAACTTGATTAAATTCAGCATCCACTCCTAATTGTTTTAATTAAGAAAAAGGAAATCAACATTCATTAAAAAATTAAGTTATGGTTACTGTCATCTCAAAATAAAACCTTTATCATAATTAAGGTTGCAAAACTACAAATATTTCCACTAACGTCAAGAATTAAAGACTCAATATGACTACAGTTACTACTATTACTTAATATTGTTGTGGAATACATATAGTATGACTACATTTAAATAAAATGCAAACTGATTTATAATGATAAAAAGCATATCAGCAGTTGCCTGGGGATAGAGGGCGAGGGAGGGATGGATGACAAAGGCAGGAAGAACCCTTTGGGAGTGATGTAAATGTTTTGTGTCTTGATTATGGTGGTGATGACACAGGTGCATACAACTGTCAAAACTCACTGAATTTTACACTTGAAATGAATACATCTTACTGTATGTAAATTATTCCACAATAGATAAGGAAAAAATAATTTAATTGTACACTTAAGACATGTGTATTTCCCTCCCTGCATGTAATTTTATCTCCATTTTTAAAAAGTGAGAATGATTTATACGTGCTAAAAAAGAGGCTCTAAGATAAATATTGTTAAGAAAATAAAATTTAAAATGAAGCATGTGGGCTTTCCTGGTGGCGCAGTGGTTAAGAATCCGCCTGCCAATGCAGGGGACACAGGTTCGAGCCCTGGTCTGGGAAGATCCCACGTGCCGTGGAGCAACTAAGCCCGTGCGCCACAACTACTGAGCCCATGTACCACAACTACTGAAGCCCATGCGCCTATAGCCCATGCTCCACAACAAGAGAAGCCACCGCAATGAGAAGCCCGCGCACTGCAACAAAGAGTAGCTCCCGCTCACAACTAGAGAAAGCCTGCACGCAGCAATGAAGATCCAACGCAGCCAAAAATAAATAAAATAAATAAATTTTTAAAATAAGTGAATAAAATAAAATGAAGCATACAAAAGCATAATCACATTTGTGTTTACAATAATAAAAGAAATAAATTTTATTATATATATGCATAAAGAATGTCTGGACTGATACTCAGGAATCTGGTAATAGTGAATAGTGCCTTTGGGGAGGCAGATTAGGGTCTGTGGTAGAAGAGAGATATTTTTTATTACATACTCTTCGGTACAAGTGGATTTTTATAAACATGTTCATGTAGTATTTTTTCAATTAAAAACGAGATAAAATTTTCTTATTGACTTAGACATAGAAGAAACACTAAAAGGTTCAGAAATGTATCTGAAGTCATTCAAATATAAAAAGCATATTTTTAAAAAGTATGTTTCTTCAATAACCCCCAAAGACATTTAAAAAATACTTGTCCATCTTTATGTTTAAATAAATCAGTAAAAGAATTCTTTCTAGAGATAAACCCTCACACATATGGTCAACTTATCTTTGATAAAGGAGGCAAGCATATACAGTGGAGAAAAGACAGCCTCTTCAATAAGTGGTGCTGGGAAAATTGGACAGGAACATGTAAAAGTATGAAATTAGAACACTCCCTGACACCATGCACAAAAATAAACTCAAAATGGATTAAAGACCTAAGTGTAAGGGCAGACACTATCAAACTCTTAGAGGAAAACATAGGCAGAACACTCTATGACATACATCACAGCAAGATTCTTTTTGACCCAGCTCCCAGAGAAATGGAAATAAGTACACAAATAAACAAATGGGACCTAATGAAACTGAAAAGCTTTTGCACAACAAAGGAAACCATAAACAAGACCAAAAGACAACCCTCAGAATGGGAGAAAATATTTGCAAATGAAGCAACTGACAAAGGATTAATCTCCAAGATTTACAAGCAGCTCATGCAGCTCAATAACAAAAAAACGAACAACCCAATCCAAAAATGGGCAGAAGATCTAAATAGACATTTCTCCAAAGAAGATATACAGATGGCCTACAGACACATGAAAGAATGCTCAACATCATTAATCATTAGAGAAATGCAAATCAAAACTACAATGAGATATCATCTCACACCGGTCAGAATGGCCATCATCAAAAAATCTAGAAACAATAAATGCTGGAGAGGGTGTGGAGGAAAGGGAACACTCTTGCACTGTTGGTGGGAATGTAAATTGATACAGCCACTATGGAGAACAGTATGGAGGTTCCTTAAAAAACTACAAATAGAACTACCATGCGACCCAGCAATCCCACTACTGGGCATATACCCTGAGAAAACCATAGGTCAAAAAGAGTCATGTACCAAAATGTTCATTGCAGCTCTATTTACAATAGCCAGGACATGGAAGCAACCTAAATGTCCATCGACAGATGAATGGATAAAGAAGATGTGGCACATATATACAATGGAATATTACTCAGCCATAAAAAGAAATGAAATGGAGGTATTTGTAATGAGGTGGATGGAGTTAGAGTCTGTCATACAGAGTGAAGTAAGTCAGAAAGAGAAAAACAAATACAGTATGCTAACACATATATATGGAATCTAAGGGAAAAAAAAAAAAAAGGCCATGAAGAACCTAGTGGCAAGACGGGAATAAAGACACAGACCTACTAGAGAATGGACTTGAGGATATGGGGAGGGGGTGGGGTGAGATGTGACAGGGTAAGAGAGTGTCATGGACATATATACACTACCAAATGTAAAATAGATAGCTAGTGGGAAGCAGCCGCATAGCACAGGGAGATCAGCTCGGTGCTTTGTGACCACCTAGAGGGGTGGGATGGGGAGGGTGGGAGGGAGGGAGATGCAAGAGGGAAGAGAAATGGGAACATATTGTATATGTATAACAGATTCACTTTGTTATAAAGCAGATGCTAACACACTATTGTAAGGCAATTATACTTCAATAAAGATGTTTGAAAAAAAAAGAATTCTTTCTAAGACAAAACAACAAAAAATCAAAACAACAAAATTTCCCAACAGACAATATGAAACCCTCAAGTAAAGGAGGAGTTGGGGATTCCCTAGCTTGTCTGAATCCTCGAATTGACACAGACAACCCAGAGAGGTACACTGCTGCATCACTCAACACAGTCAATGTCAAGTGCATGATCTACCTACCGAATCAGCTGCCAAATGGTTATTTGAATTGGTGAACTCGGACACCAGCTCATCAGCTACTTCATTATATGATGTTGTACCTTTCCGCTGAACTTTCTCACACACTTTCATTGAAAAATGTCTCAAGCCCTTTCCATTTTTATCTCCTTTTTTGCTTCGTTTGCTAAAAGAGAAAAAAAAATTATACTCCATTATACTTATTAGAGATTTCCTTTACAAAACATAAAATAATGTGAGAAGACAGGAATTTGATAAATTTCACATTGAATTAGAGATAAGGAAATGTTTTAAACTTAATTTTTGCCTTAAAAGCCTAATAAAGTGTAAAGCTAGAGTGCTTTTCTATGCCCACTCATTTATTCAATAAATATTTACTGACCAGTTACTTACTATTATGTGCCAGGTACTGTTTTACACATTGGGAGAAGATCCGTGAAAACAACAGACAAAAACTCTGCACTTGCAGAGTTTATATTCTCAATACTTATCATTTTGTATTCTACGTATGCTACAGCTTTTTTTTTTTCCCCACCTAAAATTAAAAGTACCACTATTCTCAGGTTCAGTTATCTACTCAATTTTCAATCAGAGGTCACTGGTATTAATAACGAATCTACATCTTCGGTTATCTTAAGTTAGGTTAATGCCTAGGTCTAACCTTTGATAACTTAATCATTAAAATTTCAGGGGTGCAGTTTAGTTCTACTAATATCTGAGTACCAATTATATCATAGGAACTGTATTAGGGACCAGAAGTACAAAAATGATAACTGAGGCAAAATCCTTTCCCTCAATGAGTCTTGAGGCTGGAAGAGAGACAAAACAGACATATAATGACAGATAATTCTAATATAATAATGTAAGTGCCAAGTGAGAGTTATTCACAATGTTCTATGGGAATTGGGAACGGGGATATCTAGTCTAACTGGAGGAAGTCTTCCTGAGTAAGAATCAGTGAAAACAATCAACAAAGTGAAAAGGAAATCCATGGAATGGGAGAAAATATTTGCAAACCCTTTATGTGGTAAGTGGTTAATATCTAAAATATCTAAGAAACATCTACAATTCAATAGCAAAACAAATAACACAATTAAAAAATAGGCAAAGGACATGAATAGACATTTCTCCAAAGAAAACATACAAATGGCCAACAGGTATATGAAAAGGTGTTCAACATCACTAATCGTAAGAGAAACACAAATTAAAACCACAATGACGTATGATCTCACGCCTGTCAGGATGACTATTATTAAAAAAAAAAAGATAACAAGTGGTGAGAGTGTAGAGAAATTACAATAGAACCCTTGCACATTGTTGGTGGGAATGTAAAAATGGTACAGCTGCTATGGAAAAAAAATATGGAGGTTCCTCAAAAAATTAAAAATGCAACTACCATATAATCCAGCAATCCCATTTCTGGGTATATACCCAAAAGAATTGAAATCAGGATCTCAAAGAGATATATCGGTCATGTTCATTGCAGCTTTATTCACAATAGTCAAGATATGGAAAACTCATAGATGGATGAATGGATGAAGAAAATGTGGGGGGGGGGGGGGGGTGTGTGTATATGTGTATATATACACACACACAGGAATATTATTCAGTCTTAAAAAAGAATAAAATCCTGCCATATGTGACAACATGGATGAACCTGGAGGACATCATGCTAAGTGAAATAAGCCAGTCACAGAAGGACACACATTGCATGATTCCACTTACATGAGTTATCTGAAATAGTCAAACTCACAGAAGCGGAGAGTGGAATGGTGCCTGCCAGAGGCTGGAGGGAAAGGGGAAATGGGGAGTTTGCTATGCAAAGGAACCTAGACTTTATCATATTCCATCAATATAATTATATTCATTTATAAGTTATTTACATGTTCTACTGTGTTATGTCCATTAAGAAATAGATGCTAAATGTACTTTTCCGAAGAATAAGGACAGATGTCTACTTTCTTTTTCCCACATTCCCAATCATCTGTGTAGCACTCATTGTGGTCACAGACTACTACTGAAATACTGTGATGCCACTAAATGGTACTGAGTAGGGGAGTGGCCTGGTGAAATTTTCAGTGAGGCAGAGATTCTGGCAGCAGAGTAACTTACGAAGGGCAGAAGCAGAAACAGGAAGACCTGTTGAGAGGCTACTGTAATAGCCCAGGCAAGCAATGCTGAGTCCTGGAATTCAGGAAACTGGTAGGACTGGATAAGAAGAGATGGATTTGCAAAAATGTTAAAGATAAAAATCAGTGGAGGACTTCCCTGGTGGCGCAGTGGTTAAGAATCCGCCTGCCAATGCAGGGGACACGGGTTCGAGCCCTGGTCCGGGAAGATCCCACATGCTGCGGAGCAACTAAGCCTGTGCGCCACAACTACTGAGCCTGCACGCCACAACTACTGAAGCCCGCACGCTCTAGAGCCCGCACTGTGCAACTACTGAGCCCGGGAGGCACAACTACTAAAGCCCACGTGCCTAGAGCCTGTGCTCCACAACAAGAGAAGCCACCACAATGAGAAGCCCATGCACCGCAACAAAGAGTAGTCCCCGCTCGCCGCAACTAGAGAAAGCTCACGCACAGCAACAAAGACCCAACGCAGCAAAAAAAAAAAAAAAAAAAAAATCAGTGGAACTAAACGATTGATTGGTGTGGATTGTAAGGAAGAATAGGACAATGATCCTTAAAAGGAGGGGTCATTTACTGAGATCAAGGACCCAGGAATGAATTCATGAATTCCATTATGAACCTTCTCATTTGCACTGTCCAGTACTCTAGGTGTAACCCACATGTGGCTATTGAACACCTGGAATGTGCCAAGTCTGAATTGGGTATGCTGTCAGTGTGAAATACACACTGCATTTCAAAGACCTTCATGAGAACTGAAGGTAAAAGAGCTCATGTATAATTTTTATATTAACTACATGCTGAAATATATTATTTTAGATATATTAGATTAAATAAAAGATATAAAATCAATTTCACATATTTCCATCTACTTTTTAAATTGGCTGCTGGAAAATTAAAACTTACATGTGGCTTGTATTACATTCTATCGGGCAGCAATGATGTTGAGTTTGACATGCCTATAGAACATCCAAATGGGTATATTCAATAGATAGTTGAATATATTAGTCTACAGCTAGTGGGAGAGGTCACTTACAAACTTATCAGCACGTGTACCCAAGCCAACTCTCCTTCCTACCAGTCTCAGAGAATTAGGTAACCCTCTTCTTTTTCAAATCTAACTTCCTTTTACAAGATAACAGCTTTATTGAAATACAATTCACATACCATGGACTTCATCTTTTTAAAGTATACAATTCAGTGGTTTTCAAAAGTTATGCAACCATCACCACAACCTAATTTCTTCATCCTAAAAAGAAACTCTGTACCCATGAGCAGTCATTCCTCAACCTCCCTGCCCCCAGTACCTGGCAACCACTATTCTATTTTCGAGTTCTATAGATTTGCCTATTCTTCAATGTCAACTTTGCAAATGGAGTGCTTCTGTTTCTGTATTGTTTGCTGTCCTTGAGCTGGCCCATCCAGTTTTTTGTTTGTGTTTTGAATGTACAACCTATCATGGAAGCTGAATCTGTTCAAGACTCCAGCTCCACCTACCAGTTTGAAGGAAACACCGAGGGCAGAAGAACACGTTAAACTATACAAGAGAGATGCGATAAGCAAAATCTTTAGGATTTCTCTTCAGGACATATAATGTGGTTTCTTCAACTAATAATTTGTAAGGGAAAAGAGGAGCGAAAGAGTGAGCGACATACAGAGGGGGAATCTACAGATTAAAAAGACATCAATTTATTTAAATTCTGATTCATACAGACTGTAAACACACACACACACAAACACACACACACACACACACCCCAGTTATGGGGGAGTCTGGGAAGACAGCAATAGCAGCATAGTTCTCAAACTCTCCAAATCCCCACATAAAAACCAATGGAACTAGGCAGCAAAACCTGAACCCCTTGACAACATTTACAACAAAACTAGATGACAAAGTACCTTCAACAAATGCCAGAATACAAACTACCAATAGCCAAAAGGCCTACACAGTAGTGTCTGTGTGGACAGAAAAAGAAATATTCAATGAGGCTGCATTTAATGGAACTCAGAACAGGATAAGCCCAAAATAGGCAACAAGAATTTGCTAGAAAGCACAACAGGCCAATTTGAGAGCAGCAGTTGAAATAAGAAGGAGTTTTGACCTCTCAGTACCAGCTGAGTGCAAGAGGCTGCAACAAAGACTGAAGAGGTTGCAACAATCTAGCCCATATGACTCCCACAAGTGATATTCAAGAGAAGATTAGAAATATTAGAGGTAGGCAAAGAATATATAGACAATAAGAGTATCTGAAGAAGAAAATCAAGGCAAGGGAACAGAATACTAAATGCTAAGTAAGTCAAGAAAATGTTCATGAAATAAAAGAAAAAAGAGACTATCAACCTAGAATGACATATACCAAAATATTCTAGTAAAACTGCTGTATTTCAAAGAAAAAGACTTTTTAGGTATCTAGAAAAAGAGAGTATCCTTTTTTTCAACAGCAAATTGTTACATTAGAAGAAAATTAATATATTTAAGAGTCTGAAAGAAAGTTATGAGCCAAGGATTTTTGTATCCAGCATAACTGACTTAGACAATCAAAATGACTAAAGAAACATTGACATAAAGGCCTTGTGAGTATTTACGTATAGTTACCTGTAGACGTGAGACAAAATGAGGGCTAAGAGGCAGACAGTATAGTATTTAAATAGGCAAATGTTCAAATACTGTGGGACTATTATGTATGACTATTAGAAAAATGGGACGAGAATGGAGAGAGCATATGTAAAAAAATTTTTTAATGTTTTCAATAAACACATTAATGGTTATATTAGTATTAACATTTGGGACTATTGAGCACATAATGTGGGATAAATTCAATGAGTAATTACCATATACATTAATTCTAACATCTCATCCCCAAGGTCCTTAAAGATCAAGATTCTTGGAATGGAAAAAAGAGGATTGGGATGTAATGGAGAAGAGGTTTAATAAGATTTGAATTGGAAATATCAATATGAACTCATGAAGTACTGTATCTTTGTGGGTGTGTATCTTAGCTCTCTCCATTTAAAAGGACTAGAAAATATGACCAACCTAGTAGCAGAGAGCATCCTTAGCCCCTAACTGGAGCTTGACATATAATTCACCCTAAAGGAAACCAGAGCTTCTTAGAGAAATGGCTGATTCCATGTACAGGGCAGGAAATGGACAAGATGAACCCGGAACATCTTGTCACACCAGATAACAAACAAGCTATCAAAGACATCTACGGTCATATCAAAAGGACTTATGAGTCAAGTATTATAGAAGAGGCTCCCACAGACCTAAGACGGGACAATTTAAGTTTCAATAGCGATAATAATTGCATTGTATGAAACCCATCAAATACGTTTACATTCATGAGTTTATAATGATTTTTTTATTTTTATTTTTTATTTTTTGGCCACGTTGTGCAGCATGTGGGATCTTAGTTCCCCGATCAGGGATCGAACCTGTGCCCCCTGCATTGGGAGCACAGTCTTAGACACTGGACCACCAGAGAAGTCCCTATAATGATATTTTTTAAAGGGAAGACTTGTTCACCTTTGGAGGAAGACAGAAACAAACTCATCATCTTGAAAACTGGTCAGTAAAGGGAAGGGATCAAGCTTTATTTTGCTTTCCTATATAAACTGTCCCTTCAGGTAAACAAATAGTAGAAGAGGCAAAGAGTCTTTATATAAAAGTAGTGCCATTAGTAAATGAAGTAGAAGTGACAGAATAACACTAATAGCCACACACAATGAATTAATAGATACAAGCATTAAGCATCAGTGGCGTTCACATCAAAAAAAGAGAGATAATCAAATGTTATTTGCCTTATAACGGAAGAACACACTACTATCTATATTCTAGCCAAAGGATCAAACGTCAGTCTAATAAAGCCTCTGAATCTTACTGCCAAACTACAGAAATACAGGGAACAGAGAAATATACTGAGATGCATGTGAGTATGCAACCAGCGAAATCTAGGCTGTGGGAAATTTGAAAGGTCAAATGGCCTAGTTCCTTCCACAACTGAAGTATAGGAAAATAATGGGACAGAGGAAAATTCTATATATAAAAGACAATCAACTTTTGTTTTTAATGAGCAAGACTAAAATGTTCCAAAGGATGCACATTTAGGTGATAAAACTAATCAAACATGCAAGGAAGTGATAACTATAAAAATCAGGATAATGGTTATTTATAGGGGAGAGAGGGGATGGGGGCATATGGAGGGGCTTCTGGGGTTCTACTTCCTCATCTGGTGATGGTTACAAGAGTGTTTGCCTTAAAGTAACTCATTAGTTATACATTTGCTTTTTGGTGATTTTCTGTATCTGTATTTTATTTTACAAAATTAAAAAAAAAATCAAACAAACAAAACATGACATTTGAAACAACTCGAAATTTGAACGCTTACTAGATATTTGATATTAAGGAATTACTGCTAATTTTCTTAGGTATAATAATGATATGTTTAAAAATGAGTCTTTTTAGAAATAAATACTGAGATATGATGAAGATGATAGGACGTCCTGGATTTGCTTTAAAATAATATAGAAGGGGTAGGGACTTCCCTGGTGGTCCAGTGGTTAAGAATCCATCTTCCAATGCAGGTGACACGGGTTCGATCCCTGGTCAGGGAGCTAAGATCCCACATGCTGTGGGGCAACTAAGCCCGTGCACCACAACTAGAGAGCCTGCGTGCCACAACTACAGAGCCCATGTGCTCTGGAGCCTGCACACCACAACTAGAGAGCTGTGCACCGCAACTACTGAGCCCGTGTGCTCTGGAGCCCGTGCACCACAACTAGAGAGAAACCCACGCACCGCTACGAAGAGCCCGCACACGGCAACAAAAGTTCCCGGGTGCCGCAACTAAGACCTGACAGAGCCAAAAATAAAAAATAAACAAATAAAATAATATAGAAGGGGTATATACAAAACAAGAGACACCATTATTGCTTAAGTTCAGAGATGGGTACACAGGAGGCTCATAATATGAATCATCTACTTCTATATTTAAAATTCTCCAAAATAAAGAGTTTTTTAAAAAAGAAGAGAAAAATAATGGTTCTAGCATATCCTCGGTTATTTACATAGATTTAGTCCTTAGGCTCAGTTTCCTCCACTCAGCCCAGCCTTCTCAGGAAGGGGTCCTTATACATCACAATACCATATTAATTAATACAAAGGAGAACTCAACATGTCCAACCCATAACTCCTGATCCTACTCCAGTTCTCATCTAGATGAGTGACAGCACCATCCACCCAACCACCCGAGCCAGAAACAACAGGTTCATCCTAATCTCCCTTTCTATCTAATCAATCTAATTCTATCAAATCTAATCTAAGTCTTGTCCTAAAGAGCTCTTAAATTCAACCTCTTCTCTCTGTTCCCACTGCCCTAGTTCAGGCCCTCATAATCTCTCTCAGAATATAACTAGACATAAAAAAGAATGAAATAATGCTATTTACAGCAACATGGATGGACCAAGAGATTATCATACTAAGTGAAGTCAGAAAGAGAAAGACAAATATCATATGATATTGCTTATATGCAGAACATTTTAAAAAACGATACAAATGAACTTAGTTTTACAAAACAGAAATATGCTCACAGACGTAGAAAACAAACTTATGGTTCCTGAAGGGGAAAGGGTGAGGGAAGGATAAACTAGGAGTTTGGGGTTAAAATATACACACTACTATATATAAAATAGATAACCAACAAGAACCTACTGTATAGCACAGGGAACTATACTCAGTATCTTGTAATAACCTATAAGGGAAAAGAATCTGAAAAAAAATATATATATATATATACAGACACACACAATATATAACTGAATCACTCTGCTGTACACCTGAAACTAATACAATACTGTAAATCAACTGTATTTCAATAAGTTTTTTTTTAAAAAAAAAGGAAAAAAAAAGAATATAACTAGAGCCATATAACTGTTTTCCTTTGTGCTACGTAGAGGCGAGGACTTTCAATCCCTCCTCCACATGGCCAGCCTGGTGACCTTTCTACATAACCCTGATAACCTGGTGCTAATGGTGGTAAAGAGCATACACTCCCTGAATGGTAAGTGTGTACCAGTCATTGGACTAAGTCATTTCATTTCTCAAAAGAATCCATCAATTCCTGTCTGCTACATACATTTCCCCACAAAGCCCACTCTATGCTGATTTGCCCTTAGAGTTTAGTGTATTTAGACATAAATGGCTAGTCACACCTAAATTTACATAACTAGTGCAAGTTAGGTAACAAAATAAATAAGAATTGCTAGAGACAGGAGCACAGGAGTTATTTTGAAAGAAATATGTTGTGTGTGGGATTTTACATTTATGTTAAGAATTGGACAATGGCTTAAAGTAAATAAAATCCTTAACTCAGTGTTTACATATTTTTTAAAAGCCAGGGATGAAGCATTGTTTTTCATATAATTCTAGGTCTTTTTTAAAAAGGGAGTAATAAGACAACCATACAGTAGTTTTGGGGGGATCACTTGACTAATTTGCCCTCTACAATCATACCTGGATAATATTTAAAGGAAGAAACTAAATAGGAATAACTAGATTTTTTAACAACTATTAAATGCTTATGGACATATTCTCGAAACACAGATACAAGACTACAGTATGAGTTTTATACGGTCAGTTCAGTGTATGAACTGATAGACTTGAAGAAAGCTGTGGCTAAGTATCAACACTGGTGAACTATTTATTAGCTGTATATTTTCAGCAGTTTACTTCATTTAACTCTGATCCCACAGTCTTCCTTGATCTGAAAAATAGAGACACAAATACCCATCTCACTGTGAGGATTAAATCATACACCACATATAAAACCGGTCCAGGAAGATCCCACATGCCGTGGAGCAACTAAGCCCATGCGCCACAACTACTGAGCCTGCGCTCTAGAGCCCGCGTGCCTAGAGCCCGTGCTCTGCAACAAGAGAAGCCACTGCCATGAGAAGCCCATGCACCGCAACGAAGAGTGGCCCCCGCTCGCTGCAACCAGAGAAAGCCCACACGCAGCAACGAAGACCCAACGCAGCCAAAAATAAATTAATTAATTAGTTAATTAACTTTTTTAAAGAAAGAAATTAAGCCTGATCTTTGGAAGGCTGGTGGAGCAGCATGCCAAAACCCAATCAATGCCTACATTAAAATTCAACAGAATTTAGAATAGCTAATACCTGCAGTACACAGATAGGAGATTTGGTCCTGGAACCAATTCTATAAACCACTTCTTTAAAATTTAAGTGAACAACACCTCTAGTAAAAGAACATTAAAAGGAAAAAGGCTATATAAAGAACTCAACAACAACAAAAACAACTCAACTCAAAAATGGACAAAGGACTTGAAAAGACGTTTCTTCCAAGAAGATATACAAACGGCCAGTAAGTACATAAAAAGATGATCAACATCGCTAATCATTAGGGAAATGCAAATCAAAACCACAATGAGATACCACTCACACACATTAGGATGGCTATTATTAAAAAAAAAACAAAAAAACCAGTAAGTGTTGGGAGGATGTGGAAAAATTGGAGCCTTCGTGCACTGCTGGTGGGAATGTAAAATGGTGCAGCCATTGTAGAAAATACTATGGTAGTTCCACAAAAAACGGAGCATATAATTACCATATGATCCAGCAATTCCACTTTAGGGTATATACCCAAAGAAATTTAAAGTACTGTCTCAAACAGATGTTTGTGTACCCACATTCATACCAGCAATATTCATAACAGCCAAAAGGTGAAAACAACCCAAATATCCATCAATAGATGAATGAATAAACAGAATGTGGTATATGCACGTAACAGATTATTCAGCTGTTAAAAAAATGAAATTCTGATACAACATGAATGAACCTTGAAGACATGATAAGTGAAATAAGCCAGACACAAAAGGGTAAATATTGTTATGATTCCTCTTATATGAGGTACCTAGAATAGTCAAATTTATAGAGACAGAAAGTAAAACTATGGTTACCGGAGACTGGAAGAGGAGAAAGTGGGGAGTTATTGCTTAATCAGTATGGAGTGGCAGCATGGGATGGTGAAAAAGTTCTGCAGATGGAGAGTGGCGACAGATGCACAATAATTTATTTATTTTCTCAGTGGTTTTTTTGGTTTTCAACTTATTTATGTTTTGTTGTCTTTTGTGCTTAAGTGTTGATGGCTTCATGAGCCTGAATATCTATAAAATAAGATGTTGTGGTTTTAGCATTTCATCATTAATTATTTCTAAACAAGCCAAACTCAGTATACAAGGGATCATGCTTCTGAGCAAAACAAATACAAACTTTATTGTTCTTCATTCTCTAAACTATTTCCATTGTCACATTTGGCTTACTACTACTGTCACCACATTCAGAAAAGATGTGCCTTTTCTTGACGAAAATAGTTCAGGAATGCTTGTTTCCCCACCACAAAATGAGGGTTAAAAACAAAATAACTCAGGACTTCCCTATTGGTCTAGTGGTTAAGAGTCCGCACTTCCACTGCAGGGGGCGCAGGTTCAATCCCTGGTGGGGGAAGCTCCACATGCCGCGCAGTGTGGCCAAAAAAACCCAAAGTTAATTTAGCTTTGTTAAACTTAAAAAAACTTTTAAACTTTTCTAATTTAGCTAATAATTTAAAATGATAAACTTAAAACCAGGCTTATTTTAAAAATTTAAATGGTTGAAAAATGTTATAAAAATAAATGTCTAGATTTTCACATATCTTCTATATGCTTTTGGGTTACATTAGACAAATTAACCTTATAATGTCACATGTGACAAAAATTAACTCAAGATGGATCAAAGATCTAAATATAAGAGCAAAGCCATAAAACTCTTAGAAGAAAATATAGGCGTAAGTCTTTGTGATCTTGGATTTGACAATTTAAAAAAAAAGATATGACACCAAAAGCATAAGTAACACAAGAAAAAAAAAAACCAAAAGATAAACATAACCAGAATTTAAAACTTCTGTGCTTCAAGTAGGTGAAAAAACAATCCATAGAATAGGAGAATTTTCTTGCAAATCATGTATCAGATAAGGGTCTTGTATCTATAATCCATAAAGAATTCTTACAACTCAACAGAAAAAACAACAACAACGACCCAAA
The DNA here is from genome assembly GCF_949987535.1 of Balaenoptera acutorostrata. NCBI lineage: Eukaryota > Metazoa > Chordata > Mammalia > Artiodactyla > Balaenopteridae > Balaenoptera > Balaenoptera acutorostrata. The sequence goes on from NC_080067.1 coordinate 27,812,142, forward strand.
AAATCGGAATAGTTTTTCAAGGAAGATATTTAGACTTCCTTTCAGCAAGAATGCCATCTTCTAGTAATTCACCAAAATGAGCAACACAAAGGGATGAAGGAGTACCCCGCTATATGTTCTCTAGGCCTTTTAGAAAACATGGAGTTGTTCCTTTGGCTACAAATATGTGAATCTACAAGAAAGGTGATATTGTAGGCATCAAGGGAATGGGCATTGTTCAAAAAGGAACACCCCACAAATGCTGCCATGGCAACACCGGAAGAGTCTACAATGTCACCCAGCTGCTGTTGGCACTCTTGTAAACAAACGAGTTAAGGGCAAGAGTCCTGCAAAGAGATTATGAAGCAAATTAAGCACTCTAAGAGCTAAGATGGCTTCCTGAAACGTGTGAAGGAAAATGATCAGAAAAAGAAAAAAGCCAAAGAGGAAGGTACTTGGGTTCAACTGAAGCACCAGCCTGCTCCACCTAGAGATGCACACTTTGTGAGAACCAACGGAAAGGAGTCTGAGCTGCCGGAACCCAGTGCCTATGAATTCATGGCATGATAAAAAAAAAACAAACCACAAAAGACCTCCGAACTGTAAAAATGTTTCTCTTAATTGAGTAGAAGTGTGTATCCCCTCCCCCAAAGAAGTATTTAAAGCAAATTTCAATTGTGTCCTAATTCAGTGGGTGATGTCATTACTATCCAAATTTAGTGTTTTTTTCTTCCTGGAAGATGTGAGGTGGTTTATTGTGCAATATATTCCATTGGTTAGAAACTGCCAGAAATTATTTATAAAATATTTATACTAGTAAAATAAAAAAAAAGACTTGGACAGCTGCATGTAAATCAATAAAGTTAGAACACACCTTCACATCATGCACAAAAGAAACTCAAAATGGCTTAAAGACTTAAACATAAGACACGACACCATAAAACTCCTAGAAGAGAGCATAGGCAAAACATGCTCTGACATAAATCATACTCTGACATAAATCATACTAATGTTTCCTTAGATCAGTCTCCCAAGGCAATAGAAATAAAAACAAAAATAAACAAATGGGATCTGATCAAACTTACAAGCTTTTGCACAGCAAAGGAAACCACAAAAAAAATCCTCAAAAAGACAACCTACAGACTGGGAGAAAATATTTGCAAATGATGCAACAGACAAGGGATTAACTTCCAAAATAATACAAACAGCTCATACAACTCAACAAAAAACAAACAACCCAATCAAAAAATGGGCATGAGATCTTAATAGACATTTCTCCAAAGAAGACACACAGATGGCCAGTAGCCACAAGAAAAGATGCTCAACATCACTAATTATTAGAGAAATGCAAATCAAAACAACAATGAGGTACCCACCTCACACCAGTCAGAATGGCCATCACTGGGACTTCCCTGGTGGTCCAGTAGTAAAGAATCTGCCTTATAATGCAGGGCATGCAGGTCCGATTCCTGGTCAGGGAACTAAGATCCCACATGCTGTGGGGCAACTCAGCCCATGTGCCACAACGACAGAGCCCACGCACCCTGGAGCCTGCATGCCACAACTAGAGAAGAGAAAACCACAACTAGAGAGAAGCCCGCATGCCTCAACGAAGATCCCGTGTGCCACAACTAAGACCAAACACAGCCAAAAATGAATAAATTAAATAATAAATAAATCTTTAAAAAAGTAGGGCCATCATTAAAAAGTCTACAAATAGCAAATGCTAGAGAGGTTGTGGAGAAAAGAACACCCTCACGCACTGTTGGTGGGAATGTAAGCTGGTGCAGCCACTATGGAGAACATATGGAGGTTCCTCAGAAAACTAAAAATAGAACTACCATATGATCCAGCAATCCCACTCCTGGGCATATACCCAGACAAAACTATAATTCAAAAAGATACAGGCACCCCTATGTTCACAGCAGCACTATTCACAATAGTCAAAACATGGAAACAACCTAAATGTCCATCAACAGATGAAGGGATAAAGAAGATGTGGTACATATATACAATGGAATACTACTCAGCCATAAGAAAGAATGAAATAATGCCACTTACAGCAACATGGATGTAACTAGAGATTATCATACTAAGTGAAGCAAGTCAGAAAGAGAAAGACAGATACCACATGGTATCACTTGTATGTGGAATCTAAAATATGGCACAAATGAATCTATGTACAAAACAGAAACAGACTCACAGACACAGAGAAGAGAGTTGTGATTGTCAAGGGGGAGGGGGTGGGAGAGGGAGGGACTGGAGTTTGGGATTAGCAGATGTAAACTATTATATACAGGATGGATAAACAAGGTCCTACTATATAGCACGGGGAACTATATTCAATATCCTGTGATAAGCCATAATGGAAAAGAATGTAAAAAGAAGAATGTCTATACGTGTATAACTGAGTCACTCTCCTGTACAGCAGAGATCGGCACAACATTGTAAATCAGCTATACTTCAATAAAAAGAAAACAAGATATGAAAAGATGCTCAACATCATTAACCATTAAGGAAATGCAAATCAAAACCAAAATGAGATACCATTTCACATCTACGAGTATGGCTATAATAAAAAAAGATGGAGAATAAGCATTGGCAAGGATGTGGAGAAACTGGAACCTTTTACTGGCGGGAATGTAAAATGGTACAGCCACTCTAGAAATTTGTCTGTTAGCACCTCCACTCCTAAGTATATAATCCAAGAGAAATGAGAACTTATATCCATGTAAAAACTTGTTCACAAATGTTCATAGCAGTATTTATAATAGGCAAAAAGTAAAACCAAGTCAAATGTCCATCATTAATGAACAAATATAGGCAAAATGTGGTATATCCATACAATGTTATATTATTGGGCAATAAAAAGGAATGAAGTACTAATATATGCCACAACATGTAATTTTTATGTGTGTGGAGACAGGATGGTAGGGACAGTGGATCTGGAGGGTTGAGAAGGTTCCACTGGCCCAGGTGCTCCTTGGATAGTTTTCATTTCATTGCCCTCAGCATCTCCCCTGCCAATTCCTTCTTGCTTTTTATACCTGTCAACTCTGAGCCTGGGGCCTCTCCATGTCAGTGCAGGCGAGAACAGCTTCCAAATCTGACTTCTCCCATGCATATTTTGGGATGTGGATTTCTCTACTTTCACTTGTCATCATTATAATCACACCAGCTTTCACTTTCCAGTCCTTGGAAAATCTACATCTCTATCAGTTTTATGGCAATTCAAGAGATTTATTTTTTATTATATTTTTACACAAAAAATTTCATTACGATCTTAGGGGCTGGGGATTAAAAATAGGTGTTCAGTCCATCATCTCAAACTGGAAGCTCCCTATCTAAATCTTAAATAAGTAGAGTTTACACATTTTCTTAAAACCTGAGCTCTTTGAAACACCAAGACCCTCTTTCCAAATAACACCAAAATTTGGCCACAGGATGTAAACACTATCATCTCTATTAGTCCCTAAATCAAAAAAAAAAAAAAAAAAAGAACCAGTAGGAAGCATTCCTTGCCAAATAAAACCAAATTGAAATTTTTTTTAATATTTAAGAAAATAAAACTACTATTACAGCACAGTTTGAAAAGCATGTTGTATTTTATTTCATTTGAAGTATTCATAATTTCATATTCATATTTCATATGAAGTATTTAAAAGAATTACTCCCAAGGAATAAAAAGTATTTCTTTTTCCAGGCACTTAACTAGAATCCACAATCACTGTCTTTTTATATTTTCCCATAATAATTTATATTTATTTACAAAAGTAATATAAAACTCAAATTTGTAGTATAACAGTATACTCCAGGTATAAGTTATAATAAATGTATTCCATTTACATAATAAATTATATAAAATATACAATAAAAACCTCATTTCCCATTCGAATAAGTTCACTAGAATGTTTAAATCAGCAAAATAATTTAGTAATTTAGTAAAATAATTTAGGAAAAAAACCCCAAACCCCACTTTCCTGTACATATGTATTCATTGTGTGTGTGTTGGGGGGGATTGTTGAATGGGAAATAAATGTTGATCACTTACAGATCTTCACTCTCTCCCCTCCCTGGGTTATGTCATCCAGGCCTGTGACCAATTACAAGCTGATGATACTATTTATACACTAATGATATGATCACTTAGATAACTAATAAACTTATCAAACTTCGTATGTCCAAAACAAAACTCAATTCCTCCCCAAACCTACTCCTAACTACAGTAAGTCTAAATGGCATCAATATTCACCCAGCTCTTACTGCAAAAAAACAGGAGCCATCTTTTATTTCTCTTTTCCCTTCATCCAATCTATCAATAAATCCTGTTGATTCTACTTCCAAAATTTATCCATTTTTTTTTTCCATCTCCACTGCCAGGCCAGTGCCCCCTGCAACAGCCTTCTAACTGATTTCCCTGCTTCTGTTCTTGTCTTCTCAGAGTCCATTTTCCCCTCAGCAGTCAGTGTAAATTAGATCATGTCACTTCCCTACTTAAAACCCTGTTTAGAATAAAAACCAGATTCTCTACCATGACCTACAAGGCTTTTCATGTTCTGACCCCTGCCTACCTCTCCATCCTCATCCCACATCACTCTTTGACTTTCTCACTCTCTCCAAGCCACTGTGCTTCCCCAAATAGAACAACCTGGTTCCTCACTTAGCAGCTCTGCATTTGCCATTCCCTCTGCCTAGAATCCCTGGCTCCCCGAGGGTATTTACATGCCTGTCTTCCTTGCATTCAAATGTCACCCCCTTAGAAAGGTCTTTCTAAAGTAGCCACCATCCTTCCAATACTCTACAAATCATCCTTCTTAGTTTTCTACATACCACCTATCACAATCTAAAATTGGCTTATTTTGTTTATTGCTCCCCCATCCCAAATACAAGCTCTTTAACGGCAGAGACTTATCTATCTTATTATTCTTGCCAATGCCTAGAACATACCAACACTTAGCACATCAAAATATTTGTTGAAGGGCTTCCCTGGTGGCGCAGTGGTTAAGAATCTGCCTGTCAATGCCGGGGACACAGGTTTGAGCCCTGGTCCGGGAAGATCCCACATGCCGCGGAGCAACTAAGCCCGTGCGCCACAACTACTCAGCCTGTGCTCTAGAGCCCGCGAGCCACAACTACTGAGCCCGTGTGCCACAACTACTGAAGCCTGCACGCCTAGAGCCCGTGCTCTGCAACAAGAGAAGCCACTGCAATGAGAAGCCCGTGCACCGCAACGAAGAGTAGCCCCCGCTCGCCGCAACTAGAGAAAGCCCACACGTGGCAAGAAAGACCCAACACAACCAAAAACAAATAAATAAATAAAGTAATTTTAAAACAACTGTTGAACAAACAACTTCATAAACATCACTGAAGCAGTATAGATATTATACTGATTTTTATTAGCTTACTATAGTTTAAATTATATTAGGTTATTATAAATTATTAGTTTATTCTAAATAAAAGGGTTTTAACTGTATTCCAACAGAATTTTTTAAAAAAGGTCTTAAGATTACATGAGCACAAAGGAAGAGTGAAACACCACTGTGCTAAATCCTAGTCATTTAAGACAAGAATAAAGTAAAACATATGCAGGCTATTGCCATTGCCCATCACACATCCAGGACCTTCTTTCCCCCAAGAGATCCCAAATAGGTCCCTTCCCTATTTGGAAGAGATGCATTTAGAAGACAACACCAGATTCTGTCCAAAGGGAGAAAGAGAAAGTGAACAAACATCTTTCAGGATCAAAACCCCAGGCAAGACCAGAAAGGGGGCTTTCGCAGCTCCTTCCACAAACTCTTTGCAAAGAAGTCCAGTGGATCAGAACACAGGGAAAAAACTAATGAGAATACTTCAATGGATCTCTAACCAACAAAAAATTTCTTCAGAAACTGACTTACTCTTGCAAATGAACCTGACGAAGGAATAGCTGTGTAAAACATACTTAAGGTTGTACTGTCAAGTGGTAAGATGAGGATAAAAAGGTGATACTTATCTATGTGGGAGTATGTGTGTGTGTTTTATCTCTCTCTCTCTCCATATCCCTGAGGAACAGTAATACAAATACTTACGTATGATACTAAATCAACATATAAGACATTAAAGAGATGAAGAAGATTACTTTGGGTTGAGAGCTGGCTTTTTGAAGCTCAGCACTTGGGAAAAGGGAACCGAAGACTTTTCACGGCATTACAGAAAAACACATAAATTAGGAGAAAAATAACATTTGTAAGGTCAACAACAACAAAAGAAAACCACACGTAGTAATTTTTGTGGCTTGATTAGGGAGAGGGAATGGGATTCATTATAGAAAAGTTATATTAAAGAATAAAAAGAGAACAATAAAAAGCACTAGGAAAAAAGGCCACTGAACCAAATGCAGAAAGGGAAAGTCAAATCACTGGCTATACCAATGAATTTAATCTGGTACTTTTACATGCGCTCTTTAGAGTTTTCTCTCTTATAAAGAATAAAAAGAACCTTGTTTTTTATATTATTTGCAATACATAGGTGCCACCAATCATAACTATGAATAGTTCCATTTTAAGGCCTTAAACAGTGCTAAATATATGGTTAAAAAAACTTGTGCTGCTGTCCTTTCCAAGGATATACATGACGAAAAACCAGTATGAGCTGGAAAAATGAATTTCCATTAGAGAGAAAAGACCATCTCGCCATATATGTCTATATGATATAGCAGTTCCTCAGACATGATTTTATCTGTTCAAAACAGTTAAGATGTAAGAAGTAACAAAGGCCACCAAGGAACTAAAGCAGAGCTAGTGTCAATGCAAGAAAACACACATTCTTTTATACAGCCCCAAGGTCCTCACTCAGAACCTATTCACTTTTATTTTAGACTGAATTCTAACACATCTGGCCAAGTAGTTTCTCAGTGCACAGCAAATCAGAGAAAGCAACTAGAAATTGGAGAAACAGAAAACTATTGTATTGAAAGCAGACGACCTAACAGAAGAGATGAAAACACAATTGAAAAAAGTAATTCCAAAATCTCAGAATCAAAAGTAAATTTTAAAAAGCATTGATGACAAGGTTTTATCTAAAATAGTAACCATCTTACAGAATTCAACAGCCTCTGAGATTACGTGTCTTGTTTTAACATAGTGTGACATTAATACGATATTCAGTAGAGTGGCTTGTGTGGAACACTGAACTTAAGTTCAAATAACGACCCTAAAGTGATAGTTTTCAATCCTGGAGTTTCTGACTTAGTAGGCAATTACAGTTTATTCAACAGACCACAGGTGATTCTGATGCACACCAAGAACTGAGAACCACTGTCCTAATAGTCTAAGGAAAGGTTATATTGCACTGGATGTCTTATTTAAGAAAAAAGGGAGATGTAATGTACAACACGATAGATTAACGCTGACGTATGTTATATATGAAAGTTATTAAGAGTAAATCCTAAGAGTTCTCATCACAGGAAAAAAATTTTATTTTTTATTTCTTTAATTTTATACCTATATGAGATGGTAGATGTTCACTAAACTTACTGTGATAGTTGCTTCATGATGTATGTAAATCAAGTCATTATGCTGTACACCTTAAACTTACACAGTGCTGTGTGTCAATTATATCTCAATAAGACTGGAAGGAAAAAAAAGAAGTGAGAATTTACTATGATCTTTAAATGTGTTCAATGAAACTTGTTTTTAAAAAGTTTGTGTATTTGGGGGTAATCGGGAGTATTCACTTTGGCAAAACACTTCAACTCCCAAAAGGAGGGAGGGGGCTAAATGGCATACTGCCAACAGACAGTCTACTCACAGAATAGCATCTTTTGAAACCACACAAATACAATAAATTTATGTAATGATGAGTGAAGCAGAATACTCAATGTGGAATGAAATAACGGTAGAAACTCAACGAAGTTAAAGTTATATGAAGAAAAACATCTCATTAGAATCTGGGTACCAAACCCGTCTCTATGCAGTAGCATCTCCTAAACAAAATAGTTAAACTTATACTCACCTTTCTGAAAAATCAGAGTCTATAAATTCTCTAGCCCGTTTTCTATCACTGAAAAGAAAAAAAGATACCATAAAAAGAACATGCATAAAGAACTTTATTTCATGAATAATTTATTGTAACTTGTCTAATTCCACATTGAAAATATCCAAACACAAAAGTAACAAATATAAAAGATACGTACATGAAATAAAAACTTAAATTTTATCACCAACATGATAGCCATAGTTTGAAATAGTTTGAAATGAACTCAATGAATCTTTAGGGAGGAAAATACTGCAGATTTATAGAGGAGAAGGCATAGAAAAGTTTTATTTGCTCTGGGAGAAATGACTATAAAAACATTAGATAATCATACTACCCCCAGCATAAAGCACAGCTGGTGTTGAAAATAGCCAAACTCTGGTCATCTCCAAAGTAGGCCAACACTACTGGCACAGGCTTGGCTTTCATTAAATTATCTCTCAAGGCTATGAAAAAATCCAAGGTAACTTAGATCTACATGAGAATGTTGTTAACGACTGAATAAAGGCAAAGGAATTACAGGTGACTCTGTCACTTCATCTTATTTGATAACGGAAAAGACATTATGTATACACATGAAACTCTTCTGTCTCTGTGTGTATGGCTTAAAGAACTTTGCCAGGATTGTTATTTCATTCATTTCTGTAATATCCTTGAAGCAAGGAGATTCTTACTCAACCAAGATTTACTGTGTTTGCTAGAACTCACAATTGTAAATCAATGATAGAACCACCAGTGTGGCATGCCACCTTGGAAATAACTTCTAAAGTGACAAACTAAAATTTTGAGTCATTTCTTTTACTACTTCTTTTCTTTTATGGAAGGATGAGATGCTAAAATGATATGGAGTGGAGAAAGGTTGAATAAAGGTATTTTACAGGTAAAGAAACGTAGAGATTTGATACTAAAAGTGGCAAATGAGTAACAAAGAAGGGATACTGATTTAATTGCCCAGTGTTTAAAGGAATGAAGATAAAACTCAATGAAAGTTTTTATATATTTGGGCTCTTTTTCCTAGTTCCTTTTCCGGTTTTAAAGGAAATAAACATGCTGGCTTTAAGGGGAAGTTCAGAGTACACACACACGTATATATAAAACTCCTTTCTTATGTTTGTTAAAACAATATAAAATGCACTTTTTACATCTCCAAAGTGGCTGAATGTCATAATCATAAAAAGCAGTCTTCTTTCAGAGTTGAAGAAAGAAGATTCAGTTACAAGTTATTGTTCTATTTTTCTGTTTAAAAATGGTTGCTCCAGGGAGTTCCCTGGCGGTCCAGTGGTTAGGTCTCCGCGCTTCCTCTGCAGGGGGCACAGGTTCAATCCCTGGTTGGGGAAGTAAGATCCTGCATGCTGTGTGGGGCAGCCAAATAAATAAATAAATTAATTAATAAAATAAAATAAAATAAAAATGGTTGCTCCAGAGCTGATTTATACCTAGGATATAAAGTGAAATAAAATAGGTGATTTTAAAGGAAACATATTAGTTTTTAAGAACATAAAACACGAACAGAAGACAAGATAGTGAGAAAAAAAGATCAGAACTTAAAAAAAAAAAAGTTTTTAAAAATGGTAGTTTGCAGTACCACTCTTACCCAGGGACCCAGCCAGTAGCTTCTGCTATGTGTGTCTGAGTAACCATTGCTGGTGCAGGGGTGTATGGACTCCCAATCAGAACACTTCCTGAACTGGTTAGTCTCTGTGGTGTGCTTATAATCTGTAAAGTCAATACAAAGAAAAAAATATTCTTAGTTATTAAGGAAAACCTACAGGCAGAAAATAATGCTGAATGCTAACCTACACACAAGGAGTAAACCTTACTGTCTAAAATGTACTTAATATCAATCATCTAAATATAAGCAATACCTCTGATACACTTATATCCTAAGATCTTACAGCACAAGTATCCTGAATACTGATATGAAGTCACAATGTAGATTTCAGCAAGTGAATAGCAATTGGGAGGGATTAAGTTGGCAACTGACAACATTTTAAAAATCAGAAAAATGAAAAGCTTTCTTTGAAATTATGGAAATTAATTTCAGTTGAACTCTACTAGAACTGGGGTAACAGCAAATTAATTCTTCACAGTCCAAAACATATACAAAGACATTATACAATTTGGATTCTTATACAGATACAATTTTACCTGTTTTTTTCAAGAGCATTTCCTCATGTCATTAAATATTCTTCAAAGACATTTTAAAGACCATAAAACACTCTGTCATGTGAATTAATTATCCCCTATTATTATTTTTATGAATATTCAAATATTGAATATTATAAATAATGCTGTGATAAACATTTTTGTAAAATGATATTGGCTTTAATTTCTATTTCCTACGGATAGACTCCAGAAAGGGAATTAATGGAACTAAGGATGTGGACTTTTTTTTTTTTTTAATTTATTTATTTTGGGGACTTCCCTGGTGGCACAGTGGTTAAGAATCTGCCTGCCAATGCAGGGGACATGGGTTCGAGCCCTAGTCCAGGAAGATCCCACATACCACGGAGCAACTAAGCCCGTGTGCCACAGCTACTGAGCCTGCGCTCTAGAGCCCATGCTCTGCAACAAGAGAAGCCACCGCAGTGAGAAGCCCGCGCACCAAAACGAAGAGTAGCCCCCGCTCGCCGCAACTAGAGAAAGCCCGTGCGTAGCAATGAAGACCCAACACAGCCAAAAATAAATGTTTATTTTATTGTTTTTATATATTTTTTTGTTTTCTATTTTATTGATTTTCACTTTTTATTATTTGTTTATTTTGGGTTTAATTTGCTCTTTTCTTTAAAATTGATTAATTAATTTTTGGCTGCGTTGGGTCTTCGTTGCTGCGCGTAGGCTTTCTCTAGTCGCGGTGAGCGGGGGCTACTCTTCCTTGCTGTGTGCAGGCTTCTCATTGCGGTGGCTTCTCTTGTTGCGGAGCATGGGCTCTAGGTGCACGGGCTTCAGTAGCTGTGGTGCGCGGCCTCTAGAGCACAGGCTCAGAAGGTGTGGCGCACGGGCTTAGCTGCTCCGTGGCATGTGGGATCATCCCGGACCAGGGATCGAACCTGTGTCCCCTGCATCGGCAGGTGGATTCTTAACCACTGCACCACCAGGGAAGTACATGGATATGGACTTGTAAAAAGCATTTCTTGATCTGTGTTGCCAAATTGCTTTCCAGGTCTTACAGTTTTCATTGGTGAAAATAATTTGGCACCCTAGTAATATCTTTAAGTATTTTCATAAGTAAATAAATAAATAAATAAATAGAATAAAGGCATGCTCCAGGGAATGGGGATATTAATGGGGCTAGGGACATGTTACTACATACAAATGCTTAGGAAATGATTTTAATATGTTGAGTCTATAGTTCAAAAAAAACAAAACACAACAAATACTGATAGATGTCTGGGGAATTCTGATTCTCATAATATGCCAAGGATTATTAAAGAGGGCATTCAGAAGTCCGCCTCATGAGAAAATATGAACACTAGACAAGGTGTTTGTACCTCCTAGCCCTGCACATATTCCACACCACCTCCTCACTTCCATTTCAATGCAAGATCTTTAAAGGTAGAGAGTGTCTGCAGGGCCTACCATAGTGCTAGGGGACTCTCATAGGAAAGAATCAATAAATATTTATTGAACTGAGACAGAAGACCCAGCTTTTAAAATGATGGAAAACAGTAGCTTCTTTGTTCATTGATATGCTAGAAAGGATTATATAAAATCCTGTAAGAAAAGGGCATAGTTCTCACCAATCACTGCACCACACACTCAGATGTTCTCTATCATGCTGACCCTGAGTGTGAGAGCTTGAGAGGGAAATTTTGAGCGTTTGATCAGTCTCTGGTCTACTCTAGTCCCAGAACAGGAGTCTCCAGAAAGCAACTCTAAGCATTCTGACTTACCCGTGAAACAGACTGCATTACTTGTGCAGCATTATTACTAAGGAGTTTTTTATTTATCTGTTATTAGGACCCTACAGGCTTGGTTTTACCTGATTTAAAGGGCTTTGCAGAAAAAAAAAAAGAAAGAAGACGAAGAAAGGAGGAAGGGAAATAGGACATAGAGAAAAGCTGGTTATCTTTATTGAGAATGACTTTGGAAATAAATTGTTATGTTCTACTTTTATTTTTCTTCCTTAATGTCAGATTGTCAGCTGCTATTCTTTCCTGATCCGAGAGTGATTAGCAATACTCTCTGTTCCTTTCTCTTAGCACAGGGCCTGGTACATAGAAGTCCTTAACAAACATTTCATGAACGAATGAACTGGAGGGATGCTAGACTTGAATTGGAACCACAAGTCAGAAGTCCCTATGAGACGTGATGAGTTCTTAAACAGGACAGTGACAGTGACTGAGCCTTAAGAAACAAAACCAAAGGAGTCAACGAACACAGGAAAATTAGTTCTTATAGGTGATAAGTCACATATGCTTTTATAAAACTGAACCTTAATTTTGAAATCCCAAATTAAAATAGTATCCAGTTGATCTGATAAGGAAAATGAACATTTATTTTAAAATTAAGTCTTCCCCACCTCCCCAGAAAAAACCCAGACATCCTTAATTTAAATGTAATCATGTGGTTTCTTTGACAATAGATTACAGTTAGCCATAAATCAAATAGCAACTGAACCTCATTCTGAAGATTTTTCTACCTTCAATCAAGATACCTTATGTACTACTGCCATCTACAGTAAGAAAAGCCAAGAGAGCATCTATACTTTGAAAAGAAAGAATCTATATAACTATAAAGTGTTATATTAAAGGATTTCATTATTTGACAAAATTTTCATTTTCACTGTAAGAAACAAGCAATTTTTAACCATGTTAAAATAATCATGAGATTATCTTATATAAAAAACCAGATACCTTTTTTTTTTCTTTTTAAACTTTTCATTTTATATTGGAGTATAGCCGATTAACAATGCTGTGATAGTTTCAGGTGCACAGCAAAGTGACTCAGCCATGCATATACATGTACCCATTCTCCCCCAAACTCCCCTCCCATAAAACCAGATACTTTAAGAAAAGAGCAAGTATCCCAAAGTAAAAGTTACTGCTAAACTAGTTTCTAGAAACACAGAAAACAACTTTTTCTTGAGGCCTTTTGAAATTTCTATCTACCATGAAGATTTGGCTTCCAAAGGGACATGTAAAATTTAAAGGGCAAGTAGGGAAAGACAACTGTAAGAAGGAAACAGGTGAGGTTTTATTTAAGAATTTTCTAACAAAAAATTTTTTTAAATCATGGATGAGAGATTGAATGTGAGTGGACAACGTTCAGAAGAGACAAGCAAGAGGAGAGAGAAGTGGCTCTCGCTGGGGTTCCACGATATATTAGGAAATCAAAAAGAAAACTCTGATTCCTGCCTAGGGACTAAGAACTACAAAAAGCACCTCAGAATTCGGGAGACAAATGAAGGTCTTGGGCTGGCCTGTTTCAAAGGAGAGCCCCAAATCTCTCTGTCTGACCTTTGCTTTGCTGATTCTGAGGTTTGCAGTAATTGGGTATGTCATATAGAGGACTACTTATCATTGTTAGAACTGAAGTGTGTAAAGTCTTACATGTACATTAGTTTAAATTGACAATGGGAAGAAAAATTATGTTTCTAAAAGAGGAATTCAAATTTGAGCCATAGCAGTATCACTGAAATACCAAGAGGAAACAGTCTTTCAAAATAAAGGAGTACTGTAAGAGCCAAAGTCATGAAAGTTCACATCTGTTTGTTTAATGTTGATGTTTATATAATCACATTTCAAAATACCGACGTTCAAGTCAGGTGTATAATCTCATTTGCACCTACTGCAGTGGCTGGTGAGGGGCAAATGCTTAGCAAACGTTTGAAAATATACCCTGAACTACCTTGAAATGCAGATATTCACCTGAGCTTAAGTTTCTACGAGGCTTGGAGCTAGATTACATTCTTCACATAGTTACAGTATTGTGCAACATCTTTAGCTTGGATTCTGCAGATGATTAACAGTCCTCAAGGGATCAAGAAAAATGTTGTGTCTAGAATGGCTTAAGATCTCAAAGACTTTCTGAAGCCATTCAGTATGTTAAAAGAGATTCTTGTCTAAATAACTGTGCATTTAACACAGTCCACAGTACCGTACATTACAAACAAAATTTATACTTATTGCTTTATAGATAAGAAGATGCAAACACTGACAATGAAGAGTTATTGTTCAAATGTTTCCATACTTTTGCTAATGGTGGGTGAGGCCATTTAAATTAGGTATAGTTTTTAGATTAGCTGCATGCAACTGTTTATAAATAAGGCTTTCTTAAAAGTGCTATATACTTTAAGCTCTAGCATAATTAATGGAATACCTTCAGAGAAACAGTTAAATACTTTCCATTTTAATTCATTATTTCTACTGCTAAAGATTAAAATGAACTGGTGAGTTGTTTCTTCCTAAATGTCCTTTCATCAAAGAGTTTCAAATTAGTAGCTCCAAATATAGATTAACTGTTGGGTCATACTCAATTTATATGATATTCAATTTATATGAGATTACATGGTTTAGTGCAGTAAAGGCTATTTTACAAGAAAAAGAAAAAGGAGAACATAAAACGTAACAGATTTCAAATCAATTTAATCGAACAACTGAAAACAAGAGAAGCCTCATATAGGGAGCAAAAACCTTAATATTAACACATTCAGAATCCACAGATTCAAATATGTGAAAATTAAACATTGAAGAGTACAATGCCTTTCTTTTTCTTAAGACTAATCAGTTACATTCAGGTAAAAACAAAACTTTAAAAAATAAGTGACTGAGATAAGAAATTAACTGGAATATCTGACCAAGCATCTTTGGTACAACTATCCTTTAAATAAGTCTTTTGCCTAAGCAAAGTTTCAAGTCCTAAGATATGATGATTTTCTTACCATTTGGGGTCCAACATTCACATTTATTGGTCCTAAGGTTTTTGGTAAAATCTTTGTTGGTGAGTTGGTGCTGGAAACTGGAAATGCAACAAATGAAACGTTACCTGAAATTATATCAAAACACTAGGTTAATGTTCTGCAATATCAAGACCACCTTCTACCTATCTATACATCCATGGTCCTAACCAGCTGTGCTTAAGTAATTTATAATTATCTTGATAAGGAAGTTAAGACCAAAAAGCCATACTGAAAAGCCAACCAACTATTGCTTTGCTGTAGTGAGGACCATTAGTTCTGCTGAACAGCACACCTGTAAAATAAATAGTTCAGTCTATCTGAAAACTACTGAACATTAAGTTGTTTTTTTAGAGGAAAAAACATTTTGAGAGTTCATAATGCACATCATAGTTTATATCAGAGTTGAGAATTCCAGTTAGATCTTTATTAGAAATCATAGAACAAAAATAAATGCATGAAGTATAACATGAAATAAAATAAATATCTATTAGAATTTCTTTACAGTATAACATTTTATACTAAAAGTTAACATGTTTTCAAAATGTTGAGTTGGCAGTGTTTTGAGACTTTATCACAGTGGAGAAATAAATGATGCCACCTAGTTACTGATGGTGGAAACTATGAGATCTGTATCGTGTTTTCAAGTGATTTCAACAATTTAAATTTCAAATTAAGGTAGCAAAATGCCTTCCCCCCAAATGAAAAGCCAACCAATAATTTTCTGAACTACCATGTCAACTACTTAACTTCTCTGGACAAACTTCAGTTTACCAATGTTTCTCTTAGAAGATAAGAGTGTAATCCAATATAAGAAAGGAGATCACACAGGAAGTACGTGAAAGAGGGTCAATATTGAAACTCTGGGGAAAAAACAACATTTAAGGGCAGGACCAGAAAGGCACCTCCTTCTCACTCTCCCTCCCGCTTCCTGAGCTCCTCCAAAGCTTGCACAGCTCCTGAATGCCCTTCTCTTATCTCCTAACTCTGAGTAGGTCTCCTGCAGTAAGGAACTCAGGCCACCAGGCCCTTCTTCCTCAACCTGGGAACTTACCGGCACCCTCACATATTTTTACTTATTTCTCTCTGAGTGGAAGATTCTCATATGAATTACTTCTTTCATGTCTGCTCTGCACTTCCTGTCTTCTCAGGGAACTCACGCATCAATTATTTACTCTGTCTTCTGAGTTTTCAACTATACCACTGGTTCCTTCCCTCAGTTTCTCTCTCTGCCCATCTGCCTTGTATTATTTCCCCTCAAAGTCTACATTTCAAAATCAATTCTTTATCTTTCTCATGTCCACTCAGCAAGGCCCAGTACCCAAATCTGCTTCTCCTTCTTGGTACAGATCATCATGCACCCAGTGACCCGAACCAGAAACCATCAACCCCTCCTTATTCAACCGACTACCACATCCTACTTGTTACCTTCTTACCCTGGTTCCTTTATATTGCCGGTGCTTGTTTAATTTGGAACTTTATCAAATCTGGTTTGAAAACAGTTACTCTCTAATCCAGAGGTTCAAAACCCTGGCTGTGCAATGGAATTATCTAGGAAGCAATAAAAAATGCCAGTGCCTGGGTCTTACCCCCCGAGCTTCTGATATAATTGAACTGGAGTCAACCTGGGCATCAGACTGTTAAAGTTCTCCAGATAGTTCCAAGGTGCAGCCAGAGCTGAGCCCCACTTCCCCGACTGGATATCCTCCCTCAAACAGCTTTCCTACCCCTCCGCACATCTGTGACAAACCAGTCTTTCCACGGATGAAACTGTTCTGGACACTCCCCTATTTAAGGCCTTCAGAGATTCCACGACACTCCCTAAATGCCTCTCAGACTCCTCACATGACACAGAAGCTCCCGTTTGGAGATCTCACCCCGCCTCCCTTCCCAGTTTCATCTTCAGCTACTCTGGTCCACATGTACCCTAGGCTCCGATCAGATTAAATACTCTGCAGTTCCAGAAAGGCCCCAGATCAACCACTCCAGCTTTGATGCACACTCTTCCTTCTGCTGGGAAGTCTCTCTCTACTGGGACAAGGCCTACCTTCCAGCACTTCAAAATGGTACTCCTTACCATTTTCTGAGAAATCACCATGTGCCAGAGTCTGCTCTAGAGGCTTCCCATATATACATCATCTCATTAATGCTTAGGAGAACAGTGAGACATATATTATTGACGACTCCATTTTACACATGAAATTAACACAGAGTGAGGTTAAGCAGTCGGTACAAGGTCCCACAGGCAGTAAAGGGCCATAGCTCCACCTCCAAAGCTACTCCTCTCTGTGTCACCTCCCCCTTATTACGCGTCTCCAGCCTCTAGGGTCTAGGTCTTGGATGCCCTTCTTCTGGCTTTTCATAAAACCTATTATTATTTACTTGTAATTCTACTATAAGTAGGCTATGTTGTCAGCTTTGTATCCTAGCACCTGGTTTAGTCCCTGGCACCAAAGAGGTACAGGAAACAATAAAAACTGTTTGATTTGCACAGATTGGAGCTATTACCTTTCCTAATCTGGATGCCATACTTCCTGTAATGTAGCCTAAATTGTATCTTTTGTTACTTTTTAACAGGTGAAATAAATTTAAACACCAGGTCCTTTGTTTATTTTTTTTAAACATGACTGACCAACTGGTATTAGCAAATAGTTTCCTTACTCTGTAACTGTGCAACTGATCTTTTATACAACATGCGTACACGTTATCAAATACGGTTTGATATTTGATATTATAACCCAAATACGGTTATTCACCTGTTTAAGAATTCACTTAACTGGAGAATACTAATTTATAATTCCAGAGGGAGGAACAGGTCTGTAATTGATAGACATGTGCCATCAACTCAGTCCCAGACAGGAGGGGAAACACCAGGGACCCACGTGAGGAAGAACCCAGCCAGGATCAAGTCTGGCTCTCAGATGGTTTTTTCAAATGACCTTAAGGCTGCTGAATGTTTAAGATGAGATCATCTGTGATACACCATATTAGAAACAAAAGCCAAAAACTTACAAAAAGCAGTGAAGCAAGAAACATACAAAAAAAAAAAAAAAAGACAATTAAGGTTAGGGAATGACCCTAAATTGAAACTTAACAGTAAAGACAAATTAAGAATATAAAACTTAGGTCAAAAACAAAAAGAAAGGGGACTTCCCTGGTTGGAACAGGGGTTAAGAATCTGCCTGCCAATGCAGGGGACACGGGTTCGAGCCCTGGTCTGGGGAGATCCCAAATGCCACAGAGCAACTAAGCCCGTGTGCCACAGCTACTGAGCCTGCGCTCTAGAGCCCGCGAGCCACAACTACTGAGCCCATGTGCCACAACTACTGAAGCCCACGCTTCACAACAAGAGAAGCCACCGCAATGAGAAGCCCACGCACCGCAACGAAGAGTAGCCCCCGCTCGCCACAACTAGAGAAAGCCCGCGCACAGCAACGAAGACCCAACACAGCCATAAATAAATTAAAAAATAATAATAAAATAAAATTAAAAAAAGAAAGGGCTCCCCTGGTGGCGCAGTGGTTAAGAATCCGCCTGCCAATGCAGGGGACACGGGTTCGAGCCCTGGTCCAGGAAGATCCCACATGCCGCGGAGAAACTAAGCCCGTGAGCCACAACTACTGAAGCCTGTGTGCTCTAGAGCCCGCATGCTGCAACTGCTGAGCCCGAGTACTGCCCGTGCTCCGCAACAAGAGAAGCCACCACAATGAGAAGCCCGCTCACTGCAATGAAGAGTAACCCCCGCTCGCCACAACTAGAGAAAGCCTGCGTGCAGCAATGAAGACCCAACGCAGCCAAAAATAAAGAAATAAAGAAATTTAAATCTTAAAAAAAAAATAGAAAAACCTCGTTAAAGCCAGATCTGTCATGGCAGTTAATATCAAAGAATTTAGATGGAACTTAATAAACCTAACAAATTGATTCTAAAGTGTTTCTGGAAGAGTAAAGACAGAGAACAGCCAAGAAAATTTTGAAAACAGGAATAATGGGGAAGAGAGGAACTGTAGCCTCCCAGACTTCAGAATTATTACATAGCTAAAGGGACCGAAATCATGCGACACTGGCTAAGATGCAGACAAAGAAATTGACAAAACAGAAGTTAAAGTCCAAAATTTACTTCATTTATACATGAAAATTTTATACATGGTAAAATAGCTTTTCAAATGAATGGAGAAAGGGTAGATTACTTAAGAAATGTTGTTGAGACAAGAAATTGTTCATTTGGATAAAAGAAATCTTAGATTTCTCATCTCGCACAAAAATAAATCCCAGAAAGACCAAATGTTTAAATATAAAAATTAAACATTCCAAGCATGTTACAGAATTCAGAAACCTTAAGTGAAAACAGACTGACAGATTTGACTACCTAAAAATAAATATTTTCTAAATAGCAAAAGACCCAATACACTTAAGACAAATCTCAGACTTGGTAAACAAATTTGCACAGGAATAGATGCTTAATTTTAAAAATAAAAAATTCACACACACAAAAAGAAACTTTTTAATGTACCAGATTGATAAAGATTAAGAAGTCTGATAATGTCCTGAGTTAGTAAAGATGTGGCAAAATGGGTGCATTTAAAATATATTTAGGGAATTCCCTGGCGGTCCAGTGGTTAGGACTCCCTGCTTCCACTGCAGG
The DNA here is from genome assembly GCF_949987535.1 of Balaenoptera acutorostrata. Lineage (NCBI taxonomy): Eukaryota > Metazoa > Chordata > Mammalia > Artiodactyla > Balaenopteridae > Balaenoptera > Balaenoptera acutorostrata. The sequence goes on from NC_080067.1 coordinate 27,831,674, forward strand.
GGGGGCACAGGTTCGATCCCTGGTCGGGGAACTAAGATCCCGCATGCCGTGCAGTGCAGCCAAAAATTTTAAAAATAAAAGATAAAAAATATTTACTTGGCACCTACTGTATGCCAAGTACTAATGCTAAGCGCTACAGATACTCAGGGCAAGTGAACTGTCCACTGCAGTCAAGGGGCTAACACGATTGGAGAGCCTTTCTGGATGGCAGTCCGACAGTGTAATTAGAGAGGAGTTTGAGGATTGTGTGTTAGAGTATAAATTTTTACGTAATGCTTTATAAACAATTATACACATTTTAAAGGCTCTTTCTACCTCAACAAATAATCTTTCAACTGCCCTCTGCTGCCTAAGTGGCAAGGTGATCCCTGGCCTCTGCAACAACGTCTCAGTTAATAATGGGTATACCCTCTGACCAGCAATTCCTCTGCGGGATGTGTATCCTAATAATCTAAGCAGTTAGGAACAGTTACACATGTCCTACGATTGCAGCACTGTGGATAAAAGCAAAACCCTGGAAACAATTTAAATGTTTAAACATCTTTGGTACATGCATATGATGGGATATTATAAAGTCCCTAAAAAAATTACAAGTATGTATTGCCATGGAAGAATGTTCCCATTGTAAGAGAGGATGATTAAATGGTATGATTGCATTTACCTTAAAAACTACATATACACATAAGTACATACGCATAAAGAGTCTGGCAAGATAACAATAATAGAGGTTAGCTCTGGGTGAGTAGTATGGAGAAGTGTTTTACTTTGTTTTATACTTTATTATTAATAAAGTTTTATGAACATGCGTGCACCTGTCTTATAATGTGAAAAGCTATTGCCATTCTGAAGGGAAAAAAAGACAGTGACAGAGAATCAGCCACAGCTGCTGAAACAAGGTGAAGATCTATAAATGAAGTATCTGTGTTTTAGAATTAGTAAAAATGAAATCTGTTTTAGAAGCAGTTAAAGGGGCTCTACTGGGATTTCAGTAATTGTAATATCCAGAAATAACAGCCACATATTTAGACATAGTTTGCTTTCATCAAATCAACTAGGTTCAGCAGCAGAAATATAATTTTTTGGACTCAAAAGGACATTTAAATAGGTTATAAACATCCAGTCTCCTGAAATTTCAGCCACATTAGGAGTAAACCAAACCAAGTCTAAACAATTTTTCTTAAGTACCTGGCCTTAATTCATAGCTCCGTGGTAACAGGGTCCTGACACTGTCCAAAAGCCAATGCGTGGCACTTGATGTATTTATTAAAAACAAAACTTTAAAGACTTGCCTGGATTTTGGTGCTGGCAGTTCCCTGAATTAACTAAAATGAGATCGATCACCTAGGAAAGGGGCTAAGAAGAGCTAACACTTATGCCAAACCCTGCACAGGCACAAAATTTCGGCTCAAATTTTATTTCGATTTCTTGAGTAACTGGAATCCTTCTGTTTTCCATTAGAATTCTCCAGACACCAAAGATTTCTTTCACTCATAATCCTTTGGGGGGTTTCAGTTATAGTTAATCACCTTCAATATGTCCAATTAAAATGAAAAATTCAGTCAAATAATTGTGGTTTGTCTACATGAAGCCAATATAAATTATTTTTCACAGTACTGACCTTCTGGGGGAAAAATTATTTTTGGCCTGAATAAGCTTTGGGGAAAATCTTCACCCAAGCCTATATCACATTCTCACAGAAGAACCTAATTAGTAACTTATTATAGGAAAGAATATGCTTATTTTATGGGTTTATAAATACCTCAAATCAGAAGTAGTGTATACCCCATATATACAGGGTCCAAACTTCACAGGACAAGCTAAACTTACAGCCCTAAATATAAGTTTAAAAATGACCTACATTGGGCTTCCCTGGTGGCGCAGTGGTTAGGAATCCGCCTGCCAATGCAGGGGACACGGGTTCGAGCCCTGATCTGGGAAGATCCTACATGCTGCAGAGCAGCTAAGCCCGTGCGCCACAACTACTGAGCCTGCGCTCTAGAGCCCGCGAGCCACAACTACTGAGTCCGCGTGCCGCAACTACTGAGGCCCACGTGCCTCGAGCCCGTGCTGCGCAGCAGGAGAAGCCACTGCAATGAGAAGCCTGCGCACCACAACAAAGAGTAGCCCCCACTCACCGCAACTAGAGAAAGCCCGTGCGCAGCAACGAAGACCCAACGCAGCCAAAAATAAATAAATTTATTTTTTAAAAAAATGACCTACATTGTGGTGGTGTATGTATGTGTTTGTCAAACTCGGAGAACTCCAGGCTAAAAAGGGTTAATTCTACTATATACATGTAAATTACACCTTAATTTAAAAAATGGGAAAAAGTGACCTAGGCAATTTCATTATCTATTAGTAAGAAGCTAATTACAGATTATACAATCCTCTTGCCTTTCCTCTTCTGTTACCTTCTGCTATCTACTTTTAAAATTTATTTTATAAACAGGTAGTTCATGGATTTGTCTAAATTACATCCCTCCAGCTACCTTCTCTTTTGAAAACTTCCTGCATCATCACAATCTTTCCCCTTCTGCTGGATCATTTTTACCAGCACATAAACATGTATTTTTTCTTTCATCTTAAAAACAAAACACAAAAACAACTTTTATTAACCATACACAGCTCTCCAGCTACCAACTCATTTCTGTTGCCCTCTACAGCAAAACTCACAAAATCTGTCAACATCTGCTGTGTCCACTTCTCCACTCTGTTTTCTTTAACCCACTCCCATTCCCGCCCCTCAACTTCACTGAAACAGCTCTTGCCAAGATCACCTCCACATTGCTAAATCCAATGGTCAATTCTCAGTTTTCAACTTAACCTTAACCTACCAGCCGTATCTGATACTTTTTAAAAACACACCTTCTTTTCAAACACTCTCCACTTGGCACCCAAACCTCCGTTCTCTCTTGGTTCTCCTCCAAACCCACTGGTTTCTCCTTCTCAGTCTTGGTGGCTGGACCCTCCTCTCTAAAAACATTCGGGAGCCCCTTACATCGGTCCTCCGACTATTCTCTGTCATCTCTTCCTCACTAGGTGGTCTGACAGCTCCCATGTATATTTCTCCAGATTAACTCTCTCTCCCAAACTTCAGATTCATGTATCCAACTGTCATTTCAAATATCTCCATTTTGATGTTTAACAGGCATCTCAAACTTAACATGCTCAAAATATAATTCCTGACTGCTCCCCATCCCACCCAGAAACCTCCTCCTCCCATCTCTCTCTTCATCTCATTAAATGTCAACTCCATTCTTCAACTGTTTAGACCAAAAGAGATCACTGTTGACCTTCTCTTATAGCCTACATACAATCCATTAATAAACCCTATTGGTCCTATCTTTAAAAGTGTAACCTGAATAGAAAACAAACTAGTGGTTACCAGTGGGGAGGAAGGGGAGGGACAATATAGGGGTGGGGGAGTACGAAGCACAAATTATTGGGTGTAAGATAGGCTCAAGGATGTACTGTACAACACAGGGAACATAGCTAATGTTTTGTAGTATCCGTTCACGGAAAATAACCTTTAAAACTTGTATATACTAAAAAAAAGGCAGATGGACAATGTAAAAAAAAAAAAAAAACCCCGAACAATCTATGTAGCAAGAGGTGGCTGTGTCAGAACACTGCTGGTTTACATTTATGATGGTGGTCCTTCTTTTAAATTTTTACTTAGTTCTTTGCTATACGTCTGTATCCATACCCACAATAAAAATGATTTAATGTTGGGCTTCCCTGGTGGTGCAGTGGTTGAGAATCCGCCTGTCAATGCAGGGGACACGGGTTCGAGCCCTGGTCTGGGAAGATCCCACATGCCGTGGAGCAACTGGGCCCGTGAGCCACAACTACTCAGCCTGCGCGTCTGGAGCCTGTGCTCCGCAACAAGAGAGGCCGCGACAGTGAGAGGCCCGCGCACCGCGATGAAGAGTGGCCCCCGCTCGCCGCAACTGGAGAAAGCCCTCGCATAGAAACGAGGACCCAACACAGCCAAAAATAAATAAATAAATAAATAAATTTTTTTAAAAGAAAAGATGACTACTATCTTAAAAAAAAATGATTTAATGTTTACAAAAAATAAAATAAAATGTTATCTGGAATACAACCACTCCTCATCCACTCCACTGCTACCACTATGATCCAAGTCACCGTTTCTAGACTCAATTATTGCAATATCTTCCTGATTCACCCACCCGTCCTGCGTTAGGCCCACCTCACCCCACAGAACTACCCCCAAGCTTCCCAATACAGTAGTCACTAGATCAGAGGCTATAAAGCACGACTTTCGTAGTCAGTACAACTGAGGACCTAACTTCTAAACGTATTTAATTTTAACGAATTTAAATTTAAAAACTGAAGCAGTATAAAATATTTTCCCATTAAAAACAGCATTATTGTTTCGGTAGTTCTACATTTCACCTCAATTGTTGAAAATTTAACATCTAAACAGAAATGTGCTCTAAGTGTAAAATACAGATTTTCAAGGCTAAGTAATCAAAACCTAACTCTCTAAAAATTTGATTGATTACATGTTCAATGATAATGTTTCGGATATTGGATTAAATAAAATCTATCATTCAAATTAATTTTACGTTCTTTTTACCTTTTTAAATGTGGCTACTAGAAAATTTTAAATTATGTGACTTATATTATCCTACTGAACAGCACTGCTCTATTTACCATCACACAGCAGTCAGAGTGATCCTGCTTTGTGGAGTAATTCTCTTTGAAACTCTCCAGTGGCCTTTGCATCTCCGTCTGTGTGATGGTTTACAGAGCCCTGTGCCACCTGACCCCTCCTTTCTGACCTCATCAGCTGTCAACTCTCTCCCTTCAGTCCACTACATTCACCCAGGCCTCTTTGCTGTTCCTCAAACCATGACAAGCAAATTTCTACCTCGTGGCCTTTGTCCTTAAAAGTTTCCTCTGCCGGCAACTTTCTTCCCCCAGATTAACTACATGCCTTATTCCGCAGCTTCCTTGAAGACTCTGCTCAGTTGTCAGTGTATCAGAGATGCCTGATCACCCTACATCAGCACTTCTTCACTTACTGCGACTTTCCACCAGAGTGCTTATCTGTATATGATGTTCTGCAAATTTATATTTACTTGCTTATAATCATACAAGCACCCACTCTCAGAATGTTAAGTTCTATAAGAACAGGGGATTCGTTATCTCATTCACTGCTGTATCTCCAGCACCTAGCACAGTGCCTGGGACATAGCAAGAGTTCAACAAATATTTGTGGGATGGATGAATGAATGAATGAATGAATGCACAAATACACGAATGTCTGCATGGAAGCATGTGGTACAAATTCGGGAGACAGGAGTATACAGTTAAACTAAGTCTCCTCTCATCCCCGAACACCACCTAACCATTCCCTTCCCTAGTGACAGCTACAGGCACCAGTTCATATATAACCTTTCAGAAATACTCTAGGCATATACAAACATATATGCATACATACCCTTTTTTCCTTACACATACGGTTTGCATGTTGCTTTTTTACCACTTAACAATACTATATCTATTTTAGATGTCTTTCCATACCTACGAACATACATATGTAATTTTGCTTCAATATTTACTTCGTTAGCTATGCAATACTTCTTTTTATGGCTCTAGCAGCTTATCTGAGTCCCTTAATCATGGAAAGCTTTTAGTGTTACAAACATTTATTAACAGTAAAATCTTTTATTACTACAAATAATACTGCAATGACTACACACATGTCTTTACACACATGGGTTGTACCAACTGGCTGTACCAATTCACCCTCTGTTCAGAAATGTATGAAATGTATTCATTTCCACATATCCTTACCAACTCAGCGTGTTATCAAACTTTATTGTTGTCAACCTTTAGGTTAAAAATAGTATCTCACATTGATTTTATTTTGGTTTTATTATTATGAATAAGGCTGACGTGTTTCGTTTAAAAGTCATCTAAATTTTCCTTCCTGAGAATTATGACCAACTTTCTATTGGCTGTTGATGATTTTTTTTATTGGTTGACCCTCTTTAAATATTGAAGGAATAAGAGTATTCTTTGTTATGCCTGCTGAAAATATTTTTCCCAATTTGACATTTGTCTTTGGCTTTTATATATGATTTTCTTTCCACATTTTAAAAGAATGTTGTCAATCTCATAGTTCTTTCCTTTTATGACTTTAGTGTCATTAAAAAGGTCTGTGAGTCTGTTTAAATATAAAAATAAAGGAGGTCGGAGTAACTGCAAAGTTTATTTATTTATCTTCGCTTCCCACCCTGAAGCTGCATGTTATACGTGGGTGTGCTATGTTTTACTCATCTTACAGGTTTGGTATTTCCAGTTGGATATGCTGTTCGTTGAATTTAATTATCATTCATTACATACTAAAGACTGTATTAAACATCCCCCATGTTTTCCTATAATACTTCGATGCCTTCATTTTAAATTTTACATCCTTGACCATCTGGAATTTATTTGATGTGAGAAGTGAATGATCCAATTTATTTTTCCTAAATGGCTACTTTTAATGAGTAATCTACTCCCCCTCCCCCATGCTAACATGAAAGTCTACCTTATTGACTTTCTATTTGCTCCACTGATCTGCCTACTTATGTGACAGTATCATGTGCTTCACTTCATTCACAATTAACATTTCAAACAGAGAATAAGGAGACTCAGAAAAAGAAAAGTGTCAAGCATCTCTTTCCTTCCCACACTACCTTTTAATTATTTGTTAATAATTGTTTTAAAGGATTATCGATCAGTTTCAAATACAGTACTAATGAGGTCAAGTCACAGGTCGATTCTGGAATAGGCCCATTCATTTTGCAAAGAGCAAAGATTCCACAACCTTCAGACTCTATTTCTAATTTCAGCCGGCCATCTAGAAAGCAACATATGTCACTGAAGAGAGAGTAAAGTAGGGGGAACAATATGATGGCTCTGGGGATATCTACCACCTTTATTTGAAAAATAACTCAGGCCCAATAGATCAACAGCACTATCTTCATAAATGAAACGCATATTAATTGCTCGTAATTAATTTGAAAAGACAACATATCCAACTGGAAACAGCAAATCTGTAAGACTGTAAAATACAGCACATCCATGTATAAGGTGCATGTCAGGAATGGGAACTGAAGGTAAATACAACTTGCAGTCACTCTGACTTCATTTGTTTTTGTTTAAATATACTCACATTTTTTTTTTTTGTTTTCGTTCTATTTATAGGTTAGCTACTACAATGTGCGTTATCTATATGCACCCTATAACACTGTTATGTTCTATTTTGTTGCATCTGTACTCAATCATGTTCACCAAAGTTGCCAAGATTAAATCCAAAGGCCACCATCCATTACTAAACTTTTTAACGTGGGTGACCATAATATCACTGCAAATGGGAAGGGAGAGAAATAGAAGATATAAGTTCATAACATCTCCAAAGTATAATGGTTAAAGTGACCTCTAGAACCCCCCTCTCTGTATGTGGTTCCAAAATGGAAATCAAGTATCCTTAATGCATAGATAAAGACAGAAGATCTGCAATGCACATTCCTACATATCATAGGCATGGAAGCCAAAGCCGGGATGTTTTTGCAGCTGTCAGAGCACAGGACTTCTGGGATTTCCCCGCAGTGGACCACCTCACCAGAATCTTTCCAAAGAACCACAGAAAGGACCCTTGAAATGACCATAACAAAAAACAGCTCTACAGCCCTCAGGGTATACTCCTAATGGGTCAATAAATCTTTTACGTCAGTCTTTCCTACATACTTTCCCTAGAGGATCAAGTCTTTTCTCTCGGCTTTGATAAGCATTTTTACTTGGAGGACACCTTTTAAAACAATTAGCTAGCTCCCTCTTTCTCTGGTATCCAGAACCATAAATGCCCCGGGTTCTTCAACTTGAAAGGAGAAAAACATTTCTTTTTCCATCTTCCTACATGTCAGGATTTAAACAGGGCCTATTCATTTCTTAGATGAACTCCTCAATTCAAGCTCTAGTATCTGGAATATTATAACTGTTTTCATTTAGTTCGTCAAACCTCAAAGCTAAAAGATCTTAGAAATCATTTAGTCCATTCTCACTGGGTTTCTTTTGTAGGACCCTTCCCTTCCAATACTTTGTCGATGTCCATCCAAAAACATGCATCTCATCTAGAGGCTGGATCCTACTGCTTCTTCACTGGCTTCTTTATCTTTATTTAAAATATGTCCTTTTGTCCTTTTTCTATTTACCCTGCTCAGACAAGGACGTCTTTTAATTCTTAATTTTCTCATTTCTCTTCCACCTCCTTAATTAGAATTTCCCAGTTTTGGACACTCTATCTTCTGATTAATAATTGAATTAGTTTACCATATGGCCTCAAACAACTTGGTTCTTCCAAGCCTTCTCCCAGTAATTCTTACCAAATGTGCTTGGACATAGGATACAAAGGGGGTGAACAAAAGTGGGAGAGGGCAGTGTCCCTCTTATTCAAAATACATATTTCTGGGCTCCACTAAACACCTAAAGAAACCAGGTGGGAATGCATATTTTAAACAAGTGCCTCAGGTGATTATTAGGATCAAGCAAGACTGGGACAAACTGCTGCAAGTGTCCCTTTCCTCTCTGTTCAAATTAAGGAAGTAATGGAGTCTAAGTAGACTCTTTCTACTACACTTACCTCTATTTTCATTTTAAAAAGAGAAAGGGCCAAGTGACCCTTATATTATTATTATCATCATCATTTGTCTCTTGTTCTTAAATGTTGTATCTTTTCAATGTTTAGCCTATTTTCAACCACTACTTTTAGCACCATCACCACAGCCAACACACCTGCCAGCTGGCACACAGACGCTGTCTGCACGCCTAGAAAAGAGTGTGAACAGAAAGCAGCACATTTTATCTGGTACCAAGAGCCACTGAATGGCTAGAGTAGATCAACGCAGCTGGGTGCAACCACAAGGGTCAGAACTGATGAGCATTAGAACACCCAAAGGCACTGAATTGGAGATCACTCTCAAGAAGAAGCCCACAACCCTCTGAGATGGTAACCTGCCCCAGACAGTGTTAACAAATAAATCATTTTAAGTTTACAGTCAAGAGAAGCTATTTTTCTAATATTTACAAAAGGTGGCAATGACTGCAGACAGATCCAGAGTTTAAAAGGTGTGTTCTTAAAATAAATTTAAAACTTTAGGACACAAATTCAAAAAGACCAAAGACCACCTGTGAATCAGAATTTCAAAGGCAGTTCTTTTCCTTAGCAAGTAAGAAAAGGGATCATTATATTCTATATGTCATGCTAAGTAGCTCATTCAAAATTGCATTGTTACAAATTTCTTATTTCAATAATATGTTCCACTGAGAGCTATTACTGAAGCTACATTTAAACCATACTGTCAAGAGTAGGAAATCTTAGACACCAGTATCAACAAACTCTTTTGTATTAAAATCTTGCCCATTAAAAGATTCTGCAAACTTTTATAAATAAGTTCTACTGGGTCTACTTGGCACACAGTAAGTGCTCAGTTAGAAGCCTCTTCATCTTTCTGTCAGAGAAATTGCCAAGAGAGCTGCCAAACTTTGCAAGAGAGAGCCAAATGCTGAAAACAAAGCCCCCTGCTGATGATCTCCAGCTTTAGAGTCAAGACCCAAAAGTTCACTTGAAAACTGGTTGCTTAAAACTTGGTAGAAAGGAAGAATGCTATTACACCATCGGTTCCTGGAGCCACTTGCAAAACAGAGTTAGCTCATAATACACTTTAAGGCACAACACTCATACCTGCTCCTAAACAACAGCGTAAAAGGTTTTCTTTTCAGAAAGATGTAGGTGTCCAGCAAATCTTCCCTCTGACTTCCACACCAGAAATGAGAGATTTCTAGGTCACCATCAATAGGTTCTAATTGCATAAAAATATGTAAGGCAGAGAGAATGTCTACATCAGTCACTCTCTGGGTATTCTGAATTGGAGAACAATGAATAGGGAAGGCTCAGACTGCCTCAGACATCAGTTTTTGCTAAAGAGTTCACACATAAGGCAGGGACCACAGGCACTTCACTCTAGAAGTCTTCTTTCAGCCAGTACATTGTTCTTAAACTGAAGGGTTAACAGCCTCAATTACTTCTGCGCTGTTGTTGCTGATGCTGTAACGTACTGTCATGCCTACATTTATGATCATTAAGTATTAAGTGTCATGCCTACATTTATGATCATTAAGTATATTATTTTTTAATATAAATTTATTTATTTATTTTTACTTTTGGCTGCGTTGGGTCTTTGTTGCAGTACGTGGGCTTCTCACTGCGGTGGCTTCTCTTGTTGTGGAGCACGGGCTCTAGGCGCATGGGCTTCAGTAGTTGTGGCACGTGGGCTCAGTAGTTGTGGCTCATGGGCTCTAGAGCGCAGGCTCAGTAGTTGTGGCGCACAGGCTTAGTTGCTCCGTGGCATGTGGGATCCTCCCGGACCAGGGCTCGAACCCGTGTCCCCCTGCATTGGCAGGCAGACTCTCAACCACTGTGCCACCGGGGAAGCCGCTGACACACATTTTTGATAACTGCAATCTATGATGCTGTCAAAGTTATGTACCACATGTGAGGTCACCAACTTTTTTTTAGGGCTCTCTATTCCATCAAAACTATACATTCTTTGGTCAAAATTATAAAAGTTCTTACTCTAATCAAACCTATAACTTGGTAAATCCATTTTAAACTCCGTGTAAGTTGGTTATCTTAGAAAAAAATTCAACTGCTCCATATTGCTATTCCTTAAAAAAGCAAAATGTACATAGATCGATTTTAAACTCAATCTTAATTCAAACAATGATCTGAAAAGTTTTGAAATCTCTAAATTCTATTGTCATTATTTGAAGCAAAGAAAATCTTCAGGGAAGCCCACAGGTCCTAGCTCAGAGCAAGAGACATTTTTAATAACCTCCTTGAATCTTGCTATCTTTCCCAGTCCTTTCCTTAGACCAACTAAACATTTAGAAAATCGTTTAACATTTGCTCAATATGCAAATTTTGAACTACGGTTCAAAGAATTTTTTGGCTATTATATGTTATTACTAACTTTACAGTGTAGGGTAGGGCAAAATTTTAGTAAGTGCCTAATATGTGAAAGATCTGGCGCTCAGCACTGGTTTTCTAAGAGCTAACTTTAAGAAATACATAAAGTTGTAATGTATAAAAACACAGTATATGGGAGCATAGAACTTCTCTACGTGTTACTTGTAAAAGGACAGATTTTTACTTTACTCATTATGAACTCCAGGAATTAAAAAACTATTTTTTTGACTGCTTTCATTACATGCATATCGCGTCCAAGCTCTTCCTTCTTATTCTTTTCAGCAGATAAACATTTCCCTCTTTCCATTAGCTTACTCTAACCTCATTATCTTTTTTTTAAAGAGGGCAACTGCAACACATCATTTCAATTAAACTCAAAATATTTCTCCCACATTTCTTATTCAAAGATCTTTAGAAATAAGTCTCATGGCTTCACACTGAAGATAAAATAGTCTCTCACTAAATGCAAATGATGTTTCATACTGCAATTTCATTTTGAGCCTTAATACCTATTGTGTAATTACAAACTTTTGCCACCTAAGTATTCCTTATATATTTTATAATGGCTTCGTTTTTTTCCCTAATATTCTTTATGACTTAATAATCATTTTCTCCATCACTTAAAGGCACTAAAATTAGCTTTCTCACATTTCCACTAATTACACATAAAATTTTTAAGATTAAGAAAAGCCTCTTCAAAAAGTATGTTACTCAGAATATGTTACTCTATACTGTTTCTCAAATCCTGAATGTAAAAGAATAAATTTGAAATGACTAAGTTTTCTTTATTCACTGATTAAGTCAGATTTATGGCCGCCCCTCCCGTTTCCAGCTACTGTGAATTTTGAATGAAACAACCTCATTTGTAACAGAAGAAACATCTGTTGCTTTTTCTCTTCATCAGGGCTTTCCCAACTGAAAGAAAGCCTCTCTGCCTGACCTCCTCTCCCACTCCCCCGCCCCCCCCCCCACACTAAGTTCCTTCAAACTTTTTTTAAAAGTAAATGTATGATTGAAAATTGTACCGTGTCCATTTAAAATGTCATAGTTTATCTAGAGATATTCACTTTACTACAGTTCAAATAATGAGTAAATATTACATACATCACAAAACCAGAGATGTGACTGGGAGACTATTAATTATAACTAAAATGCAGGCTTCCAGAGTACACTTGAAGTGATCAGCTCAAGTTGTCACACACTCCAGGCTCACGCAGTTATGGTTTATGGTAAAGATTTTCTTCACAGGATCCAGATTCATATAGGATCTTGCACGCTATATTTTCTTTGCCAATCCAACGCGAACATAATGGCAGTCACTACCCCAAGAGGCAGACACCAAATGGTGTCACCCAAACTCTCACACTGTGCCTCGTAATAAACCATAAAGCAGTGGAATGCACCGGCCCCTTTATGAGCAAACAATGCCTGAGCTTCATTAGAATACAGCTGACATTTTCAAAGCACAAATACTTTTAAGAAAAATGTACTAGGAGAAAAGGAGAATGAAACAGCTATAAAAGCTGAAACGTTTTTGTAAGTGTCAGGTTTATTTCAAAGATCCTGAGGAAGCATATTTTGCTGTTGACAATTTCAAAGTTTTAGTAAATGGAAAAAAAAATGTAGAGTTAGAGGCAAAGCTTATTTTTTATTAACTACTGGAAAGAAATGAAAGTAAAAACTCACATCTGAATTGCACTCACAAGTAAGAACCACGAAGTACCTTTAATATTATTCATTTCTTTAACTGCTTCTTTAGTTCTTGCACGGAGAAAATGGAGCTCCAGAATTATCTTTATATTTCAATTGATTTATATAAGTAACTGAGTGATAAACTAAGCTTACTCTACCCCTCCCCCCCCCACCCCAACCCCCATACCCTGTAGTTTTCCTGTCTGCAACAAGCAAGGACGTCTTGAATTCAGCGTGCTCCTGGCTATTTATCAATTTAACACTGCTGCTGTTGAAAGAATATAAAATAAACCCTGTAAAAACGCACCCAGCAGTAAGAAACAAAATGATCTCTCTTACCTGGTCTAAAGAAGCATGCCTCTCACTGCAGTACCAACAACACTCTACAGTCTTTGTTACCATTCAGTGGAAACTTGAGACTGTGTCAGACATGAGCAATCGAGCTCAGAAACACTCAATTTAAAATACTTCTCAGTAAAACTAAAAAGATGCTCAAGAAAATAGTTTCGTTACTGGCTTTCAAAAGACATATGAATACTGTCTACTGCAACAAAGACACTTAAAAACGAACAAAGTACAGGTCTTACTGTTTTAGAAATAGGCTTAAAATAGAAGTGGTGAAACAATACAATGCCTAACTCCACCCTAACATTTTTCTAAAAATAACTTGAATTTTAACTGGCTAAAAACCAAGATGGAACTTACTCATGAAACCTGCATATTTCGAATTATACATGTCAGGGTATTTGCGGGCTCCGAAGCAGTCACAAAGCAGGAGACCTTAGTGCATCTTGAAAGCAGAGCAAAAGCACCATGAGTTTCAGGGGGGAAAAAAAAAAAAAGGAGGAGAAACTCTTGAAAAACTAGTCAGGCTTTTCAACCTGTAATAACTGTCCAGCTCCTCTGGGAGGAAAAAAAAAAGTCCTGGTTCTGCCCCCTGAGATAGGAGGCTATGCTTCAATGCCAAAATGAATGACAGGCCCATTTCTGATATCAACAAAGAACAGCTTAGTGGTGCTCGAATTTTTTTCACTTTCCCACACAGTCAGAAGTTCCAACTTTTTCAGGTTAGTACCTTTGTATCTAGGGTTAAGTACCTTTCTCCATTTTCTCGAGAGAACCCAATTATGTTGTCCTAGTTTTTTAAATGATTAATTAAAAATACATACCTAATTATCTTACTCGGTTTTTCCTAGGCAGGAAGCTGAACAAAAGACGACCTCTTAAATTCCTTTCCAAATCTAACCTTTGCAATATCAGATTACCATATGACTAATTATTAATATTAATAAGCTGTTCCTGCATCCTGACAATGGGCACCAAGAGAAACAAAAAGTAGGTAACAAACATAAAAATAAGGTAAAGGAGACTATAAAATTTTCAACCAGCTCGGTGTAAAGATCATTTATTAAAGTACATGTCTCTGATTATACAAATTCAAAACAATAAACGCTTCAATCAACAGACATATGAGCCCAGCACTATTTTGGGCTCTGTGGATACAGCAGTGAACACAAGAGACAAAAGCCAAATGAAAATCCCTGTCTTCAGTGGTTTATATCTCAGTTCCCTGAAAGTGTAGCTCTCTTGGATGAATAAGGTTACCTTTCCTCCTTTGATTAGGTACCACCTAATCTGAAATATTCCTCTCTGAAAGTATGTCTTGACAACAGCTCCAGCAGGGCAAGGATCTTGCGCTTGGTTTAGTGCTGTATCCCCAGTGGCTAAAACAGAGCCTGTTAGACACCCCAATAAACATATACTGAATGAAACAGATCAAACAGAGCTTTTTCTTAGTCAAGTTTTTCTTTGTAAACAGACTATGTACCACACATTACACTTATATACACACAGAGATATGTCAAAAATAATATAGCATAGGGTATAAATTAAATTGAGCTGCAAGTACATATTAGCTTAAAATTGAAAATACAACCTCTATGGCTCTGTATCTTTTCAGATTCTAAAATCTGTTTTCAATATCAAATATGAGGTCACTATAATATTTGAGTAAAGGAATCAGTTAAAATTCTATACACTAAGGTTTTTGTGGACTATCAGTTTTCAGAGGAGTTTTGAATAAAAAAAGAAGAAACCTGAAAATTACCCAGCATCCAATCAGTTTTGTGTATTAAAATCTAACGTGGTTACATCTGTTTATATACCCACATTTGGAAATAATTTTAATCTCCCTATCCTGCTTCTCACCATTCTTGATCGCCTTACCAGAAACCACACAGAGTAAATAAGCACATACCTCTAACCTGTGAGGTTAGCCAGAAGTGATTGCCCACGTCACCCAAGGCCAGGATATTCAGGGGCTAGATATTGTCATACCTACTCTGCTACAGTCTTAAAAGGAAATTAAACTTTCTAATACTCAGGTACACTGATCCTACTACTTCTAGTAGTAGGAAGTAGGCAGAGCATCCCCTCCCCCGCCCCCAGGGCTGGACCGTAATTTACATGTTCAAATATTCTACCTGGAATAGTTAGTATATATTCTAACAATAAATTAACAGTAACCCAAGGTCAGGAAGACATTGTGATGACTGAGGTCAAGTAATGAATAAAATAACATGGGCCCAAAGTAGGATTCCATTGGTCCTGCAGGAGCAATGTTTTTTCTCCCTAACCATCATTCATCTTTCCTTCAACAAATACTTATTGAGCACCTATTATGTATCAGGCACTGAGCTAGGCAGCAAATTGACCTGCTCCTTATTGTCTGCTCCAGAGGTCTGACCTTAAGCCTTTCTCTACCATGTTTCCTTGTCCCTGTTTCCCTTCCTTGCCAGTGCCCCCTTTCAACTCCCACATTCTTCATTCACACTGCTCTTCAATCTACTCCCAAGCCTTTCTCAGCAGGCAGCTTGATCACTACCCTTCTGTATGCCTTCATGAGTGTACGACACATTGTGGGGAAGTTCATGAGTCTTCCCACCGGCATAATAAAATGCATCTTATGTAGGTTCTCCCAAACAATTTCTCCTTAATCTTAGATAGAAAATCTACTTAAGGGAATTCCCTGGCAGTCCAGTGGTTAAGATCCTGCACTTCCACTGCAGGGGGCCTGGGTTCGATCCCCAGTCAGGGAACTAAGATCTTGCAAGCCGCACAGAGTTGCCAAAAAAAGAAAGAAAATCTACTTAAGCATTATATTATTTACAACTACTGATTATCTAGCAAACACCAAAGGGGACAAGCCATTCTCTTCCCCAAGTTTATAAGCTAACTTATTTGGACTAGGGTTTGCTATGTCTATTGGCCATCTGACCAACGATTAACCATATTTTACAGATACACTTGTGACTCTATAGGCAGAAATTACACTATGATAGCACAATAATAGTTTTTACTTGCCCCATGCCTGCTAAATATAACTATCTACCAGATCCATATCATGAGGGACATACTTATTCACATTTTCAAGTAAAATGTCTAATCTCCCTGATGAGGGCTATGCCTAAAGCAAAGAGTTCCTGCTACCACTCGCACAGGTAAGTGTCGGTTTCTTAAAAATATCATATAGTATTTTTTTATGCACTCTCATGTTTATTGCAGCATTATTCACAATAGCTCAGACATGGAAGTAATCTAAATCTAAACTTCCAGCTATAAGATGAATAAGTTCTAGGAATCTAATGTATAGCATAGTGACTGTAGTGAACTTCACCTTTGCACCTCCTCTTCCTCTTTCTACCTTTGAAATGTAGACATCTTTCAAGGTTCTGCCCTTGATGCTCCTTTCTCCAAGATTTATATTTCCTCTTTGGAGGACATTACCCATTTCTATGGCTTTATCACCTCTATGTAGACGACTACAAAAATGTATACTTCTAGTCTTGGGCTTCTCTGCTCTAAACTCTTATTTGCAATGGCCTATTGGACATCTCTGTCTGCAAGTCCCACGACGTCAACGCAACTTCTGCAGGACTGAGCTCCGCGTCTCCTGTCCCAAAGCAGCTCACCCTCCGGCATTCCCCATCCTTGTTACAGGCATCACCACCCTGAAAAGAAAGTGATTTTCTATTCTTGCCTCTTCCTCACCATCCAAATGACCACGTTGTTTCCAGTTGTTGTTTTTTTTTTTCCTAAAACACACATCATTTCCCTGATTTAAAAAACAAAACAAAAGGAATAAGAAATACACCTTTTGATGACCTCCTGATGGCTAGAGCTGCACTATCAACAGTGGTAGCCTCAGCCACATACGGCTATTTAAATTTAAACGGATTAAATTTAAATAAAATTAAAAATTCAGTTCCCAGTTGCACTAGACACATGTTAAGTCCTCAACATCTGGCTAACAGCTTGCAGATCCAGAACATTTCCACCATCACAGAAAGTTCTATTAAACATCTCTGGTCTAGACAATAATAGCAAACGACCTAAGACTGCTGTCTAAATTTTCCTCAATCTGGCCCCTTTCTAAACTTATCTTCTACCAAAATCCCTTTGCGTGCTTTAGTCACAGCTGAATTAGCGGAGCCGAATGAATCAAGCCGAAGGCTTTCCAGGATGAGGGAGGCATTTGCCAGTACCTCAGAGAAGGATCTGTGGAAAGGGAAGAAACCAAAGGCGCTAGAGAGGACCGACATAGTTCACTAAAGCCCTCACAAGTTAGGAAGGGACGGAACTTTAGACCTAAGATTTTCAGCCCTAGAGAAAGAATATGTTACAATAGAGAAAGCATGAGCATTGGAGTCACAACACTTCACCCAAATTCAGGTATTAGTTGAGTTATAAGGTAAAGAAACTCAACTCACACTAGTCTGACTTGAAAAGAAATTAGTTGGCTCAACTGGCTAGCTCACCGAATGCAAGAAAAGGTTAGAGAACCAAACTAGGAGGGTCAGGGGGCAGCAGGGTCTCAGGAACTCTCAGGCTGCTAGGACTGGGTCTGTCTGACTCCTTTCTTTTACCTCTGATTTTTCTCTCACGCCAGCATCATTCTCTTTCACTACAGATCAGTATTCTTCAGCTGGTGGGAAACATGGTCATTGACGTGTCACTAGTTTTGTATCTTACAGATTCCACTAACCCTCTCTCAGCCTGGGCCTTAACATAACAGGAAGACATTCATTGGCTGAATTTGGGTCAGGCGCTCGTCCTGGCCAGTGAAATGCTGTCAAAGCGATGATGTGCTGGGAAACAATCAACTGTGGCCAGAAGGACATAATCACGAAAATGGAGTAGCTAGGTAGATGAGGAAGAGATCTGTGGAGGGGTTTCCAGGCATCTCACAGATGCCACTAAAATCTCTAGCTGAATCATTTAAATATAAGAGAGTAAATGATTTGCCACTAATCTAGTAAAAGGTAAAGTCAAGATTTCGCTCTAGGTTTTCTGACTCTGATGTCTGTACTCTTTTCATTAGAATATTCCTAAATCATCAAAGGGTTGGGGGTGAGGGTGGAGGGTGGGGTTGGAGGGTAGGTGAGGGTATGTTATCCACTTACCTCTTTAAGGCCACACTGTTCACTTTGCAACAGACTCTTCCCTAAACGGCAAGAACTTTAGCTTTCAGACTTCCTTCCCTTTTCAGAAACTAATTTTTCCCTCTTCACTGAGTTCATCTTAACGTTTAAGATGCAGAGATCGTTCCTTTCTAACTGCTGCCCAACTGAAAACATCCTCCTTGCCGTCTGACCGAATTTTTTTAAAGTGTGATATCCATAGCTGCTCTCTCACCTTTTTACAAACTATTAATTATATTTCAATTCTTAAAAAAGGCACCAAGTGCCTCCTACATGATACCTACTGTGCTAGGCACTAGGGATATAAAAATAAAGGGCATAGTCCTTAGCCTCAAAGAAACAACCCAATTTGGCTTCTCTGCAAGTGCCCAAATGAAACTGTACTGTGTAGAGCAGACAAGGAGCTCTACTTGGTAAATCAATGTACACTTACGCTCCATAACCTTGCGAATTGGACCTTGCTGACCTCACAAATCTCACGTTCTTAATACCATTCAAATTATCCTCTCTTGGCTTTTGTAAAGACTTTTGTAAAGACTATTTCTTCTCTGTTTCACCCCAACCTTCTAGGCTGGTTCCTTTTATTTTCTTCTCATTACTTGTATTCTAAATGGCTCAACCACGGCTCTCTGTTCTTACTATATTTTTGTTTTAGAAGGTGACTGGCCACAAAATTTATTATCCACACTGGGTTAACCATTGAGAGTTAAAGGGGGCACACTATTAATAATTATACTGGGATACAACTGAAGCAGTTTGGAAAAACTGGATCATATGGATTCCTGCTTAAAAACCTTCAGTGGTTCCCTTCTCCAAATCCTTCAGCATAGCATACAAAAACCTATTTAGAACTAATTGTCTCTTACAGATTAAACGCACACCTTTTTTATGGCCTTCACTCAGTCCTCAGAGTACACTCAGACTACATTACATCCAGTGGAGAGTCTCACTTGATTTCTTCCCCATTCAACAGAAATCTCATTACTTCCCCCCTGTCAATAGTACCCAGAAACTAAGAAGCCCAATTATTTAGATGAGAAAATGGAGGTTTACCACATCAAATAACTTGTATAAATGCTACAAAATGGTAGAACTATGATTCTAATCCAGTTCTTAATTTCTTAAAGTCCACACATTTAAAGTCTACGGATATTAATTAGAGATATAAATTCAATGAGTAGATGTAATCAAAAGGCTTACTAAAATCTAGTATTGTTCTTTGTGTCAAATATTAGTTCATTAATGCCAATTAAACTATTCCAGATGAGAAAAAGATAAAGAAAATCATTTCAGTTCCCCTGCCTAAAAATCTGATGGTTCCCTCATCAAATAAACCACACTACACCCTTAATGATCGGATCCCAAATTGCTTTTCAAGGTCTATTTCCCACAACTCCAGAGGCATGAATTATTTACCATTCCCTGAGCAGCCCATGACCTTACTGTTACGCTCTCAATATTCTTCACCTGGTAAACTAGTATTCCTCCAAAACCATAAAATGTTACCTCCTCAATTAAGATATTCCCAATTCCCTAAAGCAGACCTGGTCTTATTTTAAGTTCCCATATTCCTATTCCCACATCATATTCCTTTGTAAGTTACATGTCTGTGAATTCCTCCACAACAGGTTTTTGGCTCTCCAGCCCTCCCATTCCATCCCTGTACCCTTCCTGTCTAAAAAACCATCTTGTACACAGTATATATTCAAACAGTACCTATTAAACAAATAAATGAATAAGTGTCCTTTACTGATCAAATACCTTCAGTTGCTTCCCATCTGTTAAAAGAACTCCACTGACAGCAGAAGAAATTTTATCTGCTTTTGCCTGATTTCCAGGCTCTTAATGATTAGACCCAGATGAATTTTTATAACTAATAACTTTCCATTACTAATTACCATCAACTAGCTGTCCTCTCCATTAGTAATCCACAATTTTCTGTAATGGCTTCCCAAACATGCCAGAGATATCGCTGCAGTTCTGTCCTAAAAACTCATGTTGGAAAGAGGATTCTGAGAAGATGCCAGAATAGGAAGCATCAGGAATCCGTCTCTTCACCTGGGCAACAATTGCACTGGCACAATCTGTCTCATACAACTCTTTTGAAACTCTGGAGTCTAATGAAGTCCTGCAACTTCCAGAGGAAGGCTTGGATGGTAAATTTCAGCTAATTTTGGTCAATTTATAGCTGACGGTGTGGTAGTAGCTACCCCTCCCCCAACCCCAGCCATGTGGCTGGCAGCTGTACACTGTTCCTGGAGCAGTTTGCACACAGCATGTGGGAGCCAGGGTGGGCAAAAAGGGCCCGGTCTCCAAGTATCAGGCATGTGTGTCCTGGTTGGGGACTACGGCTCCTGCTCACAGAGGTGCAGACAAAGAAGCAGGCAGCACTGCTGTTGTACCTCCTCACATCGTTCCACCCACCCCCCGCCAGTGCCCCCCTCCAGCTGAAGTGACTTCCAGGGGACTGAAAGGACTCCTGGCCTTCCCTCCCTCCTTCATACTCCTCTTTTTACCCTTTCCACAGCCAGACATTAAAGACTAGGACATTGCATATATGGGAAAATTAGAAAGTGACCACACACGCCCAGGGAAAGGCTCAGAAAAGACCTGAGCAGACCTTAAGTTTACACCTCAGGCTGATCCTTGGCACAGTGACAGCCCACAACATTTTTTTTTTTTTTTAATGAACAAAGCCAGTTAACAAACAACAGCAAACCTTGGGGACGAGGGAAATTCTGATTTCCAGAGTTACTACGTTATTAGATTTAAACACCCAGTTTTCAACAACGAAAAATCACAACAGGAAATTATGGCCAACTCAAGGGGAGAAAAGAAATCGCAGAAACTGTCCCTGAAAAAGTCCTGATGGCAGATATATCAGACAAAGACTTTAAAACAACTGTCTTAAAGATGGCTGCACAACATTATGAATATATTCAGTACCCCTGAACTGCATACTTAAAAATGACTAAGGCTGTGAATTTTGTTACGTGTATTTTACAGCAATTTTAAAAATTGAAAGAAAAAAAAAACTCACATAGGAGTGGGGACAGAGGGTATATGGGAAACAGCTGTATCTTTTGCTCAATTTTGCTGTGAACCTAAAACTTTGCTAAAAATATATAGAGTGTATTTAAAAAGTACACAACAGGACTTCCCTGGGGGCACAGTGGTTAAGAATCCACCTGCCAATGCAGGGGACACGGGTTTGAGCCCTGGTCCAGGAAGATCCCACATGCAGCAGAGCAACTAAGCCCGTGAGCCACAACTACTGAGCCTGCGCTCTAGAGCCCGCAAGCCACAACTACTGAGCCCACGTGCCAAAACTACTGAAGCCCGTGCACCTAGAGCCCACGTTCCACAACAAGAGAAGCCACTGCAATGAGAAGTCCACGTGCCGCAACAAAGAGTAGACCTCACTCGCCACAACTAGAGAAAGCCCGGGCTCAGCAACGAAGACCCAATGCAGCCAATAAATAAATAAATAAATAAAACTCTTACTTCAGCCACTTACTAGCCACATGACTTGGGCACCTCATTTAACATTTTCAAGCCCCCGTTTCCTCATCTATAAAATGATACATTACAACTATCAATAAACGTTTTTTACTCCAATATAGATGTAAAAAAAAAAATCAGGATCATGAATGCCATTCTGACCAGAAGACTAAAAAGGAACAAGAGGATTCTCAAACCTCAATATTCTCTAAAACACAATCATGACTGCATAATATTCCACTGTGTGGATGTATCATATTTTATTTCCTTATAAATGGATATTTCCATAGTTTCCATATTTTTGCCATAATAAACTATTACGTAATAAGCACCTCTACACTCAAATCTTTTTCTTTTCTAATGACAAAATCCCGGAACGGTTTCCACTGGGTGAAAGAATATAAATTACTTTAAGGGGGTTGATAGGTATTACCAATTTTCTCACAGAGTGCTTGTACTGATTCACACTCCTAATAGAAGTAGATAAGAAGAAAAGAATAAATAGGATAACAAGAAGTGGATATGAAATGAAGATAATCAACTTTTCTTACCTTTGCCAACACAGGTCATAATCTTAAGAAAGTCTTTGTTAATTTGATAGAGGCTTAAGATTTTGTTTTTAAATAGCTTTTTACATGATGTCCAAAATACTACATATGTACAATGCAGAAAAATTACAAAATATATAAAAGCACATAGGAGAAATTTAACATCATCTATAATTCAAACACCCAGAAACAGTTATAATTAATGTCTTATATACATATATCAAGTCCTTTTCTATGCTACATATTTTTTTTTTCTAAAAAAGGAAGGGGATAATCATACTGTATATGCTGGCTTAACTTTTTGAACTTAATACACTGCTTAGTTTATACTATCTATAGAATACCACCATACAAGAGTGTCACAATATACTCATTTATCACACTGCTTCCAATGTTTCATTCTTATCAATAATGCCATGGTAAACATTCTTTGTTCAAATCTTCCCACAGATCTTTCTTTAATTAGGATAAATCCACAAAAGAAAAAATGTTGAGTCAGAGGTTGCATATTTCTAAGATTTTTGATAGGTACTGAGCAAATTATCCTCCAAAGAGGTTGTATCACTCTATGAGTTCCCATAATTTCCTCTACTTCCCCAAAGTGAGTATTAACAAAAAACTCACTTTGCTAATAATATGACTGGCAAACATCAGCTTTGTCATTTAAATCTGCATTTTGATTACTGGTTAATTGAATATATATTCATATTTTTATTATCCATTTGCATTTCTTCTGTGAATTTCCCACTCTGCTGCCCCGTTTTTTCTTGTAATGCCAATATTTAATTTATATACTTGTATGACATTTAGCTATGGTGTTTACTAAGCCTCCCTTGGTCTCTGGCAGTTTCTCAGATCTTGTTTTTGAAAATCTTGACAGTTTTGAGGAGTACTGATCAGGCATTTTGTAGAAAGCCACTCAATCTGGGTTTTTCGGATTTTTTTTTTTCCTCATTGTTAGGCTAGGGTTATGGGTTATTGGGAGGAAGATCTCTTCACATCACATGGAGGACACATGCTATCAGAATGACTTATGACTACTAACATTAACTTTGAGGATCTCCTGGACAAGCTGGTGTTTCTAGGCTTCCCCACGGTAAAGTTACTCCCCCCCTCCTCCCCATATAGACACAAGTCACTCTTTGGAAGCACTGCAATAAATGTAGCCCACACTCAAGGACAGGTTGGAGGGTTAAAGCTCTACCTCCTTGAGCGGGGAGTAACTACATAAATTTTTTGGGATTCTGTACGGGAGACTTGTCTCTTCTCTCCCACTTAATTATTCAGTCACTTATTCATATGACTATGTACTTGTTTATTTTTATTTTATACTTTAGGTTAAAATCCAACATTACGTCATTTATTTTGTTGCTCAAACTGCTCCAGTTTTGGCCACTGGGATCTTTTTCAGGTTGGCTCCTGTGTTGCTTTGGCATGTTCCACTTTTTTCTTTTTTTTTTTTTAATATTTCCTTACTTTCTGGTACCATGTTCATTTTGTATATTTCCTGTGCAAACATAGATTAGCTATTTTTCCAAGGAGTCCTGGATGCTTTTATTGGAGAACGGTATTAGAAACCAAGATCTGGGCGGTGAGTGACATCACTGGCTTTTAAAAACTCTAAAAATATTTGACTGAAATGGCATTATATAACTGTTATTTGCTTTGGAAGGAATTGTCAACTTTAAAATACTTATTTTTCTCTGCTAGGAATATGGAATAACTTTCATTTATTGAGTTGTTAAAAGACAAGACTTGCCTTGTGCTAAGTTGTTTCTTAGCATAATAAAACAATTGCTTTTCTGTACATCACAGCAATGATAGTAATTTAAATACCACTAGTATTTCCTCCATCTGCTAATGCAAATCTTCCAGACCTTACAAAGTCTCCAACAGCCCACGGGATTTCTGTGAGCCTTTAGAGGAGTGAGCCTCAGCCTTGGCTGCACATTAGAATCACCTGGGAAACTTAAAAATCTCATGTCTAGTCACATCTCAAACCAATTCCATTGGAACCTCTGAGGGTGGGAAGTACTGTTCTAAAGGTCTCTGGTGATTATAATGTGTATCTTAGCTAGAGAAACACCACCTTAGTCTGTTTCATGGCCTCAATGAAAGCTCATTACCAGTAAGTATTGCTGAGCAATGCTGCCTGCAGTAGGCACAGATCACCTCCCCCTTCCTCTGCAGAAACACTGGGCATCCATAAAATGCCTAAGCTTCAAGTTTTGCCTTTTTTGAAATAAGGAAGAATATTTTGCTCCCTTACTAGACTGCCGTATAAGAGATACACATAAGCAGCACTGCTTGTGTCTTAACAAGATGATTCTTGTTCAATTATGTTTTAAAAGATAACTGTTTTATTGTCTTCATAAAAACCATACCCACCCTATTCTCATAGGATTCACACATGAGTTGAATAGGCCTGGCCATAAGACAAAACTTAGTAATTACCACCATGCAATATTCAGAATCATTTCCCTTTTCCAAAGACCAAGATTTTTCTTATTCAACCTCTTTTTCCCTCTGAGATACAATGAACATAATCATGGCAACATCAAAACCCACATCCAGCTCAACTCCTGACTGACTGACTCAATCCCACAGACAATTGCCCTAACAGAAGTAGAAGTGTGCCCATTTCCATGTATAAATGCTACTTATTTCAAGCTCTACTGTGCTTCTGTACAAGGCATCTGGCATTAAATTAAAATTGTAAAACACACACAAAAGGGAAAAAAAACCCACTGCAAGAAATATAGCAGCCAATAGAAACAGACTCATATATGACCTGGATGTTGAAAATATCAGACAGGGGCTTTAAAATAACTATTTAAACTTTCTCATTATTAGACTGGAAGAAAAATTTTTTCCTATCTTTAGTCATCACTTGAAAAGATAATTGAAAGTCTAAACCAGAACACTAATAACGTATTACAGGTCTTATAACTACATAAAAATAAAACGTATGCTAACAATAGCACAAAAGAGGAGAGAGGAAATGGAAGTATACAAGGTATGGTATAAATTCTTTGAAAGCAGACTGTAATAACTTAAATATGTACACCCTAGGGCAAACCACAGTAACAAACTGAAGAACAAAAATCATATGATCATCTCAATAGATGCAGAAAAAGCTTTTGACAAAACTCAACATCCATTCATGATAAAAACTCTCATCAAAGTGGGTCTGGAGGGAACATATCTCAACATAATAAAGGCCATTTCTGACAAACCCACAGCTAAAATCATACTCAAAGGTGAAAAACTGAAAGCCTTTCCTCTAAGATCAAGAACAAGGCAAGGATGCCCACTCTCACCACTTTTATTTAACATAATATTGGAAGTCCTAGTCAGAGCAATCAGACAAGAAAAAATAAAATAAATAAAAGGAAGCTAAATTAGAAAGGAAGAAGTAAAACTGTCAGTTTGCAGATGTCATGACACTATACATAGAAAACTCTAAAGTTGCCACTAAACAACTTTGAACTCATCAGTGAATTTGGTAAAGTGGTGGGATACAAAATTAATATACAGAAATCTGTTGCATTTACACACACTAACAATGAACTATCAGAAGAGGAGAAATTAAGCGAAAAAAATCCCATTTACCATTGCATCAAAGAGAATAAAATACCTAGGAATAAACTTAACTAAGAAGGTAAAAGAACTGTACTCGGAAAACTACAAGACACTGATGAAAGAAATTGAAGACAACACAAACAGATGGAGAGATCACTTTGTTCACTGATTGGAAGAATTAATATTGTCAAAATGAACATACTACCCAAGGCAATCTACAGATTCAATGCAATCCCTATTAAAATACCCATGGCATTTTACACAAACTAGAATACTCCTAAAAGACCCCAAATAACCAAAGCAATTTTGAAAAAGAACAGAGCTGAAGTTATCATGCTCCTTGACTTCAGACTATACTACAAAGCTACAGTAAGCAAACCAGTATGGTACTGACACAAAAACAGACTCATAGATCAATGGAACAGAATAGAGAGCCCAGAAATAAACTCACATACTTATGGTCAATTAATCTATAACAAAGGAGGCAAGAATGTACAATGG
This sequence comes from Balaenoptera acutorostrata, assembly GCF_949987535.1. Classification (NCBI taxonomy): domain Eukaryota; kingdom Metazoa; phylum Chordata; class Mammalia; order Artiodactyla; family Balaenopteridae; genus Balaenoptera; species Balaenoptera acutorostrata. The sequence goes on from NC_080067.1 coordinate 27,858,022, forward strand.
GGAAAAAAAGACAATCTCTTCAGCAAGTGGTGCTGGGAAAACTGGACAGCTACATGTAAAAGAATGAAATTAGAACATTTTCTCACACTGTATACAAATATAAGACCTGAAACCATGAAACTCCTAGAAGAAAACATAGGCAGAACACTCTCTGTCATAAATTGTAGTAATATTTTTTGGATCTGTCTCCTAAGCAAATGAAACAAAGTAAAAATAAACAAATGGGACCTAATTAAACTTAAAAGCTTTTGCACAGCAAAGGAAACCATCAACAAAACAAAAAGACAATCTACTGAATAGAAAAAAATATTTGCAAATGATACAACTAATAGGGGTTAATATCTAAAATATATAAGCAGGTCATACAACTCAATATCAAAAAAGCAAAAAACCCAATCAAAAAATGGGCAGAAGACCTGAATAGATATTTTCCCAAAGACATACAGATGGCCAACAGGCACATGAAAAGATGCTCAATAATGCTAATCATCAGAGAAATGCAATTTAAATCACAATGAGGTATCACCTCACACCTGTCAGAATGGCTATTGTCAAAAAGACCACAAATAACAAATATTGATGAGGATGTGGAGAAAAGGGAACCCTCATGCACTCACTGTTGGTGGGAATGTAAATTGATACAGCCACAATGGAAAATAGTATGAAGGTTCCTCAAAACACTAAAAATAGAACTACCATTTGATCCAGCAATTCCACTCCTGGGTATATATCCAAAGAAAATGAAGACCGCAATTTGAAAAGATACATGCACCCCAATGTTCATAGTAGCATTATTTACAATAGCCAAGATAATGGAAGCAATCTAAGTATCCATCAACAGATGAATGGAAAAAGAAGATGTCACACACACACACACACACACACACACACACACACACACACACAGAAATACTACTCAGCCATAAAAAAGAATAAAGTTTTGCTATTTGCAACAACATGGATGGACCTAGAGGGTATTATGCTCAGTGAAATAAATCAAAGACAAATACTGTATGCACTTATATGTGGAATCTAAAAAATAAAACAAACAAATGATTATAACAAAACAGAATAAAACAAAAACTTAAAAACAGGTATATAACAAATAAGCAAAAATAGAATGTAAATTAAATGGAATCACAAAAAAAAATTCAATTTATCCAAAATAGATCAAGAAAAAGAAAGAAACAGAACGGGAAACAGATGGATATAGAGAAAAAAACTAGCAATATGGCAGATTTAAATTCAATCATATCAATTATTATATTAAATATAAATTATCTAGAGACCCTAATTAAATCCAGAGATTCCCAGAACAAAGAATGTTACCAGGGATAAAGACAGGTATTACATAATGATAAAAGAAAATAGCACAAACAAATGAACAGAATAACACATAACAATCCTAAATGTGCATGTGCCCAAAACCAGAGTTTCAAAATATATGCAGGAAAAACTGACAGAACTCACAGAATAGAAAAATCAACATCATGATTGGAGACCAACATTTCTCTCTTAGTAATTAACAGAATAAGCAGACAGATAGAAAGGATACAGAAAGTCTGATCAACACTAGCAATCAACTTGACATCATTGATATTTATAGAACACTCCACTCAGCATCAGCAAAATCCACATTCTTTCCAGTGCACTTGGAACATTTACTAAGCTAGACCATGCAAGAGATTGTGAAGCAAACTTCAAAACTGCAAAACAATTCAAATAATCTCCAAAGGATGTCCTCTGACAGCAACAGAATTGAACTAGAAATCAGTAACAGAAAAGATCTCTGGAAAAAAATCTCCAAACATTTAGAAACTGAACAACACATTTTCACATCCATTGACAGATACAAACTATTAGAGCTCCCTCAAGGAAAAATAGACAACCTGAAAAGCCCTATACCTATTACAGAAATTGAATTTCCAGTTTAAAACCTCTTCGCAAAGAAAACTTCAGGCCTACATGGCTACGTACAAACTCTTCCAGAAAACAGAACAGTAGAAAACACTTCCCAACTCATTTAGTAAGGCCGGCACAACACTGATACCAAAACTAAACAAAGAAATAATAAGAAAATTCCAAGCCAATAGCCTTCATGAACCTTAACAAGTCTTGGAAAGGAATGAAATTCTGAGACGTGCTACAACATTCATGCATGTTGAAAACAATATGCTAAGTGCAATAAGCCAGATACAAAAGGACAAATAATGTATGTTTCCACTTATATAAGGTACCTAGAATCATCAAATTCAGAGACAGAAATTAGAACAGTGGTTACTAGTGGCTAGAGGAAGGGGAATAGGGAATTATTATTTAATGTGTAGAGTTTCATTCTGAGATGATGAAAAAGTTCTAGAGATGATGGTGGTGATGGCTGCACAACACTATGACTGTACTTAAAGCCACCAAACTATACCTTGAAACTGGATAAAACAGTAAATTTTGGGCTTCCCTGGTGGCGCAGTGGTTGAGAATCTGCCTGCCAATGCAGGGGACACGGGTTCGAGCCCTGGACCGGGAAGATCCCACATGCCGCGGAGCAACTGGGCCCGTGAGCCACACCTACTGAGCCTGTGCTCCGCAACGGGAGAGGCCGCGACAGTGAGAGGCCAGTGCACGGCAATGAAGAGTGGCCCCCGCTCACCGCAACTAGAGAAAGCCCTCGCACAGAAACGAAGACCCAACACAGCCAAAAATAAATAAATAAAATTAAAAAAAAAAAAAAAAGTAAATGTTATGTTATGTATATTTTACCACCATAAAAAATCCTTAACAGAACTTCCCTGGCAGTCCAGTGGTTAAGACTCTGCACTTCCACTGCAGGGGGGCACGGGTTCAATCCCTGGTCAAGGAACTAAGATCCCACATGCCATGTGGCACGGCCAAAAAATTTTTTTAAATAATTTTTCAAAAGTACCCAAAAAAAATCCTTAACAAAATGTTAGCAAACTTAATCCAGCAATAGATAAAAAAGGATAATACATTACAAGCAAGTGGTATCTATCCAAAGAATGCTGGTTGACATAGATAATGCAAAAGAATCTAGAAAAAAGCTATCAAAAGTAATAAATTTTAATAAACTAATGAGTTTATAGCAAGGTAGCAGGCCCCAAGTATACAATATACAAAAAACACCAAAAAATAGTAAACTTTACTGCACACAGATCATACCTCAATAAATCTGACTTTAAAAAACAAAACAACAGGAAACCAAATAAATAATAGTGGTACCAGTGAATCTCCTTATCTTGTTCCTATCTTAAATGAGAATGTCTGTTTCTAATGGAAATGTATTAAATATAGTATGTTTCTAATGGAAATGTATTAAATATAGTATTGACTAATAATGATAGACATTTTTAAAAATATATTTTTAAATATCTTTAATCCCTAGTTCATAAGGATTTTTTTTAAAAAGTGGCCAAATCTTTTAAAATGTAGCCTGAAAAGTATTACAGACAAAAGTATGGTTCCTCTTTAATCTACCTATGGAAACATATTATTGGTAATTTCTTAATATTAAACCAACCATCCTTACTTTCTTGAAGCAAATTCTGGTTCATGGCATATAGTTCTCCTAATATAGTGTTAATCTTATTTGCTAATACTTAGGTTTTTTGCTTCTATAGTTGTGTAATTGGTTTATAACTTTCTGTACTGTTAAGTTTTATTTATGAGTTAAATCAGTTTTGTTCCATGTACTGGAAGTCTTTGGTTTTATACTTTGCATGTTTTATTGGCTGGATTATCTGTTCTTAGAAACAGGGAAAAGCTTGCCCATAAAACTGTCAGGAATAGAGTCTTTCTTAAAGTAATTTTTTTGGACAACATTTGCTATTTCTACCAACATAATTAGAATTTTCAAGTTTTCTACTTTAAAAAAAAATCAATCTTGGTAATTGATATTTTCCTCCAAATAATTTTTTATCAGTATTTTCAAATTCTTCAACATAATTATTATATGACTCCGTTAATTTAAAAAATCCTCTAATATTTCTAATATTTCTCTAATGTTCCTAATATTCCAATATTTTGCTAAGTGACTTCCTAGAGTTTATTATGGCCAATCTACCTGGATCTTTCAATTCTACACTTTTCTATCTTCTGATTTTGCTCAATTTTGTTTTTATTTTTATTACATGCCTCCTGTTGCTAACCTTTGGCTAAATTTGGGAGGTGAATACATTTTTTTCTTTCATTTAAAAATAATAAATGCAGGGCTTCGCTGGTGGCGCAGTGGTTAAGAATCTGCCTGCCAATGCAGGAGACACGGGTTCAAGCCCTGGTCCCACATGCTGTGGAGCAACTAAGCCTGTGTGCCACAACTACTGAGCCTACGCTCTAGAGCCCACGAGCCACAACTACTGAGCCCTAGCGCCACAACTACTGAAGCCCGTGTGCCCTAGAACCCGTGCTCCGCAACAAGAGAAGCCATGACAATGAGAAGCCCGTGCACCGCAATGAAGAGTAGCCCCCGCTCACCGCAACTAGAAAGCCCGCGCGCAGCAATGAAGACCCAGCGCAGCCAAAAATAAATAAATAAGTGAATAAAATTTTTTTTAATTAAAAAAACATAAATGGGCTTCCCTGGTGGCGCAGTGGCTGAGAATCTGCCTGCTAATGCGGGAAACACGGGTTCGAGCCCTGGTCTGGGAAGATCCCACATGCCGTGGAGCAACTAGGCCCGTGAGCCACAACTACTGAGCCTGCGCGTCTGGAGCCTGTGCTCCGCAACAAGAGAGGCCACAATAGTGAGAGGCCCGCGCACCGCGATGAAGAGTGGCCCCCACTTGCCACAACTGGAGAAAGCCCTAGCACAGAAACGAAGACCCAACATAGCAATCAATCAATCAATCAATAAAGAAATCTTAAAAAAAAAACAAAACATAAATGCACATATACAACTTTGGCTGTATCCCATAAATATGTGTATATGTGTGTATTTATATAAAATTACAATTTGTTATTTTTAATAGTCATTGCAGTTCAGGTTTCTGCCTTGATTTAATAGCTATTTAGGAGAAGAAATAACAAGTGGACTTCTTTCATTAATTCCAAATTTTATTGCACTGTGGCCAGATACAATGGTCTATCAAGTTTCTGCTTTATAGACTACACTGAGATTTTTCTGTTTTTTAGCATGGTTACCTTCTATAAATGTTCCATGAACGCTTGAGGAGAAGGGGTATTCTTTGTAAGGTACCCAGTGATAGAGCTGAAGTAACGTGAGGAAGGTGTTCACTTAGTGGGGTGGCAGAGATGAGAAAGTAGTTATAAATGGGAGATAAAGCACATAAGTAGACATATAAAGGATAATGGGATCCAGAAGAACAACTTCTAGAAGAGTGTTTAGCTTTGTAAGGAACTACCAAACTGTCTTCCAAAGTGCCTGCACCATTTTGCATTCCCACTAACCATGAATGAGAGTCCCTGTTGCTCTGCATCCTTGTCAACAATTTGGTATCGTCAGCTTTTTGGATTTTGCTCATTCTAAAAGGTATGTAGCACTGTTTCACTATTGTTTTAATTTGCAATCCTTTAATTATAAAAGATTTGAGTGTGGTTTTATATGCTTATATGCTGTCTGTACACATTCTTTGGTGATGTGTCTGTTTGGATCTTTTGCTCACTTTTTAACTGGGTGGTTTGTTTTCTTGTTGTTAAGTTCTTTTTATATTTTGGATACAAGTCTAGGTAGTAAAGAATTTAATCTTACCCAAAGACAGTCTGCCTTTTGCCCTTAGCTCCTGGGAGGTAATCTCTAAACCCTTGGAAATTCTTGTCTGATAAAAGTGCCTTTGCTTAACTGGGGGCATTGGGCCAGCCACAGAGTAACAATATAATTTAGGGTGGAGGCTTTGAGTCACATCAACAATGAGATTTAGGCTGGGGGCATTTGGGCCATGTGGTATCAGCTTGACCTCCTGAGGGAGTGGAGACTTAAATCTGCCACATGAGTAGCTGGTCAGGTTTAGATGATCAAATCCCAATAAAGCTCATGTGAGCTCCTCTGGTTGGCAATCCTCCACATGAGCTGTCAAACATGAATACCAGGAAAGTAATGCTGTCCATGACTCCATGGGGAGGACAACCTGGAAGCTCCACATATGGAACTTTTCTGGACTCTGCTCTATGTGCCTTTTTACTTGATTGATTTTAATCTGTATCCTTCAGCTGTAATAAATCATAACCGTGAGTATAACAGCTTTCAGTGAATTCTGTGAGTCTTTCCAGAGTATTAGCAAACCTAAAAGGTGGCTTTGGAGAACTGTGAATTTGCAACTGGTGTCAGAAGTTAAGGGCAGCCTTTTGTGCACTATTCCCAAACTTTGCAATTGGCTAACTTCACTAAGTCCTTTGTAAGATATGTTTTGCTGTTGTATCTAAAAAATCATTGCCACACCCAAGGTCACCTAGATTTTCTTCTATTTTTCTTCTACTAGTTTTATCCTTTTTTTAAATAAAAATTTATTTATTTATTTATTTTTGGCTGTGTTCAGTCTTCGGCGCTGCGTGCGGGCTTTCTCTACTTGCGGCGAGAGGAGGCTACTCTTTGTTGCGGTGCATGGGCTTCTCATTGTGGTGGCTTCTCTTGTTGTGAAGCACGGGCCCTAGGCATGTGGGCTTCAGTAACTGTGGCACATTGGCTCAGTAGTTGTGGCTCGCGGGCTCTAGAGCACAGGCTCAGTAATTGTGGCTCGTGGGCTTAGCTGCTCCACAGCATGTGGGATCTTCCCAGACCAGGGCCCAAACCCATGTCCCCTGCGTTGGCAGGCGGATTCTTAACCACTGCGCCACCAGGGAAGTCCCTAGAAGTTTTATCTTTTTGTGTTTACATTTAGGACTATGATCCATTTTGAGTTAATTTTTGTGACAGGTGTGAGGTCTGCATCTAGTTTTTTTGCACATGGACTTCAATTATTCCAGCCTCATTTGTTGACAAGACTCTCCTTTCTCCACTGAATTGCCTTTTCTCCTTTGTCAAAGATTAGTTGACTGTATTTGTATATATAAATAGGTCTGTTTCTGGGCTCTCTATTCTGCTCCATTGATCTATGCTTCTATTCTTTCCCTAATACTATACTGTCTTGATCACTGTAGCTTTATAGTAGCCTCAAAATCAGGTAGTATAAGTCTTGGGTATTGTTTTTTGACCCAACCTGAGTCTCTGTCCTTTAAACTTATATGTTAATGTATTCACTTTTATTCTAATTACCAATTAGGTGGTCTTATATTCTGTCACTGTTATTCTTTTTTTTTTTTTTTTTTGGTCACCGTTATTCTTGATGATTTTTAATATTATCCCCTGTATTTTCTGTCCCTGTCTAATCACACTGTAGACATTTTCTTTTTCATAATAACACTTTAAATATTGTTCCATTGTCTTTTGCTATTTAGTAGTGAACAGATTGCTTTTTGTAGCAGTATCCTTTTCACCCCTTGCCTGGATGTTTACAGTACATCTTTTAATCTTCCTCAAAATCTGCAGTGATATATTGAGTACTTTCCCTATATCAGTGAAATCCTTTAAACTATAAACTTTGGTCCTTCTTCAGCTCAAGGATGTTGTCTTCCATTTTACCTTTGGTTATTGCTTCTCTTCTATCTATATACTCCTTTATTCAGGAATACTACTTATCTACATACTGAGTCTTTATCCTCTGTACCTATCATTTTCATTTTTGACCCTTTTCCATTGTTGTATTTTGGAAGACCTTCTCCAGCTTCTCTTCCACATCACTTACTTGATTTTCACCATTCACCATCTTCTGACTCCTTCATTGTGGATTTTAATAGTACATTGAATTTCACTATCTTTATGAGTTTTGAGTAGTCTTGAGGAAAATTTAAAATGCAGAAAAGTACAAAATGATTCAAGATCCTTTGCAATCATCTTTATTTGCTCTAGTTCCAGGGCCCTGCAGTCAGTCTATCTGGATTCAAATATGAAACCTACCTCTGACAAGTTGTAAAATCTCAGGGGAAGTAATTTAACCTATTTACTTCAATTTTCTTGGGAATAATCATTTAATTATTTAATTAGCTAATTCATGAAGGGTTTTAATACAGTATCTGGTACTCAATAAATATTTAGCTATTATTACTATAATCTTCACTAATATCTCAGCTGGTTCCCTTTTATGTCAATCTGTTATCTTTTACATACTATTTCAGATTCATTAGATAATTCTGAGAAGAAAGCAAATCCCATCTAATATTTTCTTGTTTCCTTCATCAATTTTTTCCAAGTATGATTTTTCCCCTGTGTCTTAAATATAGAATTTCCTTCTTTTATTTTGCAGAATTTTTAATAAGCCCATGATGCCTTTTTTAAAAATGCTGTCAATTATTTGAAAGTTGAGAAAACTATCTAGGTTTGGTGTTTGCTAAGAAAAAAGTTAGGCAAATTCTAGTTGGTTTCTCCCCTTTACTGTCCACTTGGACATTATTTGACTTTTAACTCTTAGTTCTCAAGTTGGAGAAAAGATTGATTCACACAACTCTTAGCCAAATTTCCGGTGCTAGGCAGTCTCATCATTATTATGGCTATCATATGTTTTGGAGATTAAGGATCTCTTTGAGGATCCCATTAAAATTATATACTCTCTCTCCAAAACATGGAATTTTAATTACCAATTCAGTCTGTCATGCCTTGAAGTCAATTCATGGATTCTAGGTTAAGGATCCCCTCCTTTACTATGGTTCTGATTAGCTAACGAAGGCTCTCCTGATCCTGTTGTCTTGTATGTGATGCATATGACTGGTAATTTAATCCTGGCTACTTTGAAACAGAATATAGTTCTTCCCTAGTCCAAAGTAGGGCTTAACCAAGAGTTGTTTAAGCTGGTGACTGGTGCAAGGGCATTCATCAAACTGTTCTTCTCTTTGTAAATATTTGAAAATTTCAAAATAAAAAGCTTTATTTTTGAGTTTATTTGTGTATAGGGCCTAAAAAAATGCATACCACCCCATGGGTTTTCCTCTCCCTGCCTGTTCCTACTTCACATCTGAAAATACACCATAACCAGTCCACCTCTGCCCCCGCCTTTACAGAACTGTGGTCACCAAGGGAAGTAGAGAGGTAATGATAAGAAAGATGGGCGGGAGAAAAAGAGCCCTGGAGGCTGCAGATAGCAGTTGCAACACCGCAGGAGGTAGTTGGCAATTCTCTGGTTGGCAAAGAACCTACTTCCTTAAATTGTAGGTATGCAGTAGAGATGGGTAGGAAATTACCTTTTTCCTGCCTGTCCCTGCTATTCTGTCTTGGGGATCTGTCTTTACTTTTACTGTTAGAAAAACCTCCTGATGCCTGGCATATTTTAATTTGTATTTCTAGTTTCTGATTCTATTTGTAATCCTGCTTCTCTGTGTATCTTCACCTATTTGACCATGGGAGAACAGAGGAAATTAAGTTGGGTCCCACTAGCTGGCTGCCAGCTAAACCCAGGCTTCCCACAGTTGAAATCTTGAGGCTAAAATGCCCTACAATAACCTGGCACGTGTTCAGCCTGGGAACAGCAGATAAGTGGAAGAAATAGCTTCTTATCTACTCTTGCCTCCCTTAACTTTCAACCACACTACGAATTTACATAAACAGAAATGTTCATGGATATTACTGAGCATATAGAATAGAGCATATTAAAAAGGAAAGTGTTATTTTTCTCTCAAGGAAGCTCTAATCCAGATCAAAATGTCAAGAAACTGCCAATAGATCTAAGGTTTAAACCTAAGCATTGTATGGGCTTCCCTGGTGGCGCAGTGGTCAAGAATCCGCCTGCCAATGCAGGGGACACAGGTTCGAGCCCTGGTCCGGGAAGATCCCACATGCTGTGGAGCAACTAAGCCCGTGCGCCACAACTACTGAGCCTGCGCTCTAGGGTCTGCAAGCCACAACTACTGAGCCCGCGCACCACAACTACTGAAGCCCATGTGCCTATAGCCCATGCTTCGCAATAAGAGAAGCCATCACAATGAGAAGCCCACGCAGCGCAACGAAGAGTAGCCCCCACGCGCTTCAACTAGAGAAAAGCCTGCGTGCAGCAACAAAGACCCAGTGCAGCCAAAAATAAAATAAATAATTTTTTTAAAAAACAAAAAAACCAAAAACCTAAGCAACTGTAGCAACCAACTAGAAAATCTCAACTTCCTCCACAATAGAGTGTACATGATAAAACTTATAAACTGGTGAGATAATAGGCCAATTATCAGAGACACTCTCCAAATAAATTGAAAAATAAGTTAGCAAACAAATAATACTAAAACCAGTTAGCAAAACAAGTGGCATTGAGATTACTTAGTGGTATAGTTCTTTAAATTACTTCTGGTCTTGTCAATAATGTTCCATGTTAATCAAAAATTTCCTGAGAAGGATATGAATGTGTAGCAATGTGTTTAGAAGATTGACCTCTGATCTCAAAGACATGATTTGAATTGCCTCTATCACTTGGGAAAGTTAGTTAACTGCTCAAAGCCTCAGTTTTCTCATCTCTAAAATGGATGCAATAATAGTACTTATAAGGAAATTGTGAGGATTACATGAAATAATGAACACAAAGAGCTTAGCACAGTTCCTGGCAAATAGCACTCAAAACACAACAGACTTTTTATAATAAGTAAACTGACCTCTTCTTTCAGTGTTAATCCCTTGAAAATGCTGAAATTAAACAAGGTGGCAACTAAAATCAAATGGTACTTCAGAAAAAGAATCATGATAAAAAGAAAACAAAACACAAAAACATTAAAAGTAAATTACAGACCAATATCCCTCAAAAATTCTAAACAAAATTTTAGGAAACTAATCCAAGAATATATAAAAAGGATAATACATACCATGCCTAAGTGGGGTTTATCCCAGGAATGCAATGTTGATTTAATATCAAAAGATCAATCAGTGTAATTCACCACATATCAACAGAATAAAAAAGAAAAACTACACTATCAACAGATAAGGTATTTGACAAAATTCAACAACCATTCATGATAATAACTTTCAGCAGACAAGGAACAGATGGGAACCTCCTCAATGTGCTAAAAGGCAACAGCAAAAAACGTTTAGCTAAAACTCACACTTAACGGTAAAAATATGAATGCTTTCCCCCTAAGATCAGGAACAGTGATGTCCACTTTCACTACTTAAACAGTGAAGAGGAGTTTCAGCCAGTACAATAAGTCAAGAAAAGGGGAAAAAAGGCATAAAAATAAAGGAATAAGTAAAAGAGACAAAACGTTGGTCTATGCAGAAAATTCTATGGAATCTATAAAAACTTACTAGTAAACTAGTGAGTTTGTTAGCAAGGTCACAGGCAACAAGGTCAATATAAAAAAAATCAACTCTTTTTCTATATTCTAGCAATTAAAAAATCAGAGATTGAAATAAAAAGATATAATTCATAATAATACCAAATATGAACATGAAATACTTGGGATAAATTTAACAAAATATGTGCAAGGCCTGTACAATGAAAACTATAATATTTTGCTGAGACAAATTATAGAAGATTTAAATTAATGGGCAGATCAACCACGTTTATAAATTAGAAGATTCAATATTAAGTTGTCAAAGCTTTCCAAATTCATCTATAGATTCAATGCAATCCCAATCAAAATCTCAACAGGCAGTTCAGTAGAAATTTACAAGCTGATTCTAAAATTTATATAAAAATGCCAGACTTAATATAGCCAAAACACCTTTGAAAAAGAACAAACTTGGGGGACTTACACTACCTGATTTTAAGACTTAATATACAGCTACAGCAGAGTTTCTCAACCTTGGTACCAGTGACATTTTGGACTGGCTAATTCTTTGTGATGGGGAACCGTCCTGTGTACTGCAGGATTTTTAGCAGCATCCTGGTCTCTACCAGAGCAAATCCTCCACACCCCAAGTTGTGACAATTAAAAATGCCTCCAGACACTGCCAAATATCTCATAGAGGGCAAAACTGCCCTTCACTGAGAACCACTAAGCTATATAAGTATGGTGTGTTACTGTCATAAAGACAGATATTTAAATCAATGGAACAAAATAGGACCTAGAAATAGACCCTCAACTATGTATCAGTTGATATTTGACAAAGGCACAAAGCAATTCTATGGGGAAGGATAATCTTTTCAATAAATGATGCTGTAATGATTGGTTATTCGTATGTAAGAAAGATATACCTCACCCCTCACCTCAATCCATATGTAAAAATTTAATTCAAAACTTACCAAGCTTGGGCTTCCCTGGTGGCGCAGTGGTTGAGCGTCTGCCTGTCAATTCAGGGCATGCGAGTTCGAGCCCTGGTCTGGGAAGATCCACATGCCATGGAGCAACTGGGCACGTGAGCCACAATTGCTGAGCCTGCGCGTCTGGAGCCTGTGCTCCGCAACAAGAGAGGCCGCGATGGTGAGATGGCCCGCGCACCGCGATGGTGAGATGGCCCGCGCACCGCGATGAAGAGTGGCCCCCGCTTGCCGCAGCTGGAGAAAGCCCTCGCACAGAAACGAAGACCCCACACAGCCAAAAATAAATAAATAAAAATTTAAAAAAAAAAAAAAAAAAAAAAAACTTACCAAGCTTAAATTTAAGAGCCAAAACTATAAAACTCCAAGAAAAAAATATAAGCAAAAACATTAGTAATCTTGGGTTAGACGAAGATTTCTTAAATAGGACATAAAGAACAAACTATTTTTTAAATTGACAAACTGCATATGGAAATAGAAAAGATGGGGAATTCCCTGGCAGTCCAGTGGTTAGGACCCGGTACTGTCACTGCAGGGGGCCTCGGTTCAATCCATGGTTGGGGAACTAAGATCCTAAGAGCCGCATGGTGCAACCAAAAAAAAAATTTTTTTTTTAATAAAATAAAGAAAATAGAAAAGGTATTTGCTCTTCAAAATTTAATGTTAAGAAAATGAAAAGGCAAGCTACAGGTTGGGAGAAAATACTTGCAAAATATATATCTGATAAAAGACTTGTATCCAGAATAAGACAAACAAACCAATTTAAACATGGGCAAAAAAATTTCAACTGTTATTTCAAAGAAGATACGCTGATGGCAAATAAGCATGTGAAAAGATGCACAACATCATTACTCACTGGGGAAATACAAATTAAAACCACACTGAGATATCATATAAACCCACTAGAATAGCTAACATGAAAAAAGACTGACTATATCAAGTGCTGGCAAGGATGCAAGGCAACTAGAACTCTCATACATTGCTGATGTACAGACACTCTGGGAAACATTTTGGTGATTTCTTATAAAGTTAAATATACATATACCATTGACCCAGCAATTCCACTCATAACAAAAACTTATGTCAACACAGAAGTTTGTATTTGAATGTTAATCATAGCAGCCTTATTCGTAATAGTCAACAACTGGAAACAACACAAATGTTCATCAGCTCATGGATGGATAAACAAATTGTGGTACATCCATACAATGGAACAAAAAAGAACTGACACACAACACAAATAAATCTCAAAAGCATTATCCTAAGTATTGATACAAGAATCTAGACACAAATGATATTAATAAAGTATATTAAAATATTCTATATGGCTAAAAATAATTCTGATTTTCAGTAGCCTTTTTTTTGGTTACATGAATCATTGGCACTTACCATCTTCTGTTATTTAACTTATGTCTCCTTAAATCAACTACAAACCCTTCCACCATAGGGGTTGCTGCGTATCTCTGTACAGCACTTCACAACACTAAAAATAATACCACATATTTGTCCATCAATCCACAGGCTGCATAATTCTCATTTAATAAAACAAGTGGAATGTACTATGCATACCACAATGCAGTCAGAATACCTGGATTCAAATCCCAGTTGACTACGTGGGTGACCTGTGGTGAGTCATTTAATCTATATGAAACTAAGTTTCCTTATTCATTAAACTGAACAGCACTGGGGTAAAGTGGGGAAAGACAACGTTGGGGATTTGGGGTGGTACAACCAGCAATCCTAATATATGTGAGGCCAGTAAGCACGGAAACCTCTTGAGAAGCAAAGGGCCAAAAGTTACACTTGAACTTGATTTTTCAGAAGAACCACAGACTAAGAAAATGGGATCTCATGAGCCTTCTTATATTTTGGCTTTTAAGCAGGAGATATCACAAAAGTCACCACAGGGCAGAAAAATAATCATAGTAAACATCCATTTTTGATCCTTCAATGTAGTTTCCTTCCATCACTGGGAACAGGATCCAACAAGCACTACATATAGGGAAAATTAGCTATTTTAGACTGATATAAAACAAGTTAGTTTCACTCTACGGATATGTTGTTACCATAGTAATCCATCTCAATAAGAGAAATCACAGGATCAAATATTTTATATATGTGTTTGGCTGAGAATTTACAGTTGGTAGAATTATGAATGTCTATAAATCAAAAGCCAAAGTCACTCAAAGAATTACAATACGGCGAGGCTGAGAGGCTTCATTAGGGTTTTGCTGTGTACCTACCATGTGCCAAAAACATGTGCAAGGTCACATGTGTACCATCTTCACAATTGCCCTTATCAGGTATCAGCTAGCTGTTTCAGAGATGAGAAAATTGATATTCCGAAACACAATTTAGTAATTTGCCCATTAGTATGTGACATTAGTGTGGCAAGGCTAGGATTCAAACTCAGAGCTTTTGATTCCATTTCCTTACCACTACTTAAAGCCTATTGCCACTATATAAAAGCCCAGCTTCCAATTATTGAAACTAGCACATTTCCTAGAAAATAGTAGGCTTAGTAATTTTGGGGTTTTTTCTAAGGGAGACAGGAGGCAGCTATGATCTAAGATAGGCAGGAAACAGGTATTACCTCCAGCTATCAGAAGGGGAAACTAAAGTTTATATATAAAGTGATAAAGCAAGTTTTTGAATCCTGGAATTCCTTGCCTTTTCTCTACACTAGTATTACTTTGACATTCGTCATGATAATGATGATGGTGAAGAGGACAAAAAGATGGAGGAGGAGAAAAAGTACACCGAATTATAAGGCCAAGTATTTTCCTTCTTTGAATAGCCTACGCATATTTACTGAGTACCTATAAAGGTCAAACACAGCACTTGGCACTGGGGATATATCGGTGAATAAACAAACAAGACGTAGTTCCTACCCAAGGGAAGTTTCACCCTAGTAGGAAGATACCGACAACTAAATAGATAATTAAAATATAGTGTGGATGCAAAGACAGGACAGCACAGGGGGCCATAGGAGCACAGACGAGACAAATTAAACCCAGAGAGCCCAGAAGTAGGGCTCCAAGACATCCAGTTAAATCTGAATTTCAAATAAACAATGAATGCGTTTCTAGAGTATGCCCCTAATATTGTCCTGTATTTTTATTTGCTATATCCGGCAACCCTATGTGGGGATGATGTTTAGAAAAGTGTCTTAGACAAAATGATACCTAAGATGGAAAATGAATTATCAGTATTACTTATCCCCAACAAATTTGGGGACCCCCATGCGGCGAGGATCTGAAACCCCCTGACAACAGCCGGGGAAGAACTGAGGGCCCATGCCAAAAGCCACATAAGTGAGCCATCTTAGAAGCAGATGTTCCAGACATAGTCCAGCCCTCAGATGACGACAGCCCTGGCCGAGGGCTTGATTACAATACACGAGAGACCCTGAGGCAGAATCGTCCAGCTAAGCCACTCCTGGCCCTCAGAAACTGTGTGGGATAATAAATGTTTGTTGTGAGCTGTGAGGTTTCAGGGTAATTTGTTATGCGGCAACAGAAATGCTCTGCCCATCAGAGGAGTTCTGCATCCTGTAAGAATGGGCCTATGCTAGTACTCCATTGTGCTCATTCGTGGCTGAGAGCGGCCCCCATCAGTGTGGGTGGCCTCAACAAGAATGAGGTAGTGGATCCAGAGGGGCCACAGCTGCCACTGTCAGTCAGGTAACGCCTCCCTTCAAGCAGGAGATCTGAATGGTGTATTTCCACAGCCTCCATGGGATAACAAAGTTTGTTAACGACAGCCTATCCTTTCTGAAACAAAATACTTTTAAAAGATCTTTCTAAAATTACAAAATAAAAAATATTTCTCTGAGATCAGCTTAATCACTTAAGGGAACTGTGTGAAAATAGAAACACAAGCAAAATAAGAGAAAAAATTAGCAGAGCTAAGAAAACTCCAAATCTTGGTTCTCAGCTTGATTTCATGTACGTTAAGAATGGAAACTGCTCTGCCAACCAAGAAAATAGTTTGTTCCTGGGTGGGTTGTTTTGACTCTCCCATCCAGAAAGGAATTTCTGAAACTTAAGGATAATGTGCAACTGAAGAGCTGTGAACTGTGGTTAATCAACTAATCCAGAATTTCTAAGAGTATCTGTTGAAACAATTTGAGTGTTATGAATTCCATATATTATTTTATTCCAATAGATTAAGTGATTGCATTCTAATTATCTAATACGAATAGAAAAATCTCAGAGAAAGACATTTCCTTCCTTTTCCAAAAATACAGGATGAGTTGGAAGGGAGTAGGTAATAACAGTAGAACTAAATGTGGCTGCAGGGAGATGCTAGAAGCTTTCTTTGACCACAGGCCCCAGACTCAGCCCCCTTGGCTTTACATAATAAGGTTTTCTATCCAAACCATCTCAGAGGTCATATGCTATTATGACACATTATTCCCCAGGCCAGTTCAGCACCAACTGAGCTTAGTATGAGTTAATGCTGGAATCCTTTAAAGTCTGTGTTCCAGATATACCAGATGTTACTTTTCTCCTTATGGTTTGTAAAACAGTCACAATTATCTTAACAAGATCCCCAATTCAAATTTCACAGAAACTGAGATAAGGACACTGCCTTAAAAAACTTACCTCTCCAGGATAGTACAATTCACTGATTTAAATAAAGCCTGATCTAACCTATGTTTTCTAGAAATTTCTATGTGAATTAATATTTTTAAGTAAACTTTTAAATTTTATTTATTTATTTTATTAAAGTTAGTTGATTTACAATATTATATTAGTTTCAGGTATAAGCCGACAAGTTTTAAAATATCCAGTTCATTTAACAATCACCTTGGGATACTAATCCAAGAGAGAACACAGCGACCTAAACAACTAAAATCTAGACTATCTTTGAATTTGTGTATCTGATATTACAGAATAAAGCAACAGTTACTTAGATATTTTTATACAAAATTAAGTAGCAGTTTTATATATTTGCTTTGATCAATTATATAAAATTGAAACACACATTAAACAAAGCACTGAAGTTTCAGGTCTAAGCCCTGTGCATTTTCTTTGTAGCCACTCTAACACATATGGTTAAGATTTTCCAATGACTGTATCCAATGTTTCTCAACAACTGGGTTGGTTCATAGTGAGGTTTAAAGATCTGGAACCAAAAACCAAGGAAAGCTTTAAAAACTGGCAGCAAATAACAATTTCTAGAGGATTAGCTGTCTTTTCTAACTAAACAATACACTATAAAATTTTGTGATCCAAAGTAGAAGAGAGTTGAGGAAAAAAACATTCAACACAAAGCTCTTTAATGTCATCTAGGATAACAGATGCTGGTCAGACAGTTTCACTGTTCCTGATCTCTCTGCCTCTAGCTTTCTTTCCTCGTATTTGGAACTTCTTTTATTTTCCTCCTCTTAAAGCATTTTTTCCCCTAGTTCTCTTTGTTCGTAAGTATCCAATATATATTGTAGAATTTACTTCACTGATACACCTTAACTAATATTATGATAACACTAACCTTGTTTTTTATTTTAATGGGAATTTGAATAGACTCTCCCAAATTAGAACTATTAAAAAAAAATCACTAAAATGTATAATATCTCCAGTGATTTCATGATTTTACCTTTCTCTCCTCTGACTTGTCTATGGGGTTATCTTGAGAAAAAGTTCCACTTTAAAAAATTCCACTAATGACAATTTTCTCTTATTCATTTCAAATACCCGTTTTTAAACTAAAGATCGAAAATTTTAGGGGAGTGGGCAAGTGGAAACGCCAACAAAACCTGAGAAGAGAAAAACTTGATAGTGGAATTTTGTCTTTGTTTCATCCACTCAACAGATAGATAGATGTTAAGCCCCTGTGAGTCACTTATCTAGCACTGTGCTAGGAACAAGTCCTACTTTGTCTCAAAAGCCTGCCACTACAATATAATTTTAAAATACCAATGAGGCTAATAAGATTATACATATATAATTTACATATTATATATATAACCTGGATTTTTTTTTACTGGAGAATTTGAATTATTTTGTGCTTTCCACCTTGTTCTAAAGACTCAGCCAATAGGAAGAAGGGAATAAATTCTGAGAACTATACTTCTAGAGTTAGGAATAAGGGTATCAGCGGATAAAACAGAAAGAAAATCAAGATGATAAGAACATTTCAAAGTTATCAAAGCTCTAAAAGTAATGTAAAAATCTGTGTAGTCTGCAGAAATAAAAAGCATCCTAAGAGACTACTACAAGCAACTCTATGCCAATAAAATGGACAACCTGGAAGAAAAGGACAAATTCTTAGAAAGGTATAACCTTCCAAGACTGAACCAGGAAGAAATAGAAAATATGAACAGACCAATCACAAGTAATGAAATTGAAACTGTGATTAAAAATCTTCCAACAAACAAAAGTCCAGGACCAGATGGCTTCACAGGTGAATTCTATCAAACATTTAGAGAAGAGCTAACACCCATCCTTCTCAAACTCTTCCAAAAAATTGCAGAGGAAGGAACACTCCCTAACTCATTCTATGAGGCCACTATCACCCTGATACCAAAACCAGACAAAGATACTACAAAAAAAGAAAATTACAGACCAATATCACTCATGAATATAGGTGCAAAAATCCTCAACAAAATACTAGCAAACAGAATCCAACAGCACATTAAAAGGATCATACACCATGATCAACTGGGATTTATCCCAGGGATGCAAGGATTCTTCAATATACACAAATCAATCAATATGATACACCTTATTAACAAACTGAAGAATAAAAACCATATGATCATCTCAATAGATGCAGAAAAAGCTTTTGACAAAATTCAACACCCATTTATGATAAAAACTCTCCAGAAAGTGGGCATAGAGGGAACCAACCTCAACATAATGAAGGCCATATATGACAAACCCACAGCAAACATCATTCTCAATGGTGAAAAACTGAAAGCATTTCCTCTAAGATCAGGAACAAGACAAGGATGTCCACTCTCACCACTATTATTCAACATAGTTTTGGAAGTCCTAGCCACGGCAATCAGAGAAGAAAAAGAAATAAAAGGAATACAAATTGGAAAAGAAGAAGTAAAACTGTCACTGTTTGCAGGTGACATGATACTATACATAGAGAATCCTAAAGATGCCACCAGAAAACTACTAGAGCTAATCAATGAATTTGGTAAAGTTGCAGGATACAAAATTAATGCAGAGAAATCTCTTGCATTCCTATACACTAATGATGAAAAATCTGAAAGAGAAATTAAGGAAACACTCCCATTTACCACTGCAACAAAAAGAATAAAATACCTAGGAATAAACCTACTTAGGGAGACAAAAGACGTGTATGCAGAAAACTGTAAGACACTGATGAAAGAAATTAAAGATGATACAAACAGATGGAGAGATATACCATGTTCTTGCATTGGAAGAATCAATATTGTGAAAATGACTATACTACCCAAAGCAGTCTACAGATTCAATGCAATTCCTATCAAATTACCAATGGCATTTTTTACAGAACTAGAACAAAAAATCTTAAAGTTTGTATGGTGACACAAAAGACCCTGAATAGCCAAAGCAGTCATTTTTTTTTTAATTATTAGCACCTTTAATTATTATTTATTTATTTATTTATTTTTGGCTGTGTTGGGTCTTCGCTTCTGTGTGAGGGCTTTCTCCAGTCGTGGCAAGTGGGGACCACTCTTCATCGCGGTGCGCGGGCCTCTCACTATCACAGCCTCTCCTGTTGCGGAGCACAGGCTCCAGACGTGCAGGCTCAGTATTTGTGGCTCACGGGCCTAGCTGCTCCACGGCATGCGGGATCTTCCCAGACCAGGGCTCGAACCCGTGTCCCCTGCATTGGCAGGCAGACTCTCAACCACTGCACCACCAGGAAAGCCCGCCAAAGCAGTCTTGAGGGAAGAAAACAGAACTGGAGGAATCAGACTCCCTGACTTCAGGCTATATTACAAAGCTACAGTAATCAAGACAATATGGTACTGGCACAAAAACAGAAATACAGTTCAATGGAACAGGACAGAAAGCCCAGAGATAAACCCATGCACCTATGGTCAACTAATCTGTGACAAAGAGGCAAGGATATACAATGGAGAAAAGACAGTCTCTTCAATAAGTGGTGCTGGGAAAACTGGACAGCTGCATGTAAAAGAATGAAATTAGAACACTCCCTAACACCATACACAAAAATAAACTCAAAATGGATTAGAGACCTAAATGTAAGACCGGACACTATAAAACTCTTAGAGGAAAACATAGGAAGAACACTCTTTGACATAAATCACAGCAAGATCTTTTTTGATCCACCTCCTAGAGTAATGGAAATTAAAACAAAAACAAACAAATGGGACCTAATGAAACTTAAAAGCTTGTGCAAAGCAAACTACAAACAAGACGAAAAGACAACCCTCAGAATGGGAGAATATATTTGCAAATGAATCAATGGACAAAGGATTAATCTCCAAAATATATAAACAGCTCATGCAGCTCAATATTAAAAATATGACCCAATCCAAAAATGGGCAGAAGACCTAAATAGACATTTCTCCAAAGAAGACATACAGATGGCCAAGAAGCACATGAAAAGCTGCTCAACATCACTAATTATTAGAGAAATGCAAATTAAAACTACAATGAGGTATCACCTCACACCAGTTAGAATGGGCATCATCAGAAAATCTACAAACAACAAATGCTGGAGAGGGTGTGGAGGAAAGGGAACCCTCTTGCACTGCTGGTGGGAATGTAAATTGATACAGCCACTATGGAGAACACTATGGAGGTTCCTGAAAAAACTAAAAATAGAATTACCATATGACCCAGCAATCCCACTACTGGGCATATACCCAGAGAAAACCATAATTCAGAAAGACATATGCACCCCAATGTTCATTGCAGCACTATTTACAATAGCCGGGTCATGGAAGCAACATAAATGCCCATCAACAGACGAATGGATAAAGAAGATGTGGTATATATATACAATGGAATATTACTCAGCCATAAAAAGGAACGAAATTGGGTCATTTGTAGAGACGTGGATGAATCTAGAGACTGTCATACAGAGTAAGTCAGGAAGAGAAAAACAAATATCGTACGTTACACATACATGTGGAACCTAGAAAAATGGTACAGATGAACTGGTTTGCAGGCAGAAATTGAGACACAGATGTAGAGAACAAACATATGGACACCAAGGGGGGAAAGCACTGGGGGGGAGGGGTGATGAATTGGGAGATTGGGATTGACATTTATATACTAATATGTATAAAATGGATAACTAATAAGAACCTGCTGTATAAAAAAATAAATAAAATTAAATTAAAAAAAATTTTTTTTAATCCGTGTAGTGCTTTAAAAGTATTGAGTCTAGTAATGTTCCTGATTACAATCGTCAACAGTCTATCAACTTATCTGTCTTTGCCAAAAAAATGTAAACCCATTCTACTGAAGAATTTTCATATGAGAACATAACTTCAATTATAATATAAGTTAATAGGAAAATAAAATTCAATTACGAAAATACACTTGACAGACTCGGTATTTTACAATTATATTGTGAGATCACTAATTGTAATATCCCCAAACTGAAAACTACCCAAATGCCCAACTGCATTAGAATGAATAAATAAATTATGGTTTAATCACACAATGGAATATTACATAACAATGAGAAAAGATCAACTACAACTACTTACAATATGGATGAATCTCACAAACATTTTGAGCAAGAAAAGCAAGTCACAAAGAATAAATGTTGCATGATTCCATATGTAAAGCACCAAAACAGACAAAAATAGTCTATCCTGTTAGAGGTCAAGACAGCACTTAGCCTTCAAGGGGAGCACAAAGCATGCTTCTGGGGTGCTGGTATTTTGCTTCTAGTTTCGAGTGCTGGTTTGTTAAATTCCACTGAACTGTACACCTGTATTTGTACTTTTCTCTATATATTTCAACTAAAACTTTATATATATATATGTGTGTGTAAATATACGACATGAATATTTTCATTACAAAATACCCCATTCTGGATACATTACAAAATGCAGAAAATATATAGTACCAATCAATCATAATCTCATGTTCTAAAAGATACCTGTAATTTGATGTATTTCCTCATTTTTCTAAAAATGTCACATAGTTAAGAACATAGAATACATACAATTTTACTTAAATGTGAGAGGTTAAATTATATCAAAACATACCTACATAAAATAATTATGTGTATTAAGCATTTTCTATTTTCAAAATGTTTTTCTTCATAAGCAAAATATGACTACAAATTTAGCTATCATATACATACATACACAATTTACTTTAAAATCACCTAGTAATATACTTCTGTGTGTGAGCTACATTTTTGCTATTTACAAACAATGCTATGATAAATATCTGTCTTTGTCTATATTAATTATAAGTCAAAATTTACTTCCTTAGGAGAGATACCTAGAGATAGAATTACAAGAGCCAATGTTTTTGCATTAAAATTAGCAAAAGATAAAATATTGCTATAACATGAGGACAGAGGTTTGAAAAAGCAACAAAATGGATAGCCTATCCTCCTTTCTTCACTCGTCTTTTCTTTTAGAAGTGCTCCTTAGGCAGTAGAGTCCTTTCGTAAAGCAAAAATCTGTGGTTTGAAAGTCTAAGACGTGAGGCTTGATGATACTGCAGTACTAGACACACAGAAGGTACTGGAAAAAGTTTTCTGAATTGAGTGAAAAATCTTAGGCAGAGAAGTCAGTCTGATTCTACCTTTTGCTTAATCCCCACTTCTTCTACATACCCTTAGAGTAGTAATTCTCCAAGTGTGGTCCAGGGCTAGCAATATCAGCTTCACCTAGGAACTTGTTAGAAATATGAATTCTCAGACCCCACCCCAGACCTACTGAATCAGAAACTCTGGAGTCAATCTTTATGAGATGCCCTCCAGGTGATTCTGTTGCTTGCTAAAATTTAAGAACTACTGGACTAAAGCACTCTACACCTCCAGGCATACTAAGAAAACATCACCTTTATTAATCAGGGAATGGAAAAAAGATAAATAATTTTTAGAAACTATTATTCTAATTGCACTTTGCTCATCTGAGAGACTGAGGGTCTTCGTGTTAGATAAGTGTTTTCATCTTCTGTTCCACTTCTTTTAGATTTGTGATTTACATGTCTGCAGTGTCAGTCATGCTACTCGTCACACTTTAATGGGTCCCAAATGGACTCACTAAAGGGGATGTAAAGGATGTCACTGAAGAAAGGGATGACAAAACAGTTCCTAGCTTATTCTGAGATATGCCAAAAACTGGATTTAATTAGTTTCACAGGCAGAAAATGAAAGAAGTAATTTGTATTACCAGTAAATCCTAATAGCAATTTCCTTTTACTTCAAAATACAGTTTGTAACTAAATGTATTCAGGCTGGTCTTTTTCAATAATTTAACCAGCAACTTGCAGACATTTTCTACATAATTGATACAATGATAAGGAAAGGCTCAAATATCAAAGGAACACTGAAGGAAGTAAAGGAGAAGAGAATTAATATTTTATTGAGCACCCACTACATGCTAAGTATTATGCATAAAGCTTTACACATGAGAGTTAAATGAGAAAATACAATCCCTCCAAGGTAGGTATTACAATCACCAAAGCACAAATGTGAAAATCAGAGAGATTTAGTATATTTTCAATGTTATCAATTGTAGATCTAGTAAATAGCAAAGCTGAAATTTGAAGCTCTGCTTCAGTGATTCCAAAACCTGAGCCTTTTCAAATATATCAAACTTACTTTACAACATGAAGCAAAATACAATGTGTTTTCATTAGAATGAATTAAAAACTCCTAAAGAAATACAGTTAGTAAAATTTTAGCAAATTTTATTA
This sequence comes from Balaenoptera acutorostrata, assembly GCF_949987535.1. Taxonomy (NCBI): domain Eukaryota; kingdom Metazoa; phylum Chordata; class Mammalia; order Artiodactyla; family Balaenopteridae; genus Balaenoptera; species Balaenoptera acutorostrata. The sequence goes on from NC_080067.1 coordinate 27,882,113, forward strand.
GTTTTCCTATTTAGTATTTTTTAAAGACACAGCTTTAGAAAAGAATATTTTAGCTACCATTTTTATTTACTATGTAATTTATAAAGAAGAGGAGAAACCAGGTTAAATGCAGAAGAGGCAATTTAGTCTTTCCTAAATAACATTTGCAATTTAAATTGCCAAAACACTGTGTTGGCAACAAAGCTGTTAAACAACTTTAAGGCATGATTTTTGATATTTTGCTTTTAGATTTGGCAACTCATGCAAATTTTATGTTGGTCATAAACAAGATAAATTTAAATGAGGAAATTCAAAAAAACAAAACATTTAAGAAGTTGATTTTAGAACTAAATTCCAATTGACAATCAAAATTATCATCTTCCCTTAGTGCTGTGGGTTTGAAATTAACCAGTACCAATAGTTGTTACCAATAGTAAGCAAGATGGCTAGCTAAATTAAAGGTGTGGAAAAGTTTTCTTCTAGAAGACAGTGAGCCATATAGGAATAGGAAATAAAAACAGGCAATTGGATCAACTCCATTTTCCAACTACCTAGCAAATAAGAAATCACATAAAGAAGGACCTTTTAACATCAACAGTATTCTACTCTGCCAACTAAGTTACAAGCTGATTCACTGAAAATGAACTTTGAAATACTACAGAAGCAAGACTGCAGATATCCTTTCCTCCAAAAAGAATAATATCCATTTATCATACTTTCATAAGAAATAGTGACTAGTTATTTCAAGATATTAAAAATAGGTATCATCATGTCACGCTCTAAAATAAAGCAATTTATATTAACTATCAGAATAGAGAATAAAAATTTATATTAAAAAATGGGAAAAAAAGCCATTTTATTTGGCCTCAGGTACAACATACTGTGTTATCAAAATTATTTATAAATCTACAACATGCAATCAAAACACAGAACAAAGTTATGTAATTCTACCTAACCACAATATACATTGCAAAAGCAGTTAACAGGAAGATAAAAGATGTAGTAAGCACAGTCTATTTAAAAACATTTTAATTTTTCGTTTTAAATCAGGAACTTAACTTTTATTTCTAAAAGATAATTCTTATTTAATTTTAGTATTTAATTATGTAGTCTGGTAAACTAAACATGATTACGGAAATAAAACTTACCTTGTAGATAAACACAAGAGAAAAAAAGATCAGAAAAATACAAGAGAGAAAAAGATCAGATGGCACGGGTCCTACAGGAAAAGCAAGCTACTGGACTGAACAGGTTGATAAAACTACTTGTAGAATGGGTTAGTCTATTATCAGATCATTAAGATATTTTTAAATATCCTGAAACCAAATTCAGATTCAAAAGGCAAAGCCAGAACCATTCACTGTGTTTATTAAAATACAATCTCTCAGTAAGCCTCACACAGCAAGAGAGGCCAAACTTACCCTAACATGACCTCAGATTTAGAAGCCTGCCAAAGAATTTTCATAGAAATAGCAACCAAATGTTGCTTATACCTACTGTTCAAAGTAATATAAATTAAAACAAAGCTTACTAGATATTTGAGGACTTAAATCTGTGAAGTAAAATTAAAAAAAAAAGGGGGGCAAACGTTAGCAGCCTTTTTAATGAAACATATAAATCCAAAATATACAAGCTACTCTATTTTTAAGATTTTGAGTACTGAAATAATCTCTAACACCAGTTCCTTACCCTTTCACCTTTCCAGCTCCTTTTAAACTTTTTCTCATCAAGAAAGGTAAGTTCTCACATTCCCTTCTTAGCAGACATACATTCATATGGTCCCTATAAGGAGTCATTCCAGCAACACTTTTGGGAAAACTCTGAATTCCTTCTCTTTCTACTGCCTTACCCACAAAATGCTTTCTTTTATTCCTGTTTCCAGGCTGTGAAGATCTTTTCAAAAAATGTTACAAAACCTGAACAATTGGTTCCACTATAAATGTTATGTACTCTGTCTAACCTCAACTGGATCCCTGCTGTTACACAGGGATTCCAGAATCATCTCTAGATTATAAGGGATTAAAAATAGTACAGGGCTTCCCTGGTGGCGCAGTGGTTGAGAGTCTGCCTGCCAGTGCAGGGGACGCGGGTTCGAGCCCTGGTCTGGGAGGATCCCGCATGCCGCGGAGCGGCTGGGCCCGTGAGCCACAATTGCTGAGCCTGCGCGTCTGGAGCCTGTGCTCCGCAACAAGAGAGGCCGTGATGGTGAGAGGCCCGCGCGCCGCGATGAGAAGTGGCCCCCGCTCGCCGCAGCTGGAGAAAGCCCTCGCACAGAAACGAAGACCCAACACAGCCATAAATAAATAAATAAAATTAAAAAAAAAAAAAGCAACAGTCTTTTAAAAAAAAAAAAAAATAGTACAAAACAGGCTCTGATCAACAATACTCTCCAAATGGAGAATTCATAAGCTCCTCTCAAAATTAAGTGGTGTTAGGCTTCCCTGGTGGCGCAGTGGTCAAGAATCCGCCTGCCAGTGCAGGTGACACAGGTTCAAGCCCTGGTCCGGGAAGATCCCACATACCACAGAGCAACTAAGCCCGTGTGCCACAACTACTGAGCCTGCGCGCCACAACTACTGAGCTCAACGTGCCACAACTACTGAAGCTTGCGCGCCTAGAGCCCATGCTCTGCAACAAGAGAAGCCACCACAATAAGAAGCCCGCGCACCGCAACGAAGAGTAGCCCCCGCTCGCCGCAACTAGATAAAGCCCACGTGCAGCAACAAAGACCCAACGCAGCCAAAAATTAATTAATTAATTATTTAAAAAATTAAGTGCTGTTTATGCAAGGAATCCAAAGTTTTTGTGACACGTAAAAATCAATCAATGTAGTTCACCATATTCATGGGCTATAATTACTCCCACCATATATAATCACTGCAATAGGTGCAGAAAAAGAACATTTACCAAAATCCACCATTCATTATCAAAACACTCAGAAAACTTAGAAGGGAAACTTACTCAACCAGATGCAGGGTGGCGCTACGAAAACTCTACCAGCTAATATCATACCTAATAATAAAAGACTTAATACTTTCCTCCTAAGATCAGGAACAAGGCAAGAATTTCTGTTCTCTCCATTTCTACTCAACCTTGAACTGGAAGTCCTAATCAGTGACATTAGGAAAGAAAAGGAAATACAAATTGTAAAGGAAAAGTTAAACTTTTTATTTACAGAGGACGTGAGAGTATATAAGGAAAATCCTAAAAAAATCTACAAAAGAATTACTAGAAATAAGTTTCACAAGGGAGCAGGCTACAAAAACCAACTGTGTGTCTACATACTAGCAAAGAACAACTGGATATTGAAATTAAAAATACCATTTACAGGGACTTTCCTGGCGGTCCAGTGGTTAAGACTCCACACTTCCACTGCAGGGGGCACATGCTTGCTCCCTGGTCAGGGAACTAAGACCCCACATCCCACATGCCACGCAGCGTGGCCAAAAAAAGAAAAGGAGAAAAAAAGACACCACCAATAACAAAAATATCATTTACAAAAAAAAAATCCTGGAACTAATACATGATTATAGCAAGGTTGCAGGATACGAGGTTAATAAATAAAAGTCAACTGCTTTCTTATATACCAGCAATGAATAACTGGAGTTTGAAACTACGAACACAAGTCCATTTACATTAGCACCAAAAAATGAAATACTTAAGGATATATCCAATAAATACGTATAAGATCTATATGTGGAAAACTACCAAATTGTGATGCAAGAAATCAGAGATCTAATTAATGGAGAGAGAAGTCCACGTTTATGCATAGAAGAATTAATATTGTTAAGATGTCAGTTATTCCCACTGATGTACAGAGTCGATGCAATCTCAATCAAAATCCCAGCAAGTTATTTTGTGGATATCAACAAACTGATTCTAAAGTTTATACGGAGAGGCAAAAGACCCAGAACAGCCAACACAATATTGAAGAAGAAAAGTTGGAGGACTGATACCACCCAACCTCAAGACTCACAGTCATCAAGACAGTGTGGTATCAGCAAAAAAATAAGAAAATAGATCAGTGGAATAGAATAGAGAGCCCAGAAAAAGACCTACACAAATACCTTCAACTAGACTTTGACAAAGGAGCAAAGGCAATTCAATGGAGAAGGGACAGTCTTTTCAACAAATGAGGATGGAACAACCAGACATCCACATGCAGGGAAAAAAAAAGAATTTAGACACATTCTTTACACCTGTCACAAAATTAAATCAAAATGGATCACAGACCTAAATGTAAACTGTAAAACTCCTAGAAGAAAAATAAGAGAAAAATCTAACTGACCTTCAGTGTGGTAATGACTTTATAGATACAACACCAAAAAGTGTGATCCATGAAAAAAAAAAAAAAAAATGAGGCTTTAATGTTGGACTTCATTAAGATTAAAACTTCTCTGTGAAAGATACTGTTTCTCTAACTACCAGATAAGGAATGTCAAGTCTTTGTGTATCCTTACAAGAAACATGATACGTGTGTTTGTATGTCACTGCTTTTTAAACAAATGGTTATTCGGCACATTGTTCTGCAATTTTCTTTTGTTAACTTAATAATGTGTCTTTGTAGATCATTCCATATTTGTACATAGCTTTCTCACTCCCAATTTTACACCTGCATAGTACTCCATGATATGTATTGAACATAATTTATTTAGCCAGATCTTACTGATGGATTTACACTGTTGCCAATATTTTGCTATTACATACAATACCGCAAAGATTAAATGTTATTTCCCAAATTTATAAACATATCAGTAGAGTACATTCCTAAAATTGGGACTACTTGGTCAAAGGAAATGTGAATGTTAAATTAATAAATACTGTGAAATTGCTTCCCATAAAGGTTATGCTCCCACCAGCAGTATAAGAGAGCACATTATCCTACACCCTTGACAACAGGGTTTTATCAAACTTCTTAATACTCGCCAGCCTTACAGAGTGAAAAATGGTACTCAAGTATAATTTTAAATTACGTATGGTTTGTGAATGAGGTAGAGTGCCTTTTTATCTGTGTTAAGAACCATTAATATTTTTCTGTGAACTGTTTATTCATAAGTTTTGCCCATTTCCTAAAAATTGGATTGTTGGGTAGATTGTTCCTTTCATCACAATACAATATTTCTCTTTGTCCCTTTAATAGCTTGAGGCTGTTAGTATATTTATTTAGTATCAATATTGTTTTGTTCATGGTACATCTTTGGCCATTTTTTTGTTTTTAATCTTCCTTAGATTCAAGACTTGTGAATATATTTTTAGTTCCAAAACAACTTTCTCGGTGTTCCAACTGTATCCTCTTGAGAGCTTCCATTCTTCTTTCTTCCCGTCATGCTTTCTCTTACCTTTTCCATTAGTTCTGCCCCCATAGGAGGAATCTGATTATCCAGGGATATTCCCTCTTTTGAGTTGCTGCATTCCTTTTAGTAGGTTGTCATTTCCACAGCTGTAGGCTACTGCAATCTCTTGGACAGTGCGGAACTGGCAGTGAGTAAAAGATACACATATTTTCAATCTGATGTGCAAGCAATGAAGGAGTTGGCAAGGTGGCACTGCTAGCTCTGCTGAGGACATAAAGGAGCAAGAGGAGGATACACGGCAGGGCTCATCTACCTGCAGGGACACAAGCAATTTAGCCCACAGCAGCTGCCCGAGAAACGCATACAGCTTACAGGCAAATATGGCCTCTTTCGCATGCCAGAACCACCCAAAGATATAGCCCAAGAAACAGCATGTACCTCTCAGATAATGAAGGAATCCCTGATCTTCAACAAAGGTTCCGCTGGGCTTTCAACACTATAGATAATGAAGCCCTGAGTTACAGTATCTTTTTCTTTCATTTAAAAAAATAATACAGGGCTTCCCTCGTGGTGCAGTGGTTAAGAATCTGTTTGCCAATGCAGGGGACATGGGTTCAATCCCTGGTCCGGGAAGATCCCACATGCCGCAGAGCAACTAAGCCCATGCGCCACAACTACTGAGCCTGCGCTCTAGAGCCCGTGAGCCACAACTACTGAGCCCATGAGCCACAACTACTGAACCCGAGAGCCACAACTACTGAATCCAAGAGCCACAACTACTGAAGCCTGCACACCTAGAGCCCATGCTCCACAATAAGAGAAGCCACCATGATGAGAAGCCCACACACCACCATGAAGAGTAGCCCCCGCTCGCCACAACTAGAGAAAGCCCGCGCACAGCAACGAAGACCCAACACAGCCATAAATAAATAAATAAATAAATTTATAATAAAGTAAAATAAAATAAAAAATAATACACAATTACATGATTTATGACAAGGATATACGAATACTCAACTGCTTTCGAATCCTCTGCAACTCGCCTGGCTATGGCGGAATATAATCATCTTCAGGCTTGTTCTTATTTTAATTAATTATGTAACTTTTAGACGTCCAACTCTTAGATAGATGCCCTAAGACAAAAAGCTCAGAAACCTCCCTCACTGAATACCTTAACACTTTGTTTCAAAAAGCATTCAAAGTAAGTTCCGTCTTTATACGTTTCTCAAAGGTTAGATAAATAAATATTTGCATTAAAAGTCTGGAAATGTTATGGCAAAACAAGCTCTTGCAGTTCAATGTTTACTTAGTATGCAAAAGGGAAGGGAGGGGAGGGATAAATTAGGAGTTCGGGATTAGTAGATACAAACTACTATATATAAAATAGATAAACAACAAGGTCCTACTGTATAGCACAGGGAACTATATTCAATACCTTGTAATAACCTATAATGGAAAATAATATGAAAAAGAATATATTTATATGTATAACTAAATCACTTTAATGTACACCAGAAACTAACACAATGTTGTAAATTAACTATATTTCAATAAAAAATAAACTTTTAAAAATTTACTGAGTATATATAACTGCTCTAGATGCCAAGCTAGACTCTAAAGACAAAAATATGAAAAAAGACCCTGGGCTGCCCTGGTGGTGCAATGGTTAAGAATCCGTCTGCCAGCGCAGGGGACACAGGGTAGAAACCTGGTCCAAGAAGATCTCACATGCCACGGAGCAACTAAGCCCGTGAGCCACAACTACTGAGCCCACGTGCTGCAACTACTGAAGCTTGCGCACCTAGAGCCCGTGCTCAGCAACAAGAGCCCGTGCTCCCCACAACAAAGAGAAGCCCCCGCTTGCCACAACTAGAGAAAGCCCGCACACAGCAACGAAGACCCAACACAGCCAAAAATAAAATAAATAAAACATAAATAAATTTATATACATAATAAAAAGACCCTGCCCTTAAAGAGCTCAGTCTAGTAAAAAAAGAAAGGACAATCTTATAAAGAAACACAATATAATGTGATAAGGACAATAATAAAGTATGTACAGGGTCCAAAGGTTAACACAAAGGAGGCTCAGTAACAAGGAGGTACAGAAGAATTCGTGCTCAGCTAGATTTTAAAGCATAAACAGGAATTTGCCCAGTGGCCAAGGGAATTATAGGTAGAAGGAAAGACACACATTCTTTCAACAAAGTTCCAGTTTGGGACAGCTACTATGGAATAGTTACTTTGAAATATCTATTCTAGAGAAACAGTGATGAATAAGATAAAAAGTCTCTGACTTCATGGAGTCAGGTGGGGATCAATAAGTAAATCAGTAAAATTAAAGTCCAGTGTGATAAATACTGCAATCGGGATAAGTAGAGAGTATTAGAGGCTTATGGGCCAAGTGGGTACGAGACCTAAACCTAGATTCTAGGAATGAACAGAAATTAGCCAAGTGAAATGTATTTCTATCAGGAGTGAAGTGAGGATGCTGTCAGAGAGGTATGGCATTATAGGTACAGAGAAGAGAATACAGAAAGACAGAGAGAGAGAGAGAGAGAAAAGGGAGGGGAGGGGAGGGGAGGGAGAAGAGGGACAGACAGACAGAGAGAATGCAGTTCAGTGTGGCAGAAGCATAAATGTCTGAGATAAGGCTAAAGATGAAAGCAAGAACCATATCATGAAGGATCTTTTAAACTGGAGTTTGGACTTTATCTTGAGGGCAATAAGGAACAAAAAATGTTTTTTTAACTTGGGAAGACTTGTTCAGATTTGTGTTTGAGAAAAAGTATGTAGCTATAGTACAGTGAATGAAACAGAAAGAAAGAAAATCTCAAAGCAAGAAAAACAGCTACAGTAATCCAGGAAATAGTTTATAGTAGCCTGAACTAAGATAATAGCAATGGAATAGAGAAAGTGGGTGGGGAGAACTGAGATATTTCGCTGGAATCAACAAGTCTTGTAAGTGCTGGAATCAACAAGTCTTGTAAGTGATTTGACTGGGAGTAGAGAGGTCAAAAAGGAGTCAAAGATGATGCTTCAGTTTCTGGTTTGGGCAAAGGGTGAAAGGTACTACTGTACTATCCAGTAAGATAAAGAAAAGGGAAAAGTAGGTTTTGAGAGGGTGAAATAATCACTTTAATTATGGACAGATTGAGTCTGAGATGCATATAAGTTATTCAAATGAAGGTGTCGCATAAGCAGTTAAATATACAAAAACTCAAGACAAAGGTTTGGGCCGGAGGTACAGATTTGAGAATCAACCATATACAAAGTAAAAGCAGTGAGAATAGATGAAATTGCCTAGGGAAAATGTACAAGGTGAGGGAAAAAAAACTAAGACAAAAACCCCATGGAACACTAACATTTAGAAGACAAACAAAAGGAGAGCTAGGAGAGTAGACTGAAGGGAACGGCCGAAAAGGAAGATGAAAATATTAACAAGAGGAAAAGGAGTAAGCACTTAATGAATGCTTACTATGTGCTAGGTGTTGTACTAAGTGATTTACGTGCACTACCTCATTTAATCCTTACATACCCTATGAGCAATTTACCATTATTATCTGCATCATTACAGATGTGGACATTTTGGCTTAGAGAGATCACCCTGCTCAGATTTACACATTTGGTGGAGTATAAGAAGTGCAACCAAGATTACACCCTCATCCTCCAGAGCCCTTGTTCTTAACCGCTACACTGTACTGCTTCCTATAAGACTTAAAAAGTGTGGTATCATAGACAGAAAGAAAAACAGTGATTCAAAAAGAAAGACACCACCCCAGTAATGACGAGCTCACTTAGCAGCAAGACCTTGATTTCTAACAACATTCTCTATAAAAAGCAATCAGGACTCTTTCAGAAAATGGCTGATCTGAGGAATGGGCAGGAAATATGTCAAAGGGACACAGAAAAGCAACTGAACGCTCCCAATGGCCATAGTCCTAACAATCTGAGCAAAAAAACTGAAGTAGTATTGGACTATGACCCAGACTATACACTAAATATCCATGAGTCCATACTGGTATAAAGAAAGAATTAACTAACTAAATAAATAAGTAAATGGAGGAGAAGAGACAAATCTAGGGTGGAAGAATTCCAAACAAATCATGTAGATACTCACAACTCAAAGAAGTGGAGCAAACTCTCCACTCCTCAAGTGTGGGCTCCACATAATGACTTCCTTCCAAAGACTATGGTATGGAAAGGGGGAAGGGGTAGAGAGTACCTTTACAGTAGAGAAACATGACAAACACTACATCAGCCAAGTGACCAAGTTTCACACCAATAATGATAAGTCATGTTGATACCCTTAATATGTTGTGATGAAAATGGCCCTTTATCTCTGTGGTCTTTCTCTCAAAAACCTATAACCCCAATCTAAGTATGAGAAAAACAATTAGAAAAATCCCAATTCAGGGACATTCTACAAAATACCTAACCAGTACACCTCAAAACTGTCAAGTTATCAAAAACATGGAAAGTCTGAGATACTGTCACAGCCAAAAGAGGCGAAGGATGCATGATCATGAAATGTAATGTGGTATCCTGATTGCTCTCCTGGAACAGAAAAAGGACATTAGCTACAAACTAAGGAAGTCTGAATAAAGTATGAACTTCTACTCATTATAATGTATCAATATTGGCTCATTAATTATAAAATCTGTACTAGAATAATGTAGGATGTTAACAGTAGGGAAACTGAGTGAGGGGTTTATGAGACCTCTCTGTACTATTTCTGTGATTTCTCTGTAAACCTAAAACTGTTCTAAAATTAAAAGGTTATTTTTAAGGGGGGGGGGCACATTAACTGTGCCAAAAGCTGATAAACCGAAAACAAAAAAAGACAAAATCAAGGGCAGTTTCAATGGATTAATGGAGTCAAAAGCCAGATTACATTGGGCAGAGAAATGAATGAAAGCTGAGAATGGGACTGTAAGTGTATAGCTTCTTCCAAGAAGTCTGATAATGATGGGGAGAACAAATGAGAGCTGGAAGTAGAGATTAAGTTGAAGAAAATGTTTTTTGTTTAAATCAAGGTATAATTCACATACCCAAAAATTCACTGATTTCCAGTATATACACAAGGTTGTATAGCTACAACCACTATTTCCAGAACATTTTCATGACTTCAAAAAGAAATGGTAAAATTAAAGAAGGCTTAGACAAGTTGAATATGTTCACAAATAAGAAGACATAGCATTGTTAAGATGTCAATAAAACCAAAGTGATTTAGAGATTCAATGCAATCTCTATCAAAAATCTAACAGCCTTTTCCACAGAAATGGAAAACATAATCTTCAAATTCATGCGGAATTGCAAGAGATCCTAAATAGCCAAACAATCTCGAAGAAGAATAAAGTAGGAGGACTCACACTTTTTGACTTTGAAACATACTACAAAACTACAGTAATTAAAACATTATGGTATTGACATATGGACAGACATACAGACCAATGGAATAGAATAAAAAGTCCAGAAATAAATCCTCACATATATGGCCAACTGATTTTTGACAAGGGTACTAAGACCATTCAATGGTCAAAGGACAGTCTTTTCGACAAATGGTACTGGGAAAACTGGATATCCTTATGTCAGTTTGACCCTGACTTTGTATCATATACAAAAATTAACTCAAAATGGATCAAAGACCTAAACCTAAGAGCTAAAACTTTAAAATTCTCAGAAGAAAACATTGGGGAAAATTTTCGTGACACTGGATTTGGCAACCATTGAATGGAAATGACACCAAAAGCACAGGCAATAGCAGAAAAAATAGATAAATTGGACTCCATCAAAACAAAGAAGTTTTGCACATCAAAGGATACTATCAAGAAAGCAAAAAGACAACCTGATGAATGGGAGAAAATTTTTGCAAATCATTTCTCTCATAAGGAATTAATATCCAGAACATATAAAAACTTCTAGAACTCAACAACAAAAAACAAATAATCCAATTCAAAAATGGGCAAAAAGACTTGAATAGACATTTCTTCAAAGAAGATATATGAATAGCAAACAAGCACATGAAAATACGCTCAATATTACTAGTCATTAGGGAAATGCAAATCAAAACCACAATAAGACATCACTTCACACCTATAACGATGGCTATAATAAAAATAAGTTAAGTGTTGGCAAGAATGTGAAGAAACTGGAACCCTTGTGCACTGTTGATGGGAATGTAAAATGGTACAGCTGCTGTAAAAATCGAAATGGCAATTCCTCAAAAAATTAAAGATAATTCTATTATTTGACCCATATGACATGTGACCCAGCAATTCCGCTTCTAGGAATATATCCGAAAGAACTAACAGCAGGGTCTCAGAAAGATCTCTGTACTCCCAGTTCACAGCAGCGTCACTCACAATAGCTAAAATACGGAAGCAACCCACGTGTCCACTGATGGATGAATGGATAAGCAAAATGTGGTACATACTTAAAATGGAATGGTATTCAGCCTTAAAAAGGAAGGGAATTAGGCCATATGCTACAACATGGGTGAACCTTGAGGACACTGAGCAAAATAAGCCAGTCACAAAAAGACAAATACTGTATAATTCTACTTATATGAGGTACGTAGAGAGTAGGGAAAATCATAGATACAGAAAGTAGAATGGTTCTTGCCAGGGGTTTAAAGGAGGAGGAGAAAATAGGGAATTGTTGTTTAATGGGTGTAAATTTTAGTTTTGCAAGATGAAGAGTTACGGATATGAATGGTGGTGATGGTTGCACAATATGAATGTACTTAAATGCCACCAAACTGTACACTTAAAAATGGTTGAAGTGGTAAACTTTATGTTATGTGTGTTTTACCACAATAAAAAAAATTGGGGAAAAAATGACAAGCATCAAGGCTTCAAGTATCTCTTTCATTGCTTCAGAATACATTTAAATTCTTAGAATACTTCTACAGACCATTTCTACTCTTAAGCTAGCAATTTCTATACTGAAATACAGATTTCTCTAGCCTTCTCTCCACCTTAGACATAAAGCCTTTGAGGAAGCTGATGTTTCTCTCATAGCTATCTGTATTGTAATAGTAAACACTTTTGTTTTTACCTTTGTATATGTATAATGGAAAAATTTAAACATATACAAAGGAAGAGAGAAAAGAATAATGAAACCCCGTATAACTATCACCCAGCTTAAACAATTAACCAACTCACAGACAATTCTGTTTTATCTATAATTCCACTCACTTTACTCTTCTTCCCTCACTGGATTATTCTGAAGCCAATCCCAAACACCATATCATTTCAACCATAAAGATTTCAGATGTTATTTCTACATACTAAAAGATACTGTTGAATGATACATAGTGAAAGATACTGACAAGTGTCCTGCACAAATTCTTGTATGGATGGGTCAGATTTCTGATATAAGCATTCCCCCAGTAAACCATCTATTACACAAAGGAATTACATATATATTCATTCATTCTACTGTATTCCTTACAAGTTAAACCACTAGCAAATAGGGTCTCTCAAAACACACACACACACACACTCTCTCTCTCTCTCTCTCTCTCCCCACCTCTCCACCTCTCAGAGGTAACTGACTTTTATATGATAAAAGTTCTTTGGAATATGATAACACAGTAATATTATATAATTATTATACATAAAGTAATTCTTCATTTAACTGCTTATTTCATAAAACAAATGCAATAAAACTAGCTCAATGCAGAAAATTTTTATTCAACTGTCCTTACCTTTTGTTGGACTGAGATTCTGATCTATAAATCCTCTTAATTCTGCATTTGTAGAAGTCAAACCAACCTGAATAAAATAGTTTAAAAAATTATACATAGGATCTTAAATAATATGTGATCACTTAATAAGCTATTATTAATAACCTTCCACCAGAGGTTCATATCAAATATTATACATTGTCACATAAAGATGAGTTAATGATATCAACTATAGGAGTTGGATTAAAACATTGTCATTTTGCTTGAAATGGGAAAAATAATGCACTGTCCAGATGAAGATAAAAATTAATGAAATAATGTTACTTATGAGCAGATGTGAGATCTACAGATTTTACTGATGGTTTTTTTTTTAAGCAAGTAATCTGGCAACTGTGAAGTTGCCAAAAGATATACCAAAATTCCACCCTCATTGCTGCCCTTAATTTTTACTGTTCACAATCACTGCATATAATGCTTTTAAACATTATGACATGTAATGGACCAAATAAAGACCATTAATACCACAACGCAGACGTGAGGTCCACTGGCCTTGGGTTCATTCTCCAGTTCATCAAGCCCACTATGTGTATGGCCGTGGTCAAGTCACACAAGCTCTCTATATCTCGGTCTCCTCGTCCATAAATTAGAGGCCGCTAAAGGCGCTTACCAATTCAGGTTGTTAGAAAGATTAAGAAAAAGAATTCATGTAAAGCACAGGGCTTGGCAAAAAGTGCTCAATCCATTTTAATGTTCATTACTGTTTGTAAGATACTTGAGGGACTACCTAAAGCAAGTGTGTTTATGAATTCTCCTTTAGACAATTTATTTCTTTTAATGTGATGTCTACTGGACTACTTGGAATCATAAGCTGAATATGGTAGTATCATCAAGCGGAGTTTTAAAATTTCATTATAGATAGAGCCAGCAGGAAAAAAAACCCTATTTTTAAAAACTTGTCACAAAGCAAGTATCCAATAAATGGCTCTACTACTACTACTGTATTATTGTTTTAATCCTTGTAGATTTGTAACCTTGAAACATCCATGCTAATTTGGTACCCCAAACATCCTCTCAAAGTACTAACACACTGAAAGGATTTTAAGGCACACAAAGCTCTGTAAGTTTATATCTCTGTACTTGCTTTATGTTTTTAAACTATCCACTGCTTTAACACTGTATATTCTTCAAAACCACTCATTTGATACTTTATAATTTCATAATATAAGAGCTAATTATTTCATTATTTGGGAATTCAGATGTTCTACTAATAGCTATTTCTTTTTTTCAAGAGATGCTACCAGAAATATTTCTACATATCGTTCACATCATAGAAAAGTAATTCTGATGCAAACCTATGTCTGGCATCTAATATTAAATTTTTATGGAAGCGGCTGAAGACAGAGGCATCTAAAACATAGCCTAATTCTATGTAGATAATGGTGCAGATCCTTAATCCTGTCTAGCTTCTCTTAAGTATTCTATTAGAAGTAAAGTAAACCTTTTGCAACACAATTTCCAACAAAATACCACTGCATGGATTTCCAGAGTTGCTCACAAATACTAACGTTAAGCGTTCAATTTGTAAATGCCAAGAGTTTACTGTGGCATCACTAACATGCCTCTCCTTTTTAAGCTCTTCTACTACAAAAAAAGAGAAAGGCGAAATTTTTGTTGGTGCTCTACTGTAAACAGAAAGCAAAGAAGGCAAAGACAGCCTTTAATATATTCCATGCTTAATACAATGTGATAATTTAATACATGTATTACAATAACTTCAAAAGTATCAGTTTATACCTTTTTCTTATTATACAAAGATAACGGCAAAAACCTCAACCAAAACCACATATTCACAGTCGAGAGTTCAGTTACTGGAACTGTTACATTTAAACACCTGCTCTTACTGTTCAACTTTTGCTACTTCTAAGTGAAGTAGCAAACGGATTTGGAAACGTTTTAAGCAGCTGTACACCTGCACCTTAGTGAACAACAGGTTATACCCCAAAAAGATAAAAGTCAATTGTAAATCAATAGTGTGTGTAATTTTGGTCTCATGGATGGAGAGGAAGTGTTTGTATTCAGAGCTTAAATAAATACTACTAAAATTTATTTAATTAAAACTTCAAACATGTATTAATTTCTGCTTTCATAAACACTGTATAAAGATTCAAAGAAAAAGTAGATTTGCAAGTAGAAAAAGTTGGGTAGGAAAGCCATTTAAAAATATTAGCTATTCTTTCTTTATTCTGTCCATTTAAAAAGGATCTTTCTATATAATGTTTCTCAGATCAAGAGAAAAAAGTAAACTAATTTTACGTAAAATTTTTCATCTAATAAGATACTGAGAAAAGTTTTCTATCAGGATATTCAAACACTGTGCTGCATACTGTAAGCAGTCACTAAATGTCTATTGAATAAAATATATCCAAAGCCCAAATGTTAAGAGTCAAACGATATTCCCCAATAACAGCATTATAATTTCACTGATCTTTAACATTTCAGATTGACATAACTGAAAGATTCAAAGTGAGATGGTCTGTGGTCAAAGTTCAGCTCTACCATTCATTCACAAGCAAGGTGTTCTTGGAACAGTCACTGCAAAATGAGGATGACGATACACATGTGTACAACAAACTCAGACAGCTCTTCAGACCAAATTAAATAATTATGTGAACATGTTTGTTAATGGCAAAGCAATATTCAAGTTTGGGTTATTAATTCAAAGGGCAATGGCTTTACTACTTCAACACTGACCTAGACAATTCATAAGAGAGACACAAATGACCAATAAACATAGAGAATACCAATTTGACCTAACTAGCAATTAGAGAAATGTAGTAAATTACATACCATTTTTTTGCTGATTAGATTGACAAAGATTAGAAAGAAAATAAAGGGAAATGGCACTCTCATACACCACTGGTGAGTTTGTAAATTGGTGCAATCTTTCTGAAATGCAATTTAGCAATATGAATCAAAAGTCCATAAAGTACATACTCTTTGGGCCAGTAATTTCATAAGACTTTTGTTTCATGGAAATAATCCAATGAGTAAACAGAAATAAACAAAAAGTTTAAAAAAGAGAAAAAATGGAAATAATGGCCAGTATTAGGAAACTAGTGTAATGTCCATAGAATAGATAACATAAAAGAGCCATTTAAAATGATGTTACAGAGTTATCAAGACAAGAAAAGGTTTTCATCATAGAGACTAAGCTAAATAGTAGGTTACAAAACAGTCCGGCCTCATTTTTATTAAAAAAAATATAATACACATAGATTTTGGTATATATATATATATATGTGTGTATGTGTATATATGTATATATATACACATACACACATATATATATATATACCAAAATCTATGTGTATTATATTTTTTTTATATATGTATTTGTGTATATACCAGATGTGTTCTTAGGCAGAATTTTGCTGATAATCTCTAGGCTAGTTTCTTTTCTTTATCTGTACTTTCTAATTTTTCTGTAATGAGTATTATGGCTTACATATTGTTAAAAGATTCTTTGACAAGGCAAAAAATTACACCTCAAATTATCTTTCAAATCCTTTATTGTATACTAAGTGAACTTAAGTGAGAACACATCTGCATTTTTGGTCTAGAAGAGTATCACTGGATACTAGATAGTACCTGATAACAATTTTATCCCAGATACAATGAATATATTGCCAGCTCTGCAGAACTTCCTTTTGCAAAATGAAACATCCCACACTCCATGCAGTTCTGGTAGGGCTGTTCATCTTAGAGCCTCAAATGTGCTACAACAACACGAGTGGACCCATGACCCACAGTGAAGCAGCAAACCATTTATGGTACCCTACTTCCTTCTCTACAATGACTTGTCTAAGCGTGTGGGCCAAGCAGAGTCAACCAAAGCTCCTCCATGGAATTTGAAATATAAATGCTAGAAAAGAAAAGTTCCCTCTCTTCTTCTGAGATAAGCATTATGAGGCCAATGTAGGCTATTATGCCACCATATAGAGCCAAGAGATGGAAAAAGGGAGACAGAGCCCTGACGCCCATCATTTCCCTGAACCCGGTTGTATTTGAAGCCATAGTACTCCAGACTTTTCAGTTATGCCAATCAACACATTCCACTTTTTGCCTGAAGTGATTCTGAATAGGGTTTCTAACACCTGTAACCATAAGGGACCTAGGATGGCTTGGCTGAGGCAAAACTAACATTTCACAAAAAACTGTTCTCATAAGAGAAATGCAAAATGAGAAACAGAAACTGAAGATGCAAATATTTGAACGTATGTTTAATAATGCTTCCATAAAACCTGGACAACCTCTTCTATATCTAAGAGTCACTTTTCAGCGGCATGTGACACAATTATCACTCCCCCCTTCTTGAAACACTGTCTTCACTTGGCTTCCACATCATCAGGGTAACGTTCTTTCCTTCCTTTCTGTCCATTCCTTCAGTGTCCTTTGCTGCCTCTCCTCCTCCCCCGTTGTTGGAGATTCCCTGCGTTCAGACCTTGGTCCTTATGTATTCTCTAGCCACGCATGAACTATATAATCTCATGGAATCATACTGCTTTAAAATAATCAATCTAATATGAAATGACTCCAAAATTTTTAGATCCAGCCCCAAGCTTTCCCCTGAGCTCCAGAGTCATTATTGATCATTATATTAACTGCCTGGCCAATATCTCCACCTGGATGTTTTCAGGTCCCTCAACTTTAATATATTCAAAACAATTTTTGAGTTTGCCACAAAATCCTGTACTTCCCCAAGGTTTCCTCTTCTCATTAAACCGCAAAGGCACTTACCCAGTTATACAAGCCAAATGCTGAGCAATCTTTAACTTCTTCCCTGTCCCCATATCCTAATTACTCAATAAGTCCTGGTGGCTGTCCCTTCAGATACATCCTAGATTCAACCACTTTTCCCCATCTCTAATATCATTACCCCAGCTCAAGTCATCATACTCTGATGTCTGAACTACTGGGACAAGTACCAAATGAGTTCCCCACTTCTACTATGCCCCTCTTCAGTCTGTGCACTCAGCAGCCAGAACAAGCTTTTGAAAATGCTAAGTCAGGACATGAAACCATCCTCAAAACCTTCAAAGCTCCCCGCTGACATTTAAAGCACACGCTGCTCACCCCAGTGTTTGAGGCTCCCCATGACCGGGCTCCTCCCACTCTCCCCGGCTTAATTGCTCCGCTCCGTCTTATCAACTGGTCCTTTGCTGCTCTTTGAACAACCACACTTTCTCCTGCCTCTACCTGGAACGCTCTTTCCCCAGATATTCACATGGCTGGCTCCTTTCTCGCACTGAGACTGAAGAGCATTCTTCTGTCTAAACATCATTTCCCTAAAGAGGACTCTTCTGAACACCTCGTTGAAAGAGATCTCCCTCATCGCTGTCACTTTCTCTCCTCTTACCCTGTTTTACTTTTCTTCGTAACAGTTATCGTTACCTGACATTATATATTTACCATCTTCTGTCACTACACTATGAACCCCAAGAAGGTAGGAGCCTGGAACAGCGTCAGACACTTCTATTTGTTGGAGAGAGATGGGGAGGGGGGAGATGAGAATGAGTTGCTCATGGCATTGTAAACTGGTATGAGCCTTCCAGTAAGTACCTCGACAAAACATATTAAAAGTCACAAAAATGTTCTTATCTATTGCAGAATGGCTAGTGAACCTGATTAGATGTTTAGCCTACTTCAATTCTTTCCCACATGCTTCAGCCCAGTCTGAGGCCCGACCTCTCCATGTCCCCAACTCCAGGGAATCAGAAGAGGGTCAGCTCATGACGTAGCCCTTTCCCCCTAGGTTGCTGTAGCAGAAAGAGAAACTGTTTGCATACTCTTTGATTACTTCCAAATATACAAACGAAATAATGGGAGAATAGTTACCACTGGTTCAAATGCTTTGTTACTTTAGGGAAACAACTTTTAATATAGCAAACTGTACATACGGCTAGGAAGATTTAAGGTACATTTTTAAGCCAAAATATACTTGCTAGTTGAATGTTAACCATCTTGTTGCTCAGGATAACTTTTACATTCTCTTTTTTCTAGAGGAGAGAAAATCAAGAAAATATCCTGGAAGAAAATTCCCAATACACAGACTAAAAATTTGCTTCTTCTTTTCCCCAGACAGCACTTAAACAAATATATACAAGAGCCATAGATTAAAGCAGACTACTCTTAATGGATAAAGAAGATGTGGTACATATATACAATGGAATACTACTCAGCCATAAAAAAGAACAAAATTGGGTCATTTGTAGAGATGTGGATGGACCTAGAGACTGTCATACAGAGTAAGTCAGAAAGCGAAAAACAAATATCACATATTAACCCATATATGTGGAATCTAGAAAAATGGTACAGATGAACCAGTTTGCAAGGCAGAAATAGAGACACAGATGTAGAGAACAAACGTATGGACACCAAGGGGGGAAAGCTGGAACTGGGAGATTGGGACTGACATATATACACTAATATGTATAAAACAGATAACTAATGAGGACCCGCTGTATAGCACAGGGAACTCAACACCACTTCGCTGTACAGTAGAAACTAACACAACACTGTAAAACAAATGTATCCCAATGAAAAAAATTTTTAAAAAGGAGACTACTCCTGATAATTTATGCTAAAAAAATTAATTAGATGATAATGAACCAAAGTCTATATCTGCTTATAGCTACTCATGTGTGTTAAAAGCAAGGTCAACAATGGGAAAATAGAGATAGTAATCGGGGTGTTTTTCTGGTTTTTGGCTGTTTTTTGTTTGTTTGTTTTTGATGCTCTTCTTTAAATGTATAATGGGCAGTATCTGGAACTATCTGTCTGGCTCACAAGATCTTTTTATACAATATGACACTTGCCTCTGGTCACAACTAGCCAGACTACTAGCAGATATCAGGCTGGAGTAGAGCCAGAGGTCCTTCCCAAGGAGTCTGAAATTAGAGCTGACATAGGCAGACAGGATTTGTCAGGCTGCCTGCCCCCATTTCCTTCACCCCTCTCTCTCTCTCTCTGAATAGGCTGGTACTGTAACAAGTAGATCAAGATGCTGACTGAAAACTCAGGAAGATGATTTGCAGAGAGACAGAGTAATGAAGCCAATGCACAGAAACAAATAGAGATGACAAATGGAAACCAAATACTGCTTCGATTCCTGGTAGATTTCAAGTTTCTGGACCCAGATCTTTCTGAGGACCCACTAAGTTCCTACTCTTGAATTCCTTGAGACATCCGGTATCTTTATAATAAATTCCCTTTTTGTTTAAGGTAGCCCAAGCTGGTTTCTGTTACCTGTAATCAAATATTCCAACATAATCTGGGAACAGTAATTATAATAAATTATTTCCCTATATGTTGTAGTATTTCTTTTCTGTCATAATCCTTCACCATGACTGGAAATAAATCCATTGATACAGGGTGATAATAAGAATGTAACTTGAAAGGAAGTAGATTCAGAAATGAGAGCCTTAAGCAAAAGAAGAACAGAAATAACTTCTCCAAAAAAACTAAGTCTAATGTTCCCTCAGGAATCATCTCATGGAGGACAGCAAGCTTCTTCTGAACAACATCTGACTGTACACATTTCCAAGAGTAAATCCAAAAGAAAAAATGTGAGCCAAAGAAAACAGTGATTTTTCTCAATAATGCCAAGTAAGTCTCCAGCAAGCACCAAAACAAATTTATCACAGCACACAAAACAGGAGGAGTCGGGGGGGGCGGTGGGAAACTTTCTGGAGATGGCAATTTTGCAGCTGTTGAGACGGAGCAACCTGGCAGCGATTTGCAACGGCCATGAGAGCACAATATTCAACAGTGTTAAAGTTTACTATCTCATTCTTTGTGGGAACAAAAACAGTGATAAACTAATGCCGGTAAACTGAATTTCATTAATCAGAATGGCAAAGAAAATATGCATACGAAAAAGTACAACTCGTTTTTTAAATACTTACATTTAAAAATTTACAAATACTTACATTTTTTGCCGTCATGTCAAATTGTATTCAATTTAAAATTCTGTAAAGCCATTAAAAAACAAACAAAAAAACAAAACAAAACAAAAAACTTCGTCTTCAATATTCTTTAAAAGAACATCCTGTTAAAGGGAAAAAAGGGAATAATAATGTAATAATAATAATAATAAGCAACATTTATGTCATATTTACTATGTGGCATGCATTGTTCTTTAAATTATCTAAATTAACCCTCACAACCACACTGTAAGATATGTACCATTCTAATTGTCATTTTCCAGATAAAAATTGAGATTTAGAGATGTTAAATAATTTGACCAAATCAACTCAGCTAAGAAGTGACAAAGACTGGGCTGTGAAATATTATACCATGCTGTTTTAGATAATCCACTGAAAGCAACACCAGGGCTTCTTGGAGAAACAGCCAATTCCAGCACTGGGCAGGTAATGTATAAGATAAACCTAGAACATTGCATTGTACCTCAAGTAAGTATGGGCTCGAAAAATGATGGCGACGTATCAAAAGTATACAGGAGGGCTTCCCTGGTGGCGCAGTGGTTGAGAATCTGCCTGCCAATGCAGGGGACACGGGTTCGAGCCCTGGTCTGGGAAGATCCCACATGCCGCGGAGCAACTAGACCCGTGAGCCACAACTACTGAGCCTGCGCGTCTGGAGCCTGTGCTCCGCAACAAGAGAGGCCGCGACAGTGAGAGGCCCGCGCACCGCGATGAAGAGTGGCCCCCGCTTGCCACAGCTAGAGAAAGCCCTCGCACAGAAACTAAGACCCAACACAGCCAAAAATAAATAAATAAATTAATTAATTAATTACTTTAAAAAAAAAAAGTATACAGGAGCCAGCTTAAAGGGTCTACAACTTAAAGGGACAACTTAAGCCAGCTGAAAGGGGCAATTAAGCACCTAAGTATATACTGACAGCAACAGACCATAACAGATTCTAAACCCATTAAATAAAATAATAATCCAGGAGTCCACACTGATAGAAACAAATAACGACGAAGAAGGGAAAGCTCTTCTTTGCAATACAATGCCAGCTAATATGTATAAAGAAATGAAGCAGTTAGAAAACTACCAATTTGTAAACACTGTGATATTAATGGATTAGGCAAGAATCACCAAAAGATGCTAAAACTAGTAGATGAAAGTTGGTGAGCAAAAGGATATTTACATAGTCTTGAAATATTTCCCTACAAAATACCTCTTAATTCAAATTTTACAGTGCAGAAACCTGGCACATACCACTTCACCCAAGTTGATCAAAGCTACCAAATGACAACCAACAATGAGACAAACCAACATCATGCATCTCCTCAAGTGCACTGCAATGGATACAGTATCACTTCTGAGGTATTTCCCAAAATGTATAATCTAAATCTAATCATGAGGCAGCAACTGAGAAATTCAAATTGAGAGACATTCTATGAAATAATGGCCTGAGCTCTTAAAAAAAGATTAGTATCATGAAAGACAAAGGAGGCTTAAAGAAACAGTCCAGATTTTAAAAGACTAAAGTCATATGAAAATTAAATTTAATGCGTGATCCTGGACTGGATTCTGAACCACAAAAAATA
The DNA here is from genome assembly GCF_949987535.1 of Balaenoptera acutorostrata. Classification (NCBI taxonomy): domain Eukaryota; kingdom Metazoa; phylum Chordata; class Mammalia; order Artiodactyla; family Balaenopteridae; genus Balaenoptera; species Balaenoptera acutorostrata. The sequence goes on from NC_080067.1 coordinate 27,904,648, forward strand.
ATTGCTATGAAGACTATTACTGGGGCAATTGGAGAAATCAAAATATGGTCCACAGGCTGGATAACTGTATTGTTTCATTTCTTGCTTTTGATCAGAGGATTGTGCTCTTTTTTTAAGTAAATGTCCTCATTCTTAGAAAAAATATACCAAAATATTTAGTAGTGAAAGGGTATGATAGGAGCTACTTACTTTCAAATGATGAAAAAAATATATAATCTCTATATATGGAGAAAGTGGGAGTGATAAAGCATATGTGGCAAAATGTTGACAATTGGTGAATCTGGGTGAAGGGTACTCAGGAGGTCTCTGCCCTATTTCTGCAACTTTTATTTTAAAATGATTTCAAAATTAAAACTTTTATAAGACATTCAAGGGGAAGGGTAAAATAAAATTTCACCTCAAAAAGACCATAAATAATAGGGGCTTAAAGAAATGGAGGCCCCATGCGTCCGCCTTCTATGCTAGAATTTGAATCTACAAGTCAAACTGTTCGGGGTTGGGGGGGTGGGGAGATGTTTTTACTTTTCAGTAAAGCAATGTAATTTTTCAATGATAAAGAAAACATATATTTAAAAACCCAAGCAAGACCTGAACTACGCCTGTGATTTCTGCTTTCCCACTGTAGCTGCAGATTTGTTCACGTCTGTCATGACCTAATATGAAAATCAAGTTCCTACACTGGAACTGCTTCACATTTATCAGTTATTTGTTATGTCCTCTTCAGTGTTACAAATATGACGTAAATAATGAAGCACAAGTTCCTGACATCCTATTCACCAAACTACCTGACATATTCAAACTAAGGAATTTAAGGCTAAAATGTTAAGTATTGCATTTTGAAGATTAATATTTTAAGCAAGTTTGATTTAATAGATCTACATAAAACTCTGTAGCTAACAGATATGAAACATCTCTTTAAGCACAGACTTACAAAATTTGTCCACATACAAAATCACCAACGGAGTAGCAACAAATTTCAGAGACAATATTATACAGGTTATGGTCTCTGACCACAATGAAATTGAATTAGGAGTCATTTTTTTCTAAAGTTGTATATTTAGAAAATAAAACTATAGCATTGCTCAAACAATCCATGAATTAGAGAAGGAAATTTAAAATGTTTAGAACTGAATGACAATGAAAACAATAATAAAAAAACAGTAAAGTGCAGCTGAAACAGTACTTAGAAGTAAATTTACATTTCTCTTCATTCATTAAGTAATCAACTTAAAAGCTTTTTAAAAAGATCAGTGGGAACTCAAAGAAAGAAGAAAAGAAACAAAAGATTAAGAATTAATGAAATAGGGGGCTACCCTGGTGGCACAGTGGTTAAGAATCTGCCTGCCAATGCAGGGGACAAGGGTTCGATTCCTGGTCCGGGAAGATCCCACATGCCGAGGAGCAACTAAGCCCGTGCGCCACAACTACTGAAGCCTGAGCTCCGCAACAAGAGAAGCCACCTCAATGAGAAGCCCAGGCACTGCAAAGAAGAGTAGCCCCTGCTCACTGCAACTAGAGAAAGCACACGCACAGCAACAAAGACCCAATGCAGCCATAAATAAATTAATTTTAAAAAAAAGAATTAATGAAATAGGAAAAAAAATCAAAATAACAACTGGTTCTAAGTGTCCTGCTTGAAGTAGACATCTAATAAGCAGCGGTGCAGCAGAGTGAAAAGAGCATGCTTTTTTTTTTTTTTTAACTTAGGCGCAGTCTGAGCTCTGACACTTAACTAGCTGTGTGACCTTGAACAAGTGACTTAACCTCTTTGAGCGTCAGTGTCCTCATTTGAAAAATAGGTATACAGAGTTTTTCAGGGTTATACTAGTGAAACAGGAGGGAAGGGGGCAGGGCACAACCTTTGAAAGAATGGCATAGCCCTTGAGGTTATGACATAAAACAGGTTAGAACCAATTAGGTCCAAGAGGACAGAAGATTCGACTTCTAGGAGACCTTGAGCCTCATTACATGCCCACTGTAATACATTAGCATATGCTAAGTGACACACCCACAGGCACCATGACAGTTCCGAGGCCAACCAAAGAAGGCCAAAAAGTGGACAGTGGTGGCCCAATTCCTGGAAATCTCCGTCCCTTCTCCAAGAGAGTTGGAATAATCCTCCCACTCGTTAGCCTATGAAATTACTCAGCCCATAAAAACTAACCACTCCATATTTTGGGGCCTCTTGCCTTCTGAGATGGCCCACACTCTGTCCGTGGAGTGTGTTTCCCCCAGGGCCATTCTCACCTTTTCAGATGGACCACATTCTGTTTATAGAATGTGTATCTCTCTAAATAAATCCACTTCTTACCTATCACTTTGCCTCTCACTAAATTCTTTCTGTGATGAGACATAAAGAACCTGAGCTTCATTACATCCTGAGACCAGATGTGTGATCTCAATTAAAAGACAGTGGGCTCAAGTCCCAATCTGGGTTTTGGCTGGGTTTGAGTCCCGATTTGTGGGTTCAAGTCCCAATCTGGGACTCGAGTCCCATCTGAGTTGTGCTGTTTCATTAAGAGTAAGTTAGATACATTGTGTCAAAGTCAAAAGCAACAGATCACCCAAGCCAGTGTAACAGATGTCCTCCAATTTATAAATACATAAACACTGAACACTCCAAACAGCCAAAAAAAATCAGTTTTAAATATTTTTAATGGTCTTATGACCTATTGAAATATAGTTATAACAACAACAACAAAATAAACTCTTTTCTACCCAAAGTACTTGCTAAATTTTAGAAACCTGCTGTATCTACCTAAGGCAGATCCTGTTGCCTACCCAATATCATTTTCCTCTTCCTCTTTAGGAGAAGTTGAAGGTAGCAATATGCCCAACTGAAACTACTGCATTGTGTCTCCCCCTCAGATGGGTTGACCATGACATAATTCTAGCCAATGAAATATAAGCAGACCATCACTGGGCTCGGCTACTAGATTCAGCTAGTAAATGCCGTTTCCCCCCCCTCCCCATTTCTTCATTTCCAGAGTATGGTTGTAATGGCTAATGCTCCTTGTTTCCATGCATCTGCTCCCTTATTATACTCAGTGTTCAGTACCGGATTATATTTCCTAAGGGCCAGGCTGTTGAGTGACACTGTTACTCATGCAAACAAGAAGAAATTAACAGGGTGTTACTATTTGAACATACTGTAACAGGAGGCAACCAATAAAAATACTTTGTAGCCACATTAATTGAGCTTAATAAGACAAAACATAATTTTGTTTAGTATTCCCTTTGCATCTTCTCACCAAAGATAAGCATAAACTGCAACCTCTAAATGTTACCTAAATGATAAAAGTCTGAAATAGAGCCAAAGTACATGAACATCTTGAGCACATTTACATTAATATCTCTGTGCCTCAATCTCTTCATCTACAAAATAGTATTAGTACATCTACTTAATTAAATGAGTCAAGACATGGAAAATAATTAGGACACTGCCTAGCAAAAGGTAATCAATGTAAAAGAAAAAAGTGGTTCACTGACTCATGACAAATTAAGGTTTCTTCCTCCAAAATAAATACTTAATTCACATATAGTTGAAGTGATAAATACCACAACATTTAAATGTGGTAAAATGTTACTAAAACATTTAAATGTGGTAAAATGCTATTACATTTAAATCCAAGTTTAAAGCAGAAAAAACAAGTGTTTAACCGTGGTTAAGAAAAACTCATCTAAAATTAACAAGAGTCAGCAATAACTTCGTTCATTAATTTATCTATCTATCCAGCATTTACTGAATACCCACTATGGGCAAAACACAAATCCAGGTACTGGAGATCTCCTAGTAGATGACAGAAACAGGAAGCATAGACCTTCAAGTGTAATTTAAATGATATAAAATTACATTAAGATAAATGTTATAAAAAGAAATGGGATTGCAACAGACATCTTCAATTAAAAATGAAGAAGTATGCTGTACTGGCTTTGAGTGATAGCCTATAAACTTTTAATTAAAAATATACATTTCTAAGTATTTTTAAAGCTTTTATCTTTCTTTTACATTGTCTTCAATCTAAAATCATTTGCAGTATAGGACTTAAATCAAGGGCCTAGAGAGTAAATAAATGCAGCACTGAATGTTTCAAGAAACTGCCATCTTTGGCAGTACTGGTGATTCTCAAAGATAAACCAGTCATGTGCACTGATGCCTTATGTTTCATCCCGACTCAACAATTGTACTGTTCTTTCTGTCACCATGCTCTGCTGTTGGTTAAAAAAATAAGTCAGATTTCTTCTTCCAGCTTCATGAACACATTATGTCAAGCTCAAAAAGTCAATCTTAGTGACCTCACCATCTGCCATGATCTCTTGTCAGACTCAGACAATTCAACTCCCACAGATGGTCTCAAAATGCAAGCCCCTTTCCTTTCCAATCACAACTTAGCAGCTGTGGGCACAAAGCCTTCTAAATTGCTACAACATTAATCAAAATATAAGGAAGAAAGCAAAAATAATTATGAATACATTTACAGAACTAACATCACTTGAATCGGGGTTTGTAGACTTTCTCACACTGCTGAAAAGATGTTACTAAAAATTAAATTTCAGCAAAGCCAGCATATTTCAATGGAAGGCAATAGTAATTTTAAATACATGCTCACGTTTCAAAGTTTGGAAAATATACACAACAATAAAACAGATAACAAATAGCAGCCATAATCCCACCTCTGAAAGGCAATTATCATAAGTTTTTGACATAACTTTCTTCAGTATTCTCTTTCTGCACTCTAACTTTTGATAAATGGTATTAATTAGAAGATATTTTCATAAAAAGTGACAGTATGTAACTTTTTCTTAGGTGATGAGCATATCTAAGTGCTTCACCTATATAATCTCATTCAATTCATATCACAACTCTATCAGGTAAATGTTATTACTGTTCGCATCTTACAAATGACAAAACTGAGCTTTAGAGAGTTGAAGTAATTTGCCCAGTTAATCAACTGTGTAAAATGGCAATGCCAGAATATGAAGCCAGGATCTTAGACCAGCAGACATGTTCTTAACTACTATGCTAATTTGTAAAATATATTTGCCTTGAGATACAATAAATATATCCTCAAAATAGAACAAAATAGGGCTTCCCTGGTGGCGCAGTGGTTGGGAGTCCGCCTGCCAATGCAGGGGACACAGGTTCGAGCCCTGGTCTGGGAGGATCCCACATGCGGTGGAGCGGCTGGGCCCATGTGCCACAACTACTGAGCCTGCATTGTAGAGCCCGTGAGCCGCAACTACTGAGGCCCACGTGCCTAGAGCCCATGCTCCGCAGCAGGAGAGGCCACCGCAATGAGAAGCCCGCACACCGCAACCAAGAGTGGCCCCTGCTAGCCTCAACTGGAGAAAGCCCGTGCACAGCAATGAAGACCCAGTGCAGCCAAAAAAATAAATACATAAAATAAATAAGTTCAAACAATAAATAAATAAAAAATAAATAAAACAAAATACATAATTACTATTACAATAAATCCATATATAAAAGGATAACTTATTATACCAAAAGAATTATTTTCATATAGTACAAATCATATATCATTGGGTCAGGTTTTTCCCCTTTTTAAAGGTTCTTTATTTAAATTTCAGTATTAAATTTACATTTATTTTTCTGGGTAGGTAGTAAACTTCCTCATTTTTTTTACAGCTATATAGTATTCCTTCACATTGTTACACCATAACTTATGTCACTAGTCCCCTACTGATGGACATTTAGATTTCCTACATTTCTACACTGGTGACAATAATCACATTTTAGTGACTCAATCCTCAATGTCTGATCTGCTCTCTGACCACCGTGCCAGCTCTGTGTTGAACCACTTTCCCATATCCTTCTCTCATCTAGGTCCACTGGCCTTCCTGTCCGTTCTTCAAAGACAGGCTGCTCCTGCCTCAGGGCCTCTGCACATGCTGTTCTCTCTGCCTGGAACTCTCCCCAGCAGTTAACACTCCGTCCTTCAGATCTCTTCTCAAATGTCACTTTCTCGGGGAAAACTGTCCTTCTCCCACTACCCAGACTAGGTCAGGAGTCTCCAGTTAATGCTCTCCTACCTTCTCCTTTCATAGTACACATCTGGTTGTCATTATCTATTTACTTGTGTGATTATCAGATTGTGGCCCATCTCTACAACTAAGGAGCAAATCCTATGAGGGCAGGGACCCTATCTATTTTGTTTGTTCGTTTTTTGGCCGCATCGCACACCTTGCAGGATCTTATCTCCCTGACCTGGGATAGAACCCAGGCCCTCGGAGTGAGAGCACAGAGTCCTAACCCCTGGACCTCCAGGGAATTCCCAACCCTATCCATTTTGTTCACTTATTATATATCCAGTGTCTGGCACATGGTTGGAACTCAAGAAATATTTGTTTTTTGTTTGCTTTTTAAGAAATATTCATTAAATTAATTATGTACTCAATATTTTATTTATTTTCATGCTTTAATAATATATGATAATCTCATTTAATATGACTTGGTAGCAGAAAATGAGAAAACATATGAACATTGAACACATTCACACATCCGAAATGCCACTAAGCTACATAGCAGAATGTTGTGTCACTTTCCTGTTATGAACAAAAAGTGTTTTGGAGCCAGCATTATATCTGTGTTCATTAATTTCAAAAAATGTTATTATGGGAAAAATTTTACAATAGAGTATATTTAATTTCACTCATGTTTAAGGTGAAAAGAACAGTAGGCAAAAGTTAACTTTTCTTTTTTTTTTTTTTTGGCTGCACCGGGTCTTAGTTGCGGCACACGGGATCTTCGTTGTGGCACCTGGGTCTTTAATTGCAGCATGCGGACTTCTTAGTTGCGGCACGCACTCTTAGTTGAGGCATGCGGACTTCTTAGTTGCAACATGAGAACTCTTTGTTGTGGCATGCATGCGGGATCTAATTCTCTGACCAGGGATTGAAGCCGGGCCCCCTGCATTGGGAGCACAGAGTCTTACCCACTGGACCACCAGGGAAGTCCCAAGAGTTAAAATTTACAAGCTGGGGCTTCCCTGGTGGCGCAGTGGTTGAGAATCTGCCTGCCAATGCAGGGGACACAGGTTCGAGCCCTGGTCTGGGAAGAACCCACATGCCGTGGAGCAACTGGGCGCGTGAGCCACAACTACTGAGCCTGCGCGTCTGGAGCCTGTGCTCCGCAGCAAGAGAGGCCGCGACAGTGAGAGGCCCGCGCACCGCGATGAAGAGTGGCCCCCGCTTGCCACAACTAGAGAAAGCCCTCGCACAGAAACGAAGACCCAACACAGCCATAAATAAATAAATAAATTTATAAAAAAAAAAAAAAAAAAAATTTACAAGCTGCCCTTCTAAGAAACCATCAACATCTTACACTTAAAAAGAAAAAGATAATTACTTTTATGTTCATTGCTCACCTTTTTTAATTGAAAAAAAATGTGTCCAGGTTTACATAAGCTTTCACCCAGGACGCTACACAATGATAAAAACTGGTTAATACTACAAGCAATCAGTAACAACTTTTAACAGTCTTCTACATATGTGCAGGGAAATTATGAATAATGTTGTCTGAGCACTACTCATTGGTTCACTTATTCAGTAAATACTGATTGACTGCCTGCTGCTTGTCAAACAGTAGGCTGAGCATTAAAGATACTTCGAGAAACAATGACACGGTCCCTGCTTTCATGGAGCCTACATTTTAACTCTGAAGGTAGGCATTCAACAATGTTTCCCAATTAACTATGTAATTACAATTCTATAAGTGCTACTACAGAGGCAAAAAAAAAGATGCAAAGGAAGCACATACAATAAGGGTCTGGAACTCTGGTGGTTTTAGAGAAGATTCCTCTGAGGAAGTGAAGTTTGAGCTGAGCTCAACAGACAAACAGAGTAAACCACTGGCAAAGAGAGAGGGGGACCTCACAGCCAGAGGGTGCAAACATCACAGGGGAATGCTCAGAGGAAGAAAAACATATGGCAAGTTCCAGTAGCTGAAGGAAGATCTATGTACCTGAAAACAAAGGGCAAGACGAGGAAAGACTGAGAGAGAAGGTTGGAAGCCCAATCATGCAGGACATTACTTTTTTCTTTTCTTTTTAATTAAATTAGTGGGAAGCCTTGGAAAGATTTTAAGAGCCAAACATCTGAACCAGAGATACTAAATTACATTCACCAAAGATTAAGTACAAACTACGTGCATTCTAATTCTTTAAAAACTGGTAATATCACCTATAATATTCTTTAATTCTTTGGTAACTGAAATATTCACTCACTTCTTGACTATACCAGGTAGGTGTATATTCATCATCTACAATTCATTTATCTAACAAACACCTTACCCTATTATAACAAAACTCAAAGCTCAGAAATAAGCCAAAAAAAAAAAAAAAAAAGTCCCCAGCTCTCAAACTAGCTTTCATAAAACCTATGCACTTGTCACTCAAGTACATAGGCCTTTCTTCACTTGATTGATTTTATTTAAAATAAAATTCTCAGTAAATTTGCTTATCTTGATTTTCAGGCTTCAAGCCAATTATACTCAGTAGAAAGGATGTGCATATCAGGGAGCAAATGGGTTAGGCACTGCTATAGATGAGTACATTGACAAAGTAATTGACAACTGGCAGCTTAATACTAAGGAAAACTAGACATATTATTATATTTTACCAAGTAAATTCACTGAAACAGAATTTCCCCCGGGAGTTCCCTGGTGGTCCAGTGGCTAGCACTCTGCACTTTCACTGCCGTGGCCCGGGTTCAATCCCTGGTTGGGGAACTAAGATCCCGCAAACCATGTGGCACCGCAAAAAAAAAAAAAAAAAAAAAAATTCCTCCCTCATTCCCTGGCAAAACCGCATTAATGACATGGTCTTATGCAAGCTTTCACAATAAAACCTAAGGAATACTATTGTTTAGAACATTTTCATAGATCATAACATTTATTATTTGTTCTTAATTACAGAAAACAAAAGTCTAAGAGAGAAAACTTATTTCTGCCCTGACCAAACAAGCAACATCAGAAGAAATTACCCAAATTTAGAAAAAAATCACATTTCAAGATCCTGCCAAGAACCTAACAGAAAGATTCTTTTATCAAGTGGTACAAGCCAAATTTTAAACCATTAATCAATTTATGCACAATGCATGGATTAGATCACCTGTGGTCCACATGCTCTTTAGCAAAGTCTTATTTCCAGATAAATGTAGCTCTAGATAAGTAATACAAATGTTAAGATTTATCCCTACTTGATACATCACAACAGACTAGATGAGTTTTTAAAACATCATTTGGGTATTAATATAATTTACAGACAAAGTATTGTACAAAAAACTATGCAAGTGTAAAATGTTCAATTCACCTAAGGGTCCAAGAAGAAAAGAAAAATGGAGGCAATCAAAAGGAAGCAACTGACTATATAAAATAGGTAACCAATGAGAACCTACTGTACAGCACAGGGAACTCTACTCAATGCTCTGTGGTGAGCTAAATGGAAAGGAAATCTAAAAGAGTGGACATACGTATATGTATAACTGATTCACTTTGCTGTACAGTAAAAACTAACACAACATTGTAAAGCAACTATACTCCAATAAAATTAATTTTTAAAAAAGCTAAAAAAAAGGAAGCAATCAGTGAAGAAAACAGCATAGTTTCTAATCCTCATTTAAAACAGCACTGTTCTTATATAAATACTTCATCTATATCCAAATGGAAATGAAACAATTTTATATCCAGCATCATCACAAGAGCTACTTACTATATAATTACCCAAAATAACCTACAGAATAGTTAGTACCTCCATTTTACAGGAGGGAAAACTCAGTCAGCTTAAATAACTTGCACAAGGTCATATACAACCAAAATTTGCAATTAAGTTACTACATACATGTTCCATGATATCATAAAAAGATGAGTTCCAAGCAGTTTTCATTTTAAAGTAATTTAAGATTTTAAAAACATTTAAGAAAGTTTGTATTGTATATAAATGTTGAAGAATATAAACTATTATATAGTTTTAAATGATCTAAAATTGACTTCTGTATACTTCAATAAAAGTTAATTTAAAAAAACTAACACAACATTGTGAATCAACTCTACTCCAATAAGAATTAATAAAAATTTGGGCTTCCCTGGTGGCGCAGTGGTTGAGAATCTGCCTGCCAATGCAGGGGACACGGGTTCGAGCCCTGGTCTGGGAAGATCCCACATGCCGCGGAGCTACTAGGCCCGTGAGCCACAACTACTGAGCCTGCGCGTCTGGAGCCTGTGCTCTGCAACAAGAGGGGCCGCGACAGTGAGAGGCCCGCGCACCGCGATGAAGAGTGGTCCCCATTTGCCGCAACTAGAGAAAGCCCTCGCACAGAAACGAAGACCCAACACAGCCAAAAAATAAATAAATAAATAAAATAAATTAAAAAAAAAAGAATTAATAAAAATTTAATTAGTTAATTAATTAAATAAAAGCGACTTCTAGAAAAATGGCAGAGTATAAGAACATTTGTCTTGGGACTTCCCTGGAGGTCCAGCAATTAAGACTCCGCACTCCCAATGCAGGGGGCCCAGCTTCAATCCCTGGTCAGGGAACTAGATCTCGCACGCCACAACTAAGAGCCTACATGCCGCAACTGAAGAGCCTGCATGCGACAACAAAGATCCCGCATGCCGCCACTAAGACCCAGCGCAGCCAAACAAATAAATAAATAAATAAATATTTTTTAGAAAAACAACATTTGTCTTATTTATATGAGCCCTCTATCCACTTAGAGCTATCACATAACATATTTTTAATTTAATACTGGTTTAAAAATTAATTAATTTTTTAAAAGAAGATAACCAGAAAGTACAAAAAGGTATACAGCGAAATGTTATTCTCCTTATGTTGTTGCCCCATCTGCCTATTTCCCATCTGCCCCATTTATACCCCTGCATGGACAGCCAAAGTACTTTGTTTCTACTGTATCTGCCCCAGATTTCTTTTAAGCACATACAAGTAATACGAAACATTCTAGTTTTCCCATTTTTAAAAAAGCTGAGTATTTAGTAGTATATCTTGCTTTATTACACTTAATATAGCACTGAGATCTTGTCAAATCGGTACAAAGAGAATATCTTCATTCCCTTTTACAACTGCCTAATATGCTGTTATATGACATTATTTAACCAGGTACTCTTGCTGGAATTTGGGTTTCCAATCTTTTGCTATTATGAACAATGGTTCAGTGAATAATTTTATGTAAGTTTGCGTGTGGAATTCTTTGATCTAATAATATATGCATTTTTAGAGATATTGCTAAATTGTCCTCCATAAGTGTACAAATTTGCACTCCAACCAGTCGCACATAAAAGTACTCATTTCTCCATAGCCTCCCCAGTACAGAGTGTGTATTAGTGTGTTTACTCAATAGGTTTTTAAAATGGCATTTGCTTGCAATTTTATTTTGTTCTTTTACAGGGTTTGACTCTCATTACCTGTCTACTTTTCCATTTGAACTTTGCAGTATGCATGTCCAGTTCCGGGGGGGGGGGGGCGGGGGGAACAGCTTGTCAGTGTTTTTATTGGATGTCAATCCTCCCTAAATTAATTTAATTTATAAGTTTCACATCTTAAAAATGTTGAGTCTTCTTATCTAAGAACATAGTATATATTTCCATTTATTCAAATTTATTTCTGTGCCCCTCAAGGGTATTTAAATTTTGTCCTTATACCGGTGTTATGAGTTGAACTGTGTCCCCCCAAAAGATGTATTCAAGTCCTAACCCCTGGTACCTATGAATATGACCTTATTTGGAAATGGCGTCTTTGCAGATGTAATCGAGTTAAGATGAGGTCATACTGGCATTACGGTGAGCCCTAACCCAATATGACCCGTGATCTGATTAGAAAGGAAGTGATACAAAGACATAACGGGGACTTCCCAGGTGGTCCAGTGGTTAACAATCTACCTGCCAATGCAGGGGACAAGGGTTTGATCCCTGGTCCAGGAAGATCCCACATGCCACAGGGCAACTAAGCCTGTGTGCCACAACTACTGAGCCCTCATGCCACAACTACTGAAGCCCACATTCCTAGAGCCTGTGCTCTGCAACAAGAGAAGCCACCCACGCACCGCAAGGAAGAGTAGCCCCCGCTCGCCGCAACTAGAGAAAGCCCACACGCAACAACAAAGACCCAGCGCGGCCAAAAAAAACACAAAGACACAACGGGAAGTTGGCCAGGTGAAGAAAGATGCAAAGACTGGAGTTAGGCTGCCATAAACAAGAAATGCCGAAGCTGAAAAAGGCAAGGAAGGCCCCTTCCCTAAAGGCTTCAGAGGAAGAGTGATCCTGACACCTTGATCTCAGACTTCTAGTGTGCAGAACAGTGAGAGAATCAATTTCTTTTGTTATAAGCCATCCAAGGTGTGGTACTTTGTTATGGCAGCCCTAGGAAACTGATACGGTAGGTTTTACACATTTCCTGTTATACTTATTCCTAGGTGTTTTATTTTTGGTTTGGGAGTTTTTTTTTAAGCTGGTTGCTATTCCTATTAGACATGGAATTCTCCATTATATCTTCCAAGCTTTTTGTACATAAGAAAGTTATGGGGCTTCCCTGGTGGCGCAGTGGTTAAGAATCCGCCTGTCAATGCAGGGGACACGGGTTTGAGCCCTGGTCCCGGAAGATCCCACATGCCGCACAGCAGCTGGGCCCGTGAGGCACAATTACTGAGCCTGCGCGTCTGGAGCCTGTGCTCCACAACAAGAGAGGCCGCAATAGTGAGAGGCCCGCGCACTGCGATGAAGAGTGGCCCCCACTTGCCACAACTGGAGAAAGCCCTCGCACAGAAACGAAGACCGAACACAGCCATAAATAAATAAATAAATAAAATTTAAAAGAGATAAGCAAAACATTCTCTCTATAAATTTGATCTTTAAAATATTTGCAAACGAATCAACGGACAAAGGATTAATCTCCAAAATATATAAACAGCTCATTCAGCTCAATATTAAAGAAACAAACACCCCAATCCAAAAATGGGCAGAAGACCTAAATAGACATTTCTCCAAAGAAGACATACAGATGGCCACAAAGCACATGAAAAGATGCTCAACATCACTAACTATTAGAGAAATGCAAATCAAACCTACAATGAGGTATCACCTCACTCCTGTTAGAATGGGCATCATCAGAAAATCTACAAACAACAAATGCTGGAGAGGGTGTGGAGAAAAGGGAAACCTCTTGCACTGTTGGTGGGAATGTAAATTGATACAGTCACTATGGAGAACAATATGGAGGTTCCTTAAAAAACTAAAAATAGAATTACCATATGACCCAGCAATCCCACTACTGGGCATATACCCAGAGAAAACCGTAATTCAAAAAGACACATGCACCCGAATGTTCATTGCAGCACTATTTACAATAGCCAGGTCATGGAAGAAACCTAAATGCCCATCAACAGACGAATGGATAAAGAAGTTGTGGTACATATATACAATGGAATATTACTCAGCCATAAAAAGGAAGAAAAGTGAGTCATTTGTTGAGACGTGGATGGATCTAGAGACTGTCATACAGAGTGAAGTAAGTCAGAAAGAGAAAAACAAATATCGTATAGTAACGCATGTATGTGGAACCTAGAAAAATGGTACAGATGAGCCGGTTTCCAGGGCAGAAGTTGAGACACAGATGTAGAGAACAGACATATGGACACCAAGGGGGGAAAACTGCGGTGGGGTGGGGATGGTGGTGTGCTGAATTGGGCGATTGGGATTGACATGTATACACTGATGTGTATAAAATTGATGCCTAATAAGAACCTGCAGTATAAAAAAACAAACAAAACAACTAATACTAAACTTTCATTGGGTTATTTGTATGGAAATATGTTAATATAAATGTTTCAGACATTACATGAAATTTCTAAAAATCTTATATGTTCTGGTATAATGTTATAAGTCATAATCCTAGTTATTACGTTAAAATGTATATCTCAGAAATAACTAATTTCCTTGTCAACTGCATGATTATGAACTTTCATCAAATCTTTAACCGTGGGCTTCCCTGGTGGCGCAGTGGTTGAGAATCTGCCTGCTAATGCAGGGGACACGGGTTCGAGCCCTGGTCTGGGAAGATCCCACATGCCACGGAGCAGCTGGGCCCGTGAGCCACAATTGCTGAGCCTGCGCGTCTGGAGCCTGTGCCCCGCAACGGGAGGGGCCGCGATGGAGAAAGGCCCGCGCACCGCGATGAAGAGCGGTCCCCGCACCGCGATGAAGAGTGGCCCCCGCTTGCCGCAACTGGAGAAAGCCCTCGCACGAATCGAAGACCCAATACAGACAAAAATAAATAAATAAATTAAAAAAAAAAAAAAAAAATCTTTAACCGTGGTCATTTTTAAGTCTTTTGTCATTTACAGACAGTTCTGGGTGTACTCTGATGCTTTTGCAAATATGTTCCTATAAAAGGGTTTCATCTTCAAGAAATTCATGGCAAAGACTCTGACAAGTACAGGTTTCTGGTAAGTGACTGTACTGCTGAACTGAATGAATAAGCATTTTCAGAACTCTAATGAAAAACTGATGAACTCATAAAAGTGCTAACAAAAGATCAAGATGAAAAAAAAATTAATTACATGGGACTGAGTGAACTGATGAGGATGAGTATAATTTTTGTGACTTTCTGTTTGAATTAAAAAAAAAAAAATCCCACAAGGACTCAGAGGCAAAGAATATACAAATCAATTTTCACTGCAAAGTAAAGGAGCTGTTACAGTGGAGGATTACTGGACTGAATGTCAATATTATGACATAGTATGAGTGTGTTTCATGTTTGGTAATTGCAATCATTGTTGCTTTTGTTGTGGTCATCCATGTACAATGCTTGGTGTCAGTCTATTTATCTCTTGTAAAAATAAAATACAGTGTGTGTGTGTGTGTGTGTGTGTGTGTGTGTGTGTGGAAAAAAAAAGGAAAAAAAATAAAAATAAAAAGATACATGCACCCCTATGTTCAATGTAGCACTATTTACAGTAGCCAAAATATAGAAACAACCTAAGTGTCCATCAACGGATGAATGGATAAAGATGTTACATATATATATTTATATATAATATAATGGAATAGAATATTACTAAGCCACAGAAAAGAATGAAATCTTGTCACCTGTGACAATATGAATGGACTTTGAGTATTGTGCTAAGTGAAATAAGTCAGAGAAAGACAAATATTGTATGATTTCACTTATATGTAGAATCTAAAAAACAAAACAAATGAACAAACAAAACGAAACTCGTAGATACAGAGAGCAGATTGGTGGTTGCCAGAGGGGAGGGGAATTGGGGGTGGGCAAAATGGGTAAAGGGGGTAAAAAGGTACAAAGTTCCAGTTATAAGATAAGTAAGTCATGGGGATGTAAGGTACAGACAGCATGGTGACTGTAGTCAATAATACTGTATTCTAAAAATGAAAGTAAATCTTAAAAATTATTATCATACGAAAGAAAATTTGCAACTATATGGTGACTGATGATAACTAGACTTACTGTGGTGATCCTTTCACAATGTGTACAAACGCCCAATGATTGTTGTACACCTGAAACTAATATAACATTGTATGTCAGTCATACTTCAATTAAAAAAAGGATAAGCAAGCAAAAAAAAAAAATCTAATTTGTAAAAAAAAAAAAAAAGAAAGTTATGGATTTCTATTGATTAAAAGAGTAAAACAATAAAAGCAAAAACAGTGAACACAAGTTAGGACTTGATAGGGAATTCCCTGGCAGTCTAGTGGTTAGGACTCAGCACTTTCACTGCCGTGAGCCCGCGTTCAATCCCTGATCCGGGAACTAAGATCCTGCAAGTCTCGAGGCGCAGCCAAAAAAAAAAATTAGAACTTGATACAGTAAGTCCCCTACATACAAATCTTCAAGTTGCAAACTTTCAAAGATGCAAACGTGCATTCACATGTCCAGTCATGTAAGTTCACGTGTCTGGCGTACATTGTCACATGCATACATCCTCTACAAGTGGTTGTGCCTTTGTGTACTTTACTGTACAGTTTGTTCACAATTTTCGTGAATTTGAGAAGGTGGATGAGGCGTCCAAAGAGGTCTTCAGCAACTTAGTGACCCTCAGTGAGAAGCTGGAGCTAGATCTGTAAGAGGATGATTTCATTGAACTCCTTGCTCTGCAACACAAGGAGCTTACTAATGAAGACCTGATGGAATTGGAGGCCCAGAGAAAGGACGAAGAGAGACAAGAGGAAGAAGTAACTGAAGAACCAAAGAGATTCACGACGCAGAAAATGGCAGGGGATTTTCTTTATTTGAGGAGGCACTGTTAGTTTTTGAGGCACAGGATCCGAATGTAGAAAGGTACACAGAGGTTTCAGCAGCCGTGCAGAATGCAATCCAGTGCTACCGTGTCATCTACGGCGAGAAAAAAAGAGCTACTACCCAGATATCACTGGACCATTTTTTCAAGAGGGTAGATAGAATTGAATCCAGCAAGGAACCAGAACCTGTGCCATCAACGTCAGACGTGAGTGAAATTGCAGCTTGCCCTCCGTCTCCTATTGCTGATGATCCTTCATCTCTACCATCTCCCACCTCCTCTCCCTCCTCCAGTCAGTAACTCTTCTTGCCTGTTCACTCGATGCCAGCCCCTGTAGGCCAGCTGTTGTACTGTACGTACTACTGTACTTTTCAAGGTACTGTACTGTAAGATTAAAAATGTTTTCTTTATTTTTGGGGTTTGTTTTTTATGTATTATTTGTGTGAAAAGTATTACAAACCTATTACAGTACAGTACTATATAGCTGATTGTGTTAGTTGGGTACCTAGGCTAACTTTGTTGGACTTACAAACAAATTGGACTTAAGAACGAGCTCTCGGAACTGAACTCATTTGTATGTACGGGACTTATAGTTCATAGCCTAGTGATGTGAAACGGTCTAGAAACTGCTAGACCAGCAGTGGCAGCCTCCGAGAAACTGCTTTTGGAAGAAAATCAGGTTATATAGATGGAAGAGAAGAGAGGGTACCTCTTGGAGACAAGGCAATGAATGGAAAGAAGACAGTAACGGGGAAAATTAAGGGTCCTGCAGAAAGGAAATAGAAACAAAACATACTAAGCCTTCTTCTACCCCTCTTCCTCACCATCAACACCACAAATTCATAAAAGATACTGAAGAGAAGAGGGAAGAGTGACAAAAGAAGAACTCTCAAACTAGGAACTCCATCCAAAAAATGAACAGACACAGCAACAATGAAAAGTGCTGGAAAAAGTCAGAAAAATACAAATGAAAGATTTTGTGTTGATGGTTTTCTCCCCACAAACCAACTACTAAATTGGAAAAAACTGCAACTCACACCTAATATTGAATTAAATATTCTCAAAAAAGATTTTACAGATATAAAAAAAACCTTGAGTCAGAAATTTAAAAACTAAGAACTAAAATGGACAAAACCAGAAAGACAGGGATGTAATGTACAACACGATAAATATAATTAACACTGCTGTACATTATATATGAAAGTTGTCAAGAGACTGGGTGCTAAGAATTCTCATCATAAGGAAAAATTATTTTTCTACTTCATTAATGTTATATCTATATGAGATGATGGATGTTCACTAAACTTACTGTGGTCATCATTTCGTGATGTATGTAAGTCAGATCATTATGCTGTACACCCTAAACTTATACAGTGCTGTCTGTCAATTATATCTCAATAAAACTGGAAGAAAAATAACAGAAAGAAGGGACTTCCCTGGTGGCGCAGTGGTTAAGAATCCACCTGCCAATGCAGAGGACATGGGTTCGAGCCCGGGTCCGGGAAGATCCCACATGCTGCAGAGCAACTGAGCCCATGCGCCTGAGCCCACGCTCTGCAACAAGAGAAGCCACCGCAATGAGAAGCCCGCGCACCGCAACAAAGAATAGCCCCCACTTGCTATAACTAGAGAAAGCCTGGCACAGCAATGAAGACCCAACACAGCCAAAAAGAAATAAATAAATGAATAAATTTATTTTTAAAAAAAAGAAAGAAATTAAATACAGCTGACTGAAATTCAGAAAGAAAAAGAAGATAAGATCATATAAAAATGTAAACTAAATTATAAGGCAAACAAGGGAGAATAGATTTTAATGAAAACTTAACAAAGGGTGTTAGAGAGAAGCAGGAAAACAATAAAGAGAATGAAAATGAAATAAAGAAAAGAAACAAAAGGGTCAGAGAGAAACTGGTTGACATAGATGATAGGCAGAGGAAGTAGAGCCTTACTGGTGTCCCTAATGAAGAAAATCAAAACAATGGGTCAGCACTAAAACTTAAAACTATGAAACAAGGGCTTCCCTGGTGGCGCAGTGGTTGAGGGTCAGCCTGCTAATGCAGGGGACACGGGTTCGAGCCCTGGTCTGGGAAGAGCCCACATGCCGCGGAGCAGCTGGGCCCGTGAGCCACAACTACTGAGCCTGCGCGTCTGGAGCCTGTGCCCCGCAACGGGAGGGGTCACGATAGTGAAGGGCCCGCGCACCGCGATGAAGAGCGGTCCCCGCACCGCGATGAGGAGTGGCCCCCACTTGCCGTAACTGGAGAAAGCCCTTGCACGAACCGAAGACCCAACACAGCCAAAAATAAATAAATAAATAAATAAAGTAGCTATAATTAAAAAAAAAAACAAAAACAAAAACTATGAAACAAGAAAACTTTCCGGAAATAAAAGACCTGAATCTACATGTTTAAAAGGCCTAACAGATACTTGGGAAAACTGACCCTGAATGATCAACTGTGACACATATCCTTATAATATGGTTTAAAGAGGAAAAAACAAAACAAAACAAAACACTTCAAGGCATTCAGGCAAAAAGATAAAATAATTTATAAAGGCAAGGGAAATAGACCAGCATCAAATGACTCAAAAATAACATATAAAGCAAGAAAACAGTAGAAAGAAAACAGCATTTTCAAGAAACTTAAGGAAAGAAAATATAAACCAAGGATATTATTTCCTGCCCAGCTGTACTTCAAGTTTCAAGGACATCAAAAAAACACCTTTGGGGGTAAGCTCCTTGACATCAGTCTTGGCAATTATTTTTTGGATTTGACACCAAAAACAAAGGCAACAAAAGCAAAAATAAACAAGTGGTACTATATCAAACTAAAAAGTTTCTGCACAGCAAAGGAAACCATCAATAAAATTAAAAAGCAACCTACTGAATGGGGGAAAATATTTCCAAATCATATATCTGATGAGTTAACATCTAAAATATATAAAGAACTCATACAATTCAAAAGCAAAAAAACCCCAAATAATCAGATTTTAAAAATGGGCAGAAGATCTAAATAAACATTTCTTCCAAAGAAGACAAATGATCAACAGGTACATGAAAAAGTGCTCAACATCACTAGATGTCAGGGAAATACAAATCAAAACCAAAATGAGATATCACCTCACACCTGTTAGAATGGCTATTATCTCAGTGTTGGCAAGGGTGTGGGGAAAAGGGAGCCCTCATATACTGTTAGTGGGAATGTAAACTGGTGCAGACCCTATGGAAAATAGCATGAAGGTTCCTCAAAAAATTAAAAATAGAACTACCATATGATCCAGCGATTCCACTTCTGGGTATAAGTCCAAAGGAAACAAAATCACCATCTCAAAGAGATATCTGTACCCCCATGGTCACTGCAGCATTATTTACAATAACCAAGACATGGAAGCAAACTATGGGTCCACTAATGGATGAATGGATAAATAAAACATGGTGTACATACAATGGAATATTATTTGGCCACAAAAAAGAAAGAAAGTCTGCCATTTGCAGTAACATGGATGCACCTTGAGGGTATTACCCTAAGCAAAATACATCAAACAGAGAAAGACAAATACTGTATGATCTCACTTACATGTGGAATCTTAAAAAAATGAACTCACAGAAACAGAGAACAGACTGGTGGTTGCTAGGGGGCGGTGGGAAGGGGGAGGCTGGGTGAAGGTGGTCAAAAGGTACAAACTTCCAGTTATAAGACAAATAAGTTCCGGGAATATAATGTACCACATGGTGACTACAGTTAACAACACTATATTGCATTTCTGAAACTTGCTAAGACAGTACATCTTAAAAGTCCTCATAGCAAGAAAAAACATTTTTTTAACTATGTGAGTTGATAAACTAAACTTACTGTGGCCATCATCTGCAATATAAACTTGTATCAATATATTGTGCACCTCATACTCATACAACTTTATATGTCGATTACATCAATAAAACTGGAAAAAAATAGTTTGAATGGGAATACTATTGATGTGTGCCCCTTCTGAGGAATCTGTTAGAGAATGAGCTTCATCCAACCAAAATTTTACGCCTGGGTAATTTTTTTTTTTTTTTTTTGGCTGCATTGGGTCTTTGTTGCTGCACGCCGGCTTTCTCTAGTTGCAGCGAGCAGGGGCTACTCTTCGTTGTGGTGCGCGGGCTTCTCACTGCAGTGGCTTCTCTTGTTGTGGAGCACAGGCTCTAGGCACATGGGCTCAGTAGTTGTGGCTCACGGGCCCAGCTGCTCCGCGGCATGTGGGATCTTCCCAGACCAGGGCTCAAACCCGTGTCCCCTGCACTGGCAGGCGGATTCTTAACCACTGCGCCACCAGGGAAGTCCCTGCCTGGGTAAATTTTGCAAGAAGACTGGCAGTGAACATTTTATATATTCATTGTAGAGGTAAAACTAAAACAAGATTTGAGGTCATGGAGTGAAGGACAATGTGTAAACATTCTTTTTCTGACAAAGTAGACAGTATGCAACTAAAAACTGGAAGGAGGGAGTTCCCTGGTGGCCTAGTGGTTAGGATTCCGGGCTTTCACTTCTGTGGCCCAGGTTCAAACCCTGGTCGGGGAACTGAGATCCCCCAAGGCGTGTGGTGTGGCCAAAAAATATTAATAAAAAGAACTGGGAAGAGAGAGGAGAGAAAAGGAGAGATCACTGACTGTTATATAGTTAATAGGTGGGAGTCAAATGATACCATATAAAACTGATAGTAAAAAGCTAAGTAAGAAAAAAGATTAAGGGCACTATAAAAATTACTAACATAATAATACTACTAGAATAAAGATACAAATGTTCCTAAATACCAAAAGAGATGCTTAAAAAAAGCAAAGAGAACATATAAAGACAGTAAATATAACATAATACACATAGTAATGACAAATAGTATGTAGCATTATAAGGTATATAATATACTGTATGCATGCCTCGTAAAGATGACTTAGTAAAGGGTTACTTACACAATTCATCATCCATCTGAAAGAAAAAAGCAACTTGTCTTAAACTCATTCCTTTGAAAAAGAGACAGGATGCTTGATGACTAGCATGCAGGAAGTTTCCTGGGAAATGCACTTAGGAGACACACCTGTAAGTAAGTGAAGGACGCAGAAACGGGAATGGGGAGAAATTGGCCCAAGGAGGGTGCAGCTGGGGCTTCAGCTGATGCTAACAGAGCTCTAGAGCTGGGATGCACTTTAGAGTTGTCCCTAACAGAGGCAAGTTTGGTTGGATCTCACATGCCTGTAGACCCAGTTAGTTCTCATAGGACACCTCTGGGAGAGAGCATAACCTCGGCCAAGGGCAATTCCCAGTAAGGGATGCAGCTATGAGCCACCAGCCTGCGTAGGTGGAGAATGCGGTAACTCGGTTACGAAGAGAAGGTCTAGGCAGAGTACCGGAATATCCACTACAATTATATAGCAATGAAAATTAATTCATTGAGTATTGCCACATTGAGTACATGCCACAACAAGGATGAGCCTTGCAAATGTAATAACAAGTTAAAAGGTATATATACAACATGATTACATTTACGTAAGTTAAGCCATACAAAAAATGCATAATGCTTAGAGAGTAAAAATTAAGAAGCACACAGGAATTACAGACACCAAATTTCTCCTCCCCATGTCAAAGAAGGAAAGCATTTAAGCTGAGGAACAAAGGTTTCAGCTACATGTTAGATTGTATAAGCAGAGTTATAGGTTATGACGGTGGTTCATTATACTATTCCATATACTTATTATGGCTCCAATTAATTTTTTTAACATGATTACTCAACTGTCATGTATCCCATTGCTATTTATTGCGTAATCTACCTAAACCATTTATACCTAACTAATTTGAAGTGTCAACTTTGATATATACTAAATTTCTTTGTAGATTTAAATCTATTCTTGCACTTGTTTTTCGGGTCCATCCATCTATACGCTTTTTCATTTACAGTGTATAACATTTTAATTGTTGTAACTTTATAACTGGTTTTAATAATTAGATGGGGCTAATCCTTACTCTGTATTTCCAGAATTTGTGTGGCTGTTTTGCTTATTTTATCGTGTAAAGTTTTTTGTTTTTGTTCTTACTCATCTCCTACTTTATTCTCTGTCCATTAAGGAATTTTTTTTTATTGTGGGTAAAATACACATAACATAAAATTTACCACTTTAATCCTTTTTTAGTATGTAGTTCATATTGTTGTGTAACCACCAGCACTCATATCCATAACTCTTCATCTTGTAAAACTGAAACTCTATACACATTAAACAGCAGTCCCCCGTTTCCATCCCCTGTCCCCCAGCCCCTGGCAACCACCATTCGGTATACTTTCTGACTGTGATTTTGCCTGCTCTGAGTACTTCATGTAAGTAGAATTACAGTATTTGTCTTTTTGTGACTGGCTTAATTTGCTTAGCAGAATGTCCTCACAGTTCATTCATGTTGTAGCATGTGTCAGAATTCCCTTCCTTTTTAAGGCTGAATAATATTCCATTGTATGTATATATGTACCACATTTTGCTTATACATTCATCTGTTGATGGACACGATCGCTTCCATGCTTTAGCTATTGTGAATAATGCTGCTATGAACATGGGTGTACAAATATCTCTTTGAGACCCTGCTTTCAATTCTTTGGGGTATGTACCCAGAAGTGGAATTGCTGGGTTGTATAATAATTCTGTTTTTAATTTTTTTAATTTTTTGAGAAACTGCTGTACTATTTTCCACAGCAGCTATACTATTTTACATTCCCACCAACAGTGTGCAAGGGTTCCATTTTCTCCATATCCTCACTAACACTGACTGTTGTCTGGTTTGATTTTTTTTTTGATAGTAGCCAGTTGGGTGTGAGGTGGTATCTCATTGTAGTTTTGATTCGTAGTTCCCTAATGATTATTGATGTTGAGCATCTTTTCATATGCTTATAGGCCATCTGTATATCTTCTTTGGAGTAACGTCCATTCAAGTCCTTTGCTCATTCTCAAATTGGATTGTTTTATTGTCATTGAGTTTTAGTTCTCTATATATTTTAGATATTAATCCCTATCAGATTTTTGTTTGCAAATTTTTCCCCCTTCTGTGGGCTGCTCTTTATTCTGTGGGTAGTGTCATTTGATGCACAAAATTTTTTAATTTTCATGATGTCCCATTTGTTTTTTCTTTTGTTGTCTGTACCTTTGGTGTCATATATGAAATCATTGCCACATACAATGTTATGCAACTTTTGCATATGTTTTAAGAGTTTTATAGTTTTAGGTCTTACATTCCATATTAATTTTTAAGTCATTTGATCTAATTAGAAAAGTAAGATATTGTTAATTTTATTGTGATTCATTATATGTGTTGGTCATTTTGGGAGAGATTTATTTGTTATGATTTTGCATTTTGTTATTCAAGAACTTGGCATTTTTTCCTTTTTTTTAATCCCTATATTTTTCTTGTTGAGTTTTTTCCCGATTTTTTTTTGTCCTTGCTACTGTAAATGGGGAAATTTTCACCATTATTTCTTCTAACTAGTTGTTATAGAAGGCATTTTTTTTATGCATAAGAAAGCTGTTAGGATGAGTATGAATTTTGTAATCTGCCATATCACTTGTCTGAAAGAGCTTTCCAGTTGATTCTCTTGGGGCTTCTCTGTAAACAGTCAGATCATCTGTAAGTAATGATTACTTTACCTCTTCAGCCACTTTATATACTTCTATCATTCTTTTCTCTGATTGCATTGGCTGATTTCTGCAGTACAATGTACAATAACAGTGGTGAGTGGTAATAATAGACATTCTTTCTTATTATTCTTTAATCAGACTATTCCTTTAATGATACTTAATGAAAAATATATCCATAGGTGCTGAAAGGACATTTGATAAAATTCCATATGCATTCTTCATAAAATATAATCTTACTAAATATTAATCATTTTCTCTTATTAAATATTTATAATGAGAATTTAACAAGACTGTATAATGAATGCATGTTAAACCTTTTCAAATCTTTTAAAAGCATATTTTAGCATTTGCTTAAAAGGCATTAATAGTTAAAATTAATAATAATTACTAATAAATACTTAAAATGTTTTCTTATTGATAGAACTTACTTGTAAGAGTTTGGCCCCAGTTGCTCTTTAGATGGGCAACCCTTTGACAACTTTATTCTTCCTATGGTAACGTGACAGCTTAGATTTTTTACCTCTTCTGGAGGTAGTTTTTGGTAGTTTATATTTTCCTGGATAATCATCCATTTTGTCCAGGTTCTCAATTTATCTGCTCTCAGGCTGATATTATTCAGCCTTAAAAAGGAAGGGAATTCTGACACATGCTACAACATGAATGAACCGTGAGGACATTCTGCTAAGCAAATTAAGCCAGTCACAAAAAGACAAATACTGTAATTCTACTCTCATGAAGTACTCAGAGTAGGCAAAATCACAGAGTCAGAAAGTATACCGAATGGTGGTTGCCAGGGGCTGGGGGACAGGGGATGGAAACGGGGGACTGCTGTTTAATGTGTATAGAGTTTCAGTTTTACAAGATGAAGAGTTATGGATATGAGTGCTGGTGGTTACACAACAATATGAACTACATACTAAAAGAGGGTTAAAGTGGTAAATTTTATGTTATGTGTATTTTACCCACAATAAAAAAAAAATTATTTAATGAACAGAGAATAAAGTAGGAGATGAGCAAAAACAAAAACAAAAAACTTTACACGATAAAATAAGCAAAACAGCCACACAAATTCTGGAAAATACAGAGTAAGGATTAGCCCCATCTAATTATTAAAACCAGTTATAAAGTTACAACAATTAAAATGTTATACACTGTAAATGAAAAAGCGTATAGACGGATGGACCCGAAAAACAAGTGCAAGAATAGATTTAAATCTACAAAGAAATTTAGTATATATCAAAGTTGACACTTCAAATTAGTTAGGTATTAACGGTTTAGGTAGATTACTCAATAAATAGCAATGGATACATGACAGTTGAGTAATCATCTTAAAAAAATTAATTGGAGGGCTTCTCTGGTGGCGCAGTGGTTAAGAATCCGCCTGCCAATGCAGAGGACATGGGTTTGAGCCCTGATCCGGGAAGATCACACATGCCGTGGAGCAACTAAGCCTGTGCGCCACAACTACTGAGCCTGCGCTCTAGAGTCCGCGAGCCACAACTACTGAGCCCACATGCTGCAACTACTGAAGTCCGCACATCTAGAGCCCTGGCTCCACAGCAAGAGAAGCCACCGCAATGAGAAGCCCACGCACCGCAATGAAGAGTAGCCCCCGCTCACCGCAACTAGAGAAAGCCCCCCAAGCAGCAACAAAGACCCAAGCAGCAACAAAGACCCGATGCAGCCAAAAACAAATAAATAAAATAAAATAAATTTATATAAAAAAAATTAATTGGAGCCATAATTTGTACCTCGTTCGAAACAAATTCCAGATGGATCAAAAAATCCAATGCAATTTTTTAGGTACTAGAAGAGAACATGGGAGCTTGATTTTTTAATCTGTGTGGAAACCTCTTCTAAAATATGAACCCAAACCCAGGAGTCATCAAAGGAAGAAAACTGATATGACTACATTTTTTTACATTTAAAGAAGACACCACAATGCAAGTCATAAGAAAAATAAACTGGAAAGAAGTATTTGCAATTCACATTCCAGAAAAAGAGTTAATTTCTAACCTATGAAAGCTCCTATAAATAAACAGAACATAAATAGAGTCTAAAGAAAAATGGGCAAAAGATACATAACAGAAAACACAAATGGCTTTTAAACATAAAAAAAATATTCAACCTCTCTCATAAGGGAAATACAAAATAAAGCTGTAATATACAAGATCAAAAATATTGACACTGGTATACTGTACTGAGAAAAAGGAGGGAAAACAGACTTTATCATACTTGCTGGTGGTAGAATAAATAGGTACAATCTTTATGCAGGGTAACTTCACCATATCTATGAAAATTATACATGCATATATCCCATGAAGTTTTTTTCTAGAGTCATGTGAAACCGTAGATATAAAGGATACTCACTATGGTGTCACTTTTATAGCAAAAGTTAAGACAAACCCTGTTTACCAATATTAGACTAGTTAAACAAATCATGGCCTAAAACAAGAAATAAGGGAGCGCATTGTGAACTGATAAAGAATGACCTCCAATGTAAACCTTTCAGTGAAAGGAAGCAAGTTAAAGAGAAGTACGTGTAGCATACTAGCATTTGTATAAAAAGACTACCTCCTAGGCAAGGAACTGGATGGATATATGGCAAAGAGTGGGAAGAACACATTTTTCTTTTCTTTGATCAATTTTAATGAAATAATAAGATGAGCTACTTACATCCTTTATACATTCTGTATTTTTCCCATAAACACAAAGTACCTATGTAACACACCAACTTAATTTTTAATTTTCCTTCATACGGAAACAATACTTCTGGACTTCCCTGGTGGCGCAGTGGTTAAGAATCCACCTGCAAATGCAAGGGACACAGGTTTGATCCCTGGTCCGGGAAGATCCCACATGCCACAGAGCAGCTAAGCCCGTGCGCCACAACTACTGAGCCTGTGCTCTAGAGCCTGCGAGCCACAACTACTGAGCCTGCGCACCACAACTACTGAGCCTGCGCACCACAACTACTAAAGCCCACATGCCCTAGAGCCCACCCGCCTCAACTACTGAAGCCCGCATGCCTAGAGCCCGTGCTCTGCAACAAGAGAAGCCACCACAATGAGAAGCCCATGCACCGCAACGAACAGTAGCCCCCGCTCACCACAACTAGAGAAAAGCCCGCGAGCAGCAATGAAGACCCAATGCAGCCAAAAAAAAAAAAAAAAAAAAAGAGAGAGAGAGAGAAACGATACTGCTTTCAAAAAATAAGTAGAAATAATATCTGAAGTACAAAGTCAGGGTATGGTTTTTGTAACATTTTAGATAGAATCCTTGCTTAAGGAGTTTGAAAAACCAGAATTATTGTATTCTAATCAAATCCTATGTAAAGAAAAGCCTTTTTCTACAATAAGGTTGAGAACTAAACAAGACCAAATTCACCAAATCTGACACACACTGCAATGTAGCGACATGTGGGATTCCAAGATAAAATTACAGGAACACAGGTTTTAAAAAGCCAGAAGATGGCACTATTACTTCATTAAAGTCTCACTGGTACCTACATGTAAGCCTCTCAAGGTCTTATTAAGAGACCTGTTTTTCCTTTTCTCTATGTCCCTCTCCTGTTGCCCTTCTGCATTCGTGCCTGTATTTACCTATCCTTCTACTCTTCACCCAAGATATGAAACTGAAATAAACATTAGTGGAAAAGGAAGATAGAAGAAATCCCTGAATTTATAACAATACTATTTTAAGTGAATACAACATATTTAAAACGTATTATAAGGTTCTTTTTGCTTTAAAATTGTAGTTGATTTACAATTTTATATAAGTTTAGGTATATGATATAGTGATTAACAATTTTTAAAGATTATACTCCATTTATAATTATTATAAAATATTGGCTATATTCCCTGTGATGTATAATATATCCTTGTAGCGTATTTATTTTTATACACAGTAGTTTGTACCTCTTAATCCTCTAACACTATTTTGCCCCTTCTCCCTTTCCTCTCCCCACTGGTAACCACTAGTTTGTTCTCTATTTCTGAGTCTGGTTCATTTTTGTTGTATTCACTAGCTCATTTTTTAGATTCCACATATAAATAATGTCATACAGTATTTGTTTTTCTCTGTCTGACTTATTTCACTAAGCATAACACCCTCCAAGTCCATCCATGTTGTTGCAAATGGAAAGTTTTCATTCTTTTTAACGACTGAGTAGTATTCCATTGAATGTGTGTACCACATCTTCTTTACCCACTCATCTGCTGATGGACACTTAGACTGCTTTCATATCTTGGCTATTGTAAATAACGCTCCTATGAACACTGGGGTTCATGCATCTTTTTGAATTAGTGTTTTCCATTTTCTTCAGATATATACGCATGAGTGGAATTGCTGGATCATATGGTAGTTCTATTTTTATTTTTTTGAGGAACCTCCATACTGCTTTCCACAGTGGCTTCACCAATTTACACTCCCACCAACCGTGTACAAGGGTTCCCTTTTCTCCACATCCTGGCCAACATTTGTTATTTGTGGTCTTTTTGATGACAGCATTCCTGACAGGTATGAGGTGATATCTCACTGTGGTTTTGATTTGCACTTCTCTGATGATTAGCAACGCTGAACATCCTTTGACGTGCCTGTTGGCCATCTATATGTCTTCTTTGGAAAAAATGTCTGTTTGGATCTTCTGCCTATTTTTTGATTGGGTTGTTTGTTCTTAATATTGACATGTATGAGCTGTTTATATATTTTGGGTATTAATCCCTTACCAGTCATATCATTTGCAAATATTTTCTCCCATACAGTAGGTTATCTTTTCGTTTTGTTGATAGTTTCGTTTGCTGTGCAAAAGCTTCTATGTTTAATTAGGTCCATTTGTTTATTTTTACTGTTGTTTCCTTTGCCTTAGGAGACAGATCCAAAAAAATGTTACTACAATTTATGTCAAAGAATGTCCTGCCTATGTTTTCTTCTAGGATTTTTATGGTTTCCAGGCTTACGTTTAGGTCTTTAATCCATTTTGAGTTTATTTCTGTATATGGTGTGAAAAAATGTTCTAATATCTTTCTTTTACATGTAGTTCTCCATAAGGTTCTTTTGTTAAATATGAAAACACAGGTTTATATCCATTCTCTTTTGAAACTACACTAAAATGAAGCTAGAGGACTAAAAAAGGATAAAACCATCAAAAAAATATACATATTGGTACTACCCTGGTGGTCTAGCAGTTCAGACTCCACACTCCCAATGCAAGGGGCCCGGGTTCCATCCCTGGTCAGGGAACTAGATCCCGCATGCCACAAGTAAGAGCCCACATGCCGCAACTAAGACCCAGCACAGCCAAATAAATAAATAAATATTTTTTAAAAAACATACACATATGTAGCATGAAAGGAGACATGAGGGACATAAATACAGCTTATTGAAGCTAGATAGACGGTAGCTGAACTTGGCTTGGTAAAATAGAACAAGCCAAACCCTATGCATGTGAGGGCAGGTGAGGGTATGAAACCGATAAGCTGCAAACACCACAGAAAGGCTTAAGAATGGAGACATCTGTGTCGGGGCTGAAAATAGGAATATTGGTTGAAAGGCTGTATAAGGAACAGTTTTCACCCAGAAGCCTTATCATGTAGCCAAGAAATGGCTTCTCCTGCACCCTAGCAAGAGACAAGTGATTTGTCTTAAGACACTAAACTAGACAGGATGTAGAAACCAGGTACACACAGGGGTTGTGTGTCACAGCATACCACAAAGAGATTAAATTAAGATTCACAGGCTGAACAGTGGACCCCAGCCCTCTTCCCCAAATCAGCTTCCAGAACACAAGCCAATCAAGCAGGAGACTAGGAGATTCCTCCATTAGGGAATCTGACCCAAGAGAAATGACCCTCAATCACTCAATCACCCTGTATTAAGACTTGAAGTTAACAACTCCCCACGGACAGAGTTTTTACTGTCTCACTCTTTAATCTAAACAGATGGCCAAAGTTTACTGAACAAATGAGGAAAAGTCTCTAACATGAAATAAAGAGACTGAATTAACAAAACAGAAGAAGGAAAAGAAAGGAAGGAAGAGGAGAGAAAGAAAGAAAGAAAGAAAAGAAGGAAGGGAAGAAAGAAAGCAAGCAAAGGAAGGGTGGGAAATCTACAAACTAGAACAAAAAGCTTTTTAAAATTAGAAAAAAATAAGAATCACAAATCTAGAATGTCCAACTAAAAGGGAATTTCAGAAGAAAAGAGAAAAGAAGGAGAGAAATTATACCCCCAAAAGAACATATTTGTTTCTGGTAACATAGTGAACTAAAGGGTCTGTAAACTTCACCTTAACAAATATCTAGAAATGTTGGATAAATTAAAATACAAATTCTCTCAAATGCTGAGCTCACAAGAAAGCGAAGTTTTCAGCTGCATGGAGGAATTTGTCAACACAAATAACCAAAATTTTTAACTTTTAATGGCTTTAAAGTGACAAGAGATGAGGCCTTGGGAATCACATGAAGTGAAGAGTTGGAATTAAGGCCCCCACTCCCTTTCTTTTTTTTTTTTTTCCATCCCGTTTCAAACATTCTCAGTGAAAGGATGGACTAGGGAAGGGTAAGGAAATCAACCACCAGCAAAGACAAGACAAGAAAATGTCTCTATCTAGCTCTGGAAACTAGGGGAAAAAGAGGTCTCCTAAAAATCCTCAGATTCAGATATCATAATGATCTCCAATTAAAAAAAAAAAAAATCATCCAGACACAGTAAAACACTAAAAATAAAGAGATCTTAAGAACAAGCAGGGGGGGCTTCCCTGGTGGCGCAGTGGTTGAGAATCTGCCTGCTAATGCAGGGGACACGGGTTCGAGCCCTGGCCTGGGAAGATCCCACATGCCGCAGAGCGGCTGGGCCCGTGAGCCACAACTGCTGAGCCTGCGCGTCTGGAGCCTGTGCTCCGCAACGAGAGAGGCCCGCGCATCGCGATGAAGAGTGGCCCCCGCTTGCCACAACTGGAGAAAGCCCTCGCACAGAAACGAAGACCCAACACAGCCAAAATCAATCAATCAATCAATCAATCAAACATACGCATCTGATTCAAGATCCTCATTAAAAAAAAAAAAAAAAAAAGAACAAGCAGGGGGCTTCCCCGGTGGCACAGTGGTTCAGAATTTGCCTGCCAATGCAGGGGACACGGGTTCAAGCCCTGGTCTGGGAAGATCCCACATGTCGCGGAGCAACTGGGCCCGTGAGCCACAACTACTGAGCCTGCGCATCTGGAGCCTGTGCTCCGCAACAAGAGAGGCCACGATAGTGAGAGGCCCGCGCACCGCGATGAAGAGTGGCCCCCGCTTGCTGCAACTAGAGAAAGCCCTTGCACAGAAACAAAGGCCCAACACAGCCATAAATAAATAAATAAATAAATAAAAGTTTGTCACATTGGGTTTAAAATAAATAAAATGGAGAACAAAATCCAACTGCTCTTTGCAGTATCTAACACATACCTCCACAGAAAGTAATAAAATGAAAAAAGACAATGTGACTCTATAAACAGATAAATGGTCTTTATAGAGTATTATAGAGGATAAAGAGGATATAACGATTAAAGGTTCTTTTCAGCAAGAAGACACAAATATTCTAAATTTGAATGTATTTTATAACAGTTCACAAGTGTATAAAGAAAAAAAAAGACAAATTTACAAGAAGAAACTGAGAAATCTACAATTATAAAGGAGATTTTAACATACACCTCTCAGTAATGATGAGTTGAACAGACAAAATAAGAAAGTCAGTAAGGGTATACACAAAATTTCATCAACACAATTAGTTAGTGTGGTCTAAGAGACATATGTACCAACCTGCCCCCAAAATGGGAGAATACACATTTTTTCCCAAAGAATTCTCTTCAAAACAATGCCTCATCTGACAAAATAAGAAAGTCAGTAAGGGTATACACAAAATTTCATCAACACAATTAGTTAGTGTGGTCTAAGAGACATATGTACCAACCTGCCCCCAAAATGGGAGAATACACATTTTTTCCCAAAGAATTCTCTTCAAAACAATGCCTCATCTGATGAGGTCAGTATAACCTTTACAACAAAGCCAGATAATAGGAACAATATGTTAAACTACAGTCGAGTTTAACTTACGTACAGCAACAAAATCAATACAGAAAAACACAAAAATCAATAAACACTAGGAGGATTACAATGGTAAAGAAAGTCCAATAGTAGGAAAGACTAAATACTTAATAATAAATTACAAGAAATGTATAAAAACTTGTATGAGGGAATTGAAAACATGTCGACACAAAAGCCTGCACACGAATGTTCATAGCAACATTATTATAATAGCCAAAAAGCGTAAACAAACCCAATGTCTACCAACTGATGAATGGATAAATAAAAAGGGCTACATCTCTACGATGGAATGCGTATTATTTGGCAATAAAAAGGGAGATGAAGTATTGTTACATGTTACAGTATGTATAAACCTAGAAAATATTACACTAAGTGAAAGAAGGCAGCCACAGAATGCCACGTTGTATGATTTAATTTAAAGATGATTTAGATATTATACATGAATAGTTCATTTACATGAACTGTTCAAAGGAGGCACATCCAAAGAAACATAAAGTAAATTAGTTGTTGCCCAGGGCTGGAGGGAGAAGGGAATAAGGAGTGACTGCTAATGGGCACAGGTTTCTCTTCAGGGTACTGGGAATGT
This sequence comes from Balaenoptera acutorostrata, assembly GCF_949987535.1. NCBI lineage: Eukaryota > Metazoa > Chordata > Mammalia > Artiodactyla > Balaenopteridae > Balaenoptera > Balaenoptera acutorostrata. The sequence goes on from NC_080067.1 coordinate 27,937,247, forward strand.
TCTGGAATTAGGTGGTGGTGATGGCTGCATATATCTGTGAATATACCAAAACCCACCAAATCATATACTTTAAAAGGTGAATTGTATGATAATTATAATGCGATAAAGCTTTTTTTAAAAAAAAGAGGAAATTTTTCAGTACTCCTAAAGAAGATTTGAACAATGGAAAGACATACCCTGTTCTTGGATAAGACAATTGAACATTATAAGGATATAAATTCTCCCTAAGTTAATTTATAAATTCAATGTAATCCCAATAAAAATACTAACAACCCATTTTATAGAGTTGGACAGGTTGACATTAAAGTTGACATAGAGGGACTTTCCTGGTGGCACAGTGGTTAAGAATCCGCCTGCCAATGCAGGGGACACAGGTTTGAGCCCTGGTCCGGGAAGATCCCACGTGCCGCGGAGCAACTAAGCCCGTGAGCCACAACTACTGAGCCTGTGCTCTAGAGCCCACGAGCCACAACTACTGAGCCTGTGTGCCACAACTACTGAAGCCTGCATGCCTAGAACCCGTGCTCCACAACAACAGAAGCCACCGCAACGAAGAGTAGCCCCCGTGAGCCACAACTAGAGAAAGCCCGCGCGCTGCAACGAAGACCCAACACAGCCAACTAAATAAATAAGTAAATAATTTTTTAAAAATTAAAAAAAATAAAGTTGACATAGAAAACAAACATGCAAGAATTACTAGGAAAGTACTGGAAAAGAAAAACTATGAATGGAAAATAACCTTACCAGATATTAAAATATGCTATACAGCCTCTATAATTAAAACATTGTGGTACAGATGCACAAATAGGCCAGTAGACCAGTGGACAGAATAGAAAGTACAGAACTAGACCTAAATACATATGGAAATTTAATATATGACAAAGTTGGCATCCCCAATCATTGGGTAAAGATGGACGCTTTTCAGATTTTTTAAAAATTGTGGTAAAATATACGCAACATAAAATTTACTATCTTAACCATTTTTCGGTTTAGAGTTCAGCAGCATCAAGTACATTCACACTGAAGTATAACCAACCTCCAGATCTCTTTTCATCTTGAAAGACTGAAACTACATAATCATTAAACAATAGCTCCACATTCACCCCTCCCCCTAGCCCTTGACAACCACCATTCTGCTTTGTCTCTATGAGTCTGACTGCTCTAAGTACCTCATATAAATGGAATCATACAGTATTTGTCTTTTTGTGACTGGCTTATTTCACTTAGCATCAAGTTCCCAGGGTGCATCCATGTTATAGCATGTGTAAGAATTTTCTTCCTTTTTAAGGTTAAACAATATTCCACTGTATGTATATACTACATTTTGCTAATCCATTCATCTATTGATGGACACGTGGGTTGCTTCTATCTTCTATAAACATGGGTGTAAACATGAGTGTACAAATATCTCTTTGAGGCTCTGCTTTCGATTCTTTTGAGTATATATCCAGAAGTGGAATTGCTGGATCACATGGTAATTCTACTTTGAATTTTTTGAGGAACTTCTATACTGTTTTCAACACTGGCTGTACCATTTTATAAATTTTACCACCAACAGTGTAAGGGTTTCAATTTCTCCACCAACCAAGGTTCCAATTCTCACCAACACTTGTTATTTTCTGTTTTTTGGGTTGTTGTTTTTTTTATAGGCGTCATCCTAATAGGTATGAGGTGGTATCTCACTGCAGTTTTGACTTGCATTTCCCTAATGATTAGTGGATGTTAAACATCTTTTCAGGTGCTTTTTGGCCATTTGTATATCTTCTTTGGAGAAATGTCTATTCAAGTCTTTTGCCAATTTTTTTTTTTGGCTGCGTTGGGTCTTCGTTGCCGCATGCAGGCTTTCTCTAGTTGCGGCGAGCGGGGGCTACTCCTCGTTGCAGTGCCTGGGTTTCTCACTGCTGTCACTTCTCTTGTTGTGGAGCACGGGCTCTAGGCGCGTTAGAGTGGCACTTCAGTAGTTGTGGCACTTGGGCCCTAGGGTGCGTGGGCTTCAGTAGTTGTGGCACAGGCTCAGTAGTTGTGGCTCTTGGGCTCTAGAGCTCAGGCTCAGAAGTTGTGGCACATGGGCTTAGTTGCTCCACGGCATGTGGGATCTTCCCGGACCAGGGATCGAACCCGTGTCCCCTGCACTGGCAGGCGGATTCTTAAGCACTGCACCACCAGGGAAGTCCTTTTGCCAATTTTTGAATCAGGCTGTTTGGGTTCTGGTAGAGGTTCTTTATATATTCTAGATATTAACCCCTTATGAGACATATGATTTTCAAATATTTTCTCCCATACCATAGGCTGCCTTTCACTCTTTTTTTTTTTTTAATTTTTTTTTTTTTAATTTTACTTATTTATTTATGGCTGTGTTGGGTCTTCGTTTCTGTGCGAGGGCTTTCTCTAGTTGTGGCGAGCGGGGGCCACTCTTCATCGCGGTGCGCGGGCCTCTCACTATCGCGGCCTCTCTTGTTGCGGAGCACAGGCTCCAGACGCGCAGGCTCAGTAATTGTGGCTCACGGGGCCCAGTTACTCCACGGCATGTGGGATCCTCCCAGACCAGGGCTCGAACCCGTGTCCCTTGCATTAGCAGGCAGATTCTCAACCACTGCGCCACCAGGGAAGCCCTGCCTTTCACTCTTAATGGTGTCTTTTGATGCACAGACGTTTTTAATTCTGATGTAGTCCAATTTACCTGTTTTTACTTTTGTTACCTGTGCTTTTGGTATCATGTCCAAGAAATCACTGCCAAATCCAAAATCATAAAGATTCTTACCTATGTTTTCTTCTAAGAATTTAATACTTTTAGCTCTTAAGTTTAGGTCTTTGATTCATTTTGAGTTAATTGTTATATATGGTATAAAGGCCCAATTTTATTTTATTTTTTTCACATGGATATCCAGTTTCCCCAACATCATTTGTTGAAAAGACCACCCTTTCCCCATTGAATGGTCTTGGCACCCTTATCAAAAATAACTTGCCCATATATGCAAGGGTTTATTCTGGGCTATTATATTCCACTGATTTATATGTCTGTCTTTATGCTAGTACCACATTGCTTGATTACTGTAGCTTCGTAATAAGTAGTGAAATTGGGAAGTCTGAGTCCTCCAGCTTTATTCCCTTTCAGGATTATTTTGGCTATGTGAGGTCCCTTGAAATTCTATATGAATTTTAGAATGGATTTTTCTGTTTCTGTTAAAAAAAAGAAATTGGGATATTGATAAAGATTGCACTGAATCGGTACATCACTTTGTGTGGTACTGACATTTTAGCAATATTAAGTCTTCCAGTCTAGGAACACAAGTTGTCTATTTATTTGTGTCTTCTTTAATTTCAGTAATGTTTTGTAATTCCATGTACCAGTGTTTTGCCTCCTTGATTAAGTTTATTCCTAAAGTATTTTATTCTTTTTTCTTTTTCATGCTATCCTGAATGGAATTGTTTTCTTAATTTCCCCTTTGGATTGTTCACTACGTTAGTGTGTAAAAATGCAACCGATTCTTTTGTGTTGATTTTTTTATCCTGCAACTTTGCTGAATTTGTTCATTAATTCTAATAGGTTTGGGTATGTAGAATCTTTAGGGATTTCTACATATAAAGATCATATTGTCTGCCAATGGAGAAAATTTTGCTTCTTCCTTTCCAATTCAGATGTCTTTTACTTCTTTTTCCTGACTAATAGCTCCAGTTAGGACTTCCAGTACTATATTAAATAGAAGTGGTGACTGCAGACATCCTTGTCTTGGTCCTGAACTTGAAGAAAAGCTTTCAGTCTTTCAAAACTCAGTGTGATGTTAGCTGTGGGCTTCTCCTATAGGGCCTTTTTACATGTTGAGGTAGTTCCTTCTATTCCTAGTTTGTTGAGTGTTTTTATCATAAAGGGTGTCGAATTTCATCAAATACTTTTTGGTATCAACTGAAAAGATGAACTTTTTAATAAATGGTGCTGGGCAGTCATTTTGAAAAAGATAAAATTAGATCCATATCTCACACCATACACACAAATAAACTCCAAAAGGATTAGAGATCAAGATTTAAAAAATGAAAGTGGGCATCCATCAACTTAACCAAGGTAAACAAGGGTAACTAAGGTAAATATCACCAATGATAAAACATATTGACATGACGAACCCCTTGATGAGCTCTGTGAAAGAAAGATACATCATTTTTTGTGGTATTTTTACTAAAAAGGCATAACCATACTCTAATCATGAGACAACATTGGACAAAGTCAAATAAAGGATATTCTGGAAAATATATGATCGGTACTCTTCAAAAGTGTCAAGGTCATGTAACAAAGAAAAACTGAAGGCCGTTAGAGAATAGAGAATACTAAGGAGAAACAACTAAATGCAATGTGGGAGGCTAGACAGGATCCTGGAACAGAAAAATGTCATTACAGAAAAAAATGATGAAATTCAAATTAAGGTCTGTAGTTTAGTTAATAATATTGTCCTGATGTTAGTTTCTTGCTCCTGATAATTATAGAACGGTTATGAAAAGGTTAACATTAGGAAGTTGTATCTTTCCTGCAAGTCAAAAATTAGTTTAAGTAAAAAAGTTTTAAAAAAAGAAATACAGCAATAATTATACCGCTAAGAGTGATAACCATCAAAAGAACTAAAAGCAGATATGGTTAAAGGTAGTTTTACTAATTCATGCTGTTAGAAATCAAAATAGTTCCCCTTGGGGAAGAGGTGTTCATGACTGGAAAGGGACAGTAGGGTGCTGTTAATTGTCTGTTTCTGGATCTAGGGTGCTAGTTACACTGATGTGTTATTTAGTTAGTGAAAATTTGTCCAATTTTAGATACCTATCATCTTTCATTAAAAAAGCATTTTTTAAAAACATAGTTTTACCTCTGGATAGTGGGATGAAAAATATGAAGAAGACTCTTCTTTCAGAAAATTTTAAATTGGTAACTGCCAAATATTAATACAAGAAGTCAGAAAGGCAAGCATGAGACCCTAAGCCCAGACGAATCCAGAAAGCACAACTGGTCTATTTTATTTCGCCATCCTCAGCAACTGATCTCCTATATTCCTCTTGAGAAAAAGTGGGATTTGTGCAAGATAACCAAGAGCTAAGACCAAGAGTAGATATAACAAGGAGTATCTTCAAGGGAACTATCAGACACAACAAGATTCACACAGTAAGCACTAGATAATGTAAACCGTGAGAGAGCTTCTGATATTGGACATAAAAATTTTACCAAACACACACTGGTTACTTAAGACAGATGTAGATTCAATGTGAAAAATTCATCAAAGTTGCTAGTAGTCACAACATGAAAAAATGCTTCATATTGTTACAGAAAGCCTAAAAAATAACTAGATGGTGAGCTGAGAATTACTCTACCCTTGAGATAATTAGGATGATAAAAAACAGAAAAAGTTTTACACAAATTACTAAGTCAAATGAATGTCATAGTTCCCTGTTTCCACTCAAGGTCAATCTGAGTCAAAGTGTTTCTTTCCAGGGTGAGTACTGGAGTGAATTTTACACAAACAGGAAGAGGTATTAAATAAGTCAGAGGCTTTTGACCCTAAGATAGATACCTAACTAGATAGATAGATAGACAGACAGCCAGTCTGAGCTCTATGCTACAGTTGATCAGAATGCTTCAATATATACCTAGAGTTAAACGTGAAGAGAAAAAAAAAAATCCTTCTGTACAATATTTTCTACATTGGTGAAACGATATGTACTATCATTCTTATTTTCAAGATCAGCTCGGTGCTTTGTGACCACCTAGAGGGGTGGGGTAGGGAGGGTGGGAGGGAGGGAGACGAAAGAGGGAAGAGATATGGGGACATATGTATATGTATAGCTGATTCACTTTGTTATAAAGCAGAAACTAACACACCATTGTAAAGCAATTATACGCCAATAAAGATGTTAAAAAAAAACAAAACACATTCCTTGTTGCATATTCAGTTCACCAGGCATATCCACACCTCTGGTGATAACAGCATCATTACCCACCACTTTTTTTGACTATGAAATACACGCGCTCCTGCTCTGTGACGAACAATAAACACCGCCCCTATTATTTGCTATTATATTTTTATTCTTCTTACTTTTCAGAACACTTTTAGCCTTTTTCTCTTCTTTCATCACAACTTCAAGATTTTACATCATTTCATAATACCCAACTTTTTTTCTTTTAGCCCATACATATTCAATTTTTAAACAAGTCAAAAGGACACGTAGCATATAACATAGGCATTAAAATAAATTAAAAATTTATGTTACAAAGGAGTTAGGTTAACGTCTTATCTAAGCATGTACTTGTTTCTATTCACAGTAAACCAGTCAGTGTATCAGTCACACAGCTCATAATCAGGATTTAACCAATTAACTGAAATACAGCTGAAATGAGGATACCACAACATCATACAGAAATGGTCTATTTTTTAAATTATAGTAAACAGTGACGCTAGAGAAAGGATGATCAATCAAAAACGGTGGCTAATTTTCAAATCACTTACTTATATTTGGATCAATTCACAATGCTCTAGGAAAAACAGAAACTATACTGGAAAGACTCAACTAAGAAGAACCTATAAAGATGTCTGGGTTCTTGCATTAATGTTGAAGGCCTAAGTATTTTATTTTATTATTATTATTATTATTTTTGCAGAGCATTTATTTATTTATTTATTTAGCTGGGTGATCAGAGTGACTTTTTTTTTTTAAATTGAAGTAGAGTTGATTTACAAGATTGTGCTAATATCTGCTGTACAGCCAACTACGGAAGAAAAGGCCTAAACACTTCAGTGAGGCAATATAGTGGAGTGGCTAGCACGACAGTCAGATTCATGTTTGAGCCCCAGCTCTGCCGTCACTATCTTTCTAATCCCAGTAAAGCAATTTATGTCCTCACCTATAAAATGAAAAACAGTTAAACCTATCTCACACACAGCTGGGCAGGACTACATGAGGTCCTCATCACATTGTCAGTGTTTGCAAAGCAAGCCATTAAAATTCATAATGAATACAAAGCTTTCAGATTTTGGATCTTTACTTTCTCACTTAATCCTAGAAAATATGTTGTGGTCTTTTAACATTTTGTAGGTTATGAAAGAACAGCCTTGTAAACAGGATTTCACTTTTTTTCAATTCAGCTGCTTATATTAGAATCTCTTATTTTCTTTACTTACTATGATCTCTCTCATTTCACTTGAAATTACTTTCTGTTATTGGGAAGAAGGGTTTTGTAGGTAGTGACCCCTTTCTAAAAAGTCTTTTCCTTAGCATTAGTTTCACATGCTTTTGCTTAGTATTTCAATTTCTTGAAATTTATTCCTATTTTATGTCACTTATATCAAGAGAAGAAATTCAATTGTCTTGAACATTTCCCCCAGAGTGTAACTTAAATTAGCCTACGAAATTAATAACTCGGAACAGATCTTAGAGTTGTAGTATCTAATAGTCCAGATTATCCCAAGAATACTGCTGGATCTGATATAATAACAGTAAAAGAAAATAATTTGACTTGGGAAGAGGGAATATTTAAAGTTCTTTCAGAAAGAGCTCATTTATAAGAAATATTTAGCTGCTTTTACATTGTAATTAACTAGTTTACTAATTAAGTTAGCAAGTATTTGCTCAAATTTTAAGGTCAGTGGAAGAAGTTACGGTGTTTTTCACAAAGATTTTCACTGTATGTTTCTTAGAATGTCTCCACAGGTAATATATTCTGCTACCTTTGAACACTGATGTGTTCAACTTAAAAATACATAATCACGGGGCTTCCCTGGTGTGCAGTGGTTGAGAATCTGCCTGCTGATGCAGGGGACACAGGTTTAAGCCCTGGTCCAGGGAGACCCCACATGCCACGGACCAGCTAAGCCCGTGCGCCACAACTATTGAGCCCATGCGCCACAACTACTGAAGCCCTCACGCCTAGAGCCTGTGCTCCGCAACTAGAGAAGCCACCGCAATGAGAAGCCCGTGCACCGCAATGGAGAGTAATCCCCGCTCTCCACAACTAGAGAAAGCCCACGCACAGCAACGAAGACCCAACACAGCCAAAAATAAATAAATTTTAAAAAAATACATAATCACTATGCTCACAAAATGTTCCTACTTGCAAAGACTTTGTAGCTTAAAATGTATCAATTAGTGCAGAATCATTTATCTAACAGTTTTTCCAAACTTTCCTTAGCCTAGAAATCATTTTATTGACTGCTATTCGTTAGTTGCATATGTTCTTTCTTTTCTTCCAGTTTTATTGAGATATAGCTGTCAAAAGCACTGCAAAAGTTTCGGTGGACAGCATGATGATTTATCTACATACATCATGAAGGGATTATCACAATAAGCCTAGTGAATATCCATCATCTCATACAGATACAAAACTAAAGAACCAGAAAAATATTGTTCTCCTGTGATGACAGCTCTTAGAATTTCCTCTCTTAACAACTTCCGTTCATAACATAGAGCAGTGTTCATAATATTTATCATGGTGTACATTACACCCCCAGTTTTTATTTTTGGCCCACCATGCAGCATGTCGGATCTTAGTTCCCAGGGATCGAACCGCACCCCTTGCAGTGGAAGCATGGAGTCTTTTTTTTTTTTTAATAAATTTATTTATTTATTTATTTTTGGCTGCGTTGGTCTTTGTTGCTGCACATGGGCTTTCTCTAGTTGTGGCGAGCGGGGGCTACTCTTCATTGCGGTGCGTGGGCTTCTCACTGCGGTGGCTTCTCTTGTTGCGAAGCACAGGCTCTAGGTGCGTGGGCTTCAGTAGTTGTGGCACACGGGCTCAGGAGTTGTGGCTCGTTGGCTCTAGAGAGCAGGCTTCAGTAGTTGTGGTGCACGGGCTTAGTTGCTCAGTGGCATGTGGGATCTTCCCGGCCCAGGGATCGAACCCGTGTCCCCTGTATTGGCAGGCGGACTCTTAACCACTGTGCCACCAGGGAAGTCCCAGCACGGAGTCTTAACCACTGGATCGCCAGGGAGGTCCCACAAACTCATTCTTTAATAACAACATACTTGGCTCTTTTCAAGGTAAAATGGAATCTGTTACATAAACTTATTATGCTTTTGAGTATTAAAAAAAAAGAAAGAAAGAAAGATTTCTCTTCTCCAAATACTTTCCCCTATTCTATCTTTTCCTGCACTTAGAATTCTTCAAGGGCTGAGGCTATGTCATGCTCCTCTGTCAGCTCAGTGGCTCACACAGTGCCTGTAACATAGTAAGCACTCCATATCTGTCAGCTGAGTGACTCACACACTGACCAGCTGGTGAGGAATCACCATTGCTCCATGCCTACTATCTGGCTGATGGTTCATATCATCTCTAAGAATAAGTAAGGTAAAAAATAAAGAGGGTGGGGAAGGCTTGAATTTAAAAGGCTAGTAAACAGAAAACAGAATAAGGGAGTTGGAAAGTAGTCAAAAATTAAAATCTAATTAGATCATTAAAGATTTTTCCAGTGGGGAAGAAAAGACTTTAAAGAAATACATGCATTTTAAAAACAGGGACTTCCCTGGTGGTGCAGTGGCTAAGAATCCGCCTGCCAATGCAGGGGACACGGGTTCGAGACCTGGTCTGGGAACATCCCGCATGCAGAGCAACTAAGCCCGAGAGCCACAACTACTGAGCCTGTGCTCTAGAGCCTGCGAGCCACAACTACTGAGCCCACGTGCCACAACAACTGAAGCCCGCGGCACCTAGAGCCCGTGCTCCGCAACAAGAGGAGCCACTGCAACGAGAAGCCCACGCACTGCAATGAAAAGTGGCCCCCACTCGCCACAACTAGAGAAAGCCCACGCGCGGCAACAAAGACCCAACGCAGCCAAAACTTAATTAATTAATTAATTAATTTAAAGAAAAAACATGAAGGACTTCTCTAGTGGTCCAGTTGGTTAAGACTCCACTTTTCCACTGCAGAAGGCACAGGTCTGGGAACTAACATCCTGCATGCTGTGCAGTCCAGCAAAAAACAAAACAAAACAAAAAAGATGATTCTGGTTGCAGTGCTTAAGGATTAGAGACAGAAAGAGATCAAAGAAGGAAGGTCAAAAGGAAGCTATTATTGTAGAGAAAAGGAATGGAGGCCCAGATTATGGTAACAACAGTAGGAATGGCGAGAAAATGGACATGGATTACCTTTTTGCTTCAGGTATCTCTATCAGGGTTAAATGAGCATTGGTATCTTGCACAAAATGGGCAATTAATAAATTTAATCAATGAATTAATGGAAACCAAAGCTCAATATGGATGAGAAGATTCTAAAGAGAGTTCCTAACTGCTCTAAGGAAACCTTCAACAAGGTATATCACTTCTGATAAAATGTCCATGCAGCTGCTAGGGAAAGGGGATCCTGCCAACTATTGATCACTGAAGTTAAATGTAACTCTAGACAAGATTTTAGAGTCTTTACTGAGAGAAGTCTATGAACACAGAAAAAGCAATAACCAACCTATGCTCCTGGAAATCAGTATAGTTTCATTAAGGACCAGTAGTGACAGATTAATGCTCTTTTATTTTTTTGACAGATTAAACAGATAGGATTTTTTTAAATGAAGTATATAAAGTTACCTGGGTTTTAGGAAGGCAATTGTTAAAGTTCCTTATATTTTCCTTGTGAAAACCTAGAAGTATTTGAGGTAGATAATGATAAATTAGCTGGATTTCTAATTAGCTGAACAACTTGAATCAAAGAATTAACAGGTTTTTAAAAATCAACATTATGAGGTCTCTAGCAGGGTAAGAGCTCTGCTCCTAGGCCCACCTAGTCAACATTTTAATAATATTTGCATGAAGGCTATGTCAGCATTATCAAAATTATAGTTTATCAAATCTATGGATAAACAAATAAGCTTCTTTATTGAATGACCAAATCCAGACTTTTTCTTTTTTTTAAAGTCAACATACTGGAACCAATCTGACAAGACAAAATTTAATCGGGATAAATATGAAGTCCTACCAAAAAATATTCTATTAAAGAACTGGGAGAGCATGGACAAAACAACTCAAGAATGTTAGGTGACTACAAAATCAATAATGGGTAATGCACATAGCACTTAAATGCCAGGGACTATTCTAAGTGCTTTACATATATGCATTCATTTATTCCTTAGAAGAACACTATCAGATAGGTACTATGATAAACCCCATTTTACAGATGAGAAAACTGAGGCCCCAAAATGTTTACATAATTTACTCAAGGTCACCCAGCTGATAAACTGTAGAACCAGGATTTAAACCCAGGCAGGCCAGCCCCAGAGTTCGCCTTCTTGACAGGACATTATTGTAAATTAACAGTGCCGCGTGGTTGCCAAAGAAGCAAGTCTACCCTTAATCTTAAATCAGAGCGGTAACTTACGGTCTTCTCTACTGGTTAATATCTAATTATGGGTACTACACTTTTAAGAAGAATATGGATAAACTGACACAAACCCACAGATGAGCCATAAGTATTTTGAGGAGGTGCAAATCAAAACAACAAAATCATTAGAGGAGGTTAAAGACTGAGAATATTCTGTCTAGAAAAGAAAAGAATCAGGAGAATATAGGAAGTATCTTCAAATATTTGAAAACCCACTACAGAGGGGACAGAACTAGAACCAATGAAGATATAACTTCTAGTTCAGTAAAAGAAATAATTTTATAAAAATTAGAGTTGTCCAAATATCTTTGCCTCAGAAACTATGAATCTTCTCTCCAGAAAAATATACAAATGCATATAAAATTTCCAAGGGTTCACAAATCTACTTTTAATTGAATTCATGCCCCATCCCTAGAATCATTTATCCCAGATTAAAACGGAAAAGATTCAAGTATGAAGAGGCAAATATATTTAATAATCTTTAAAACTGATTACAGCTTAAAACTTTATGATCTAAAAAACACTGAACTTCATGCTTTCTAATTTCCTCTAAGACACATTAAGATACATGTTACAATAAGAGTTTAAAATATGATGACAAGTTCAGAAAAAAAGTGAAATCAAGTTTGCCAAGCAACAACGTAAACTGACTATAAGTAAGTTCTGACTGTAAGTAATAATGGCTTACTACTTCATCTTTAAAAGAAACATACCTAAGTTTAAAGATTAAAAAATGAGGTGCTAACATACTACTCAATATCTAATATTTAATGCCCAAATTAGAAAGTTTCCCCCTCTGCCTTTAAGACTTCATCTTAAACTCTCCCTTCTCATCTTTTAGTCCTGGTTAATTGTTAAGGTTGACAAACTAAGAAACAATGGGCTAGAAATCAGAACACTAGGTTCTACTTCACTATCTTTGCCATGAATTTAATTTTGGCTTAGTCTGTTTCCTCACCACATTCTAAGAACTTTCATATACCTAAATAGGCTTTAAAAATGGTGAAGTGCAATGTAAATATATGACTCATGCATTATGCATAAAACATAAAATATCAACAGCAAGAAAACAAAGCCAGTCTTTCTATAATGCTAAAAAAAAAAAAGCAAATGTATATTCACATTTCAATTCCTAATTACAAAAAGCAATCTTTGAATCCTTCAGGTTGTGTTTTAATGTATAATTTCCATCCACAAATGCTTTCCATATTAAGGATAAACATATCTGTGCACCCAATTTCAAGTTGTATTGAGGGGACATAGTTCACAGTTAAGAATTCTGGCGGCAAGAGAAAAACTTGAAGGTGCCAGTTGGACGACACATTTCCAAGAGTTGGGGGGAAAGGTACATGATCACAAAATGGTAACGTGAAGTATTGAACACTTGAAAAATTCTGTTTTCCCTCTTAATTAAACAACTAGACATAAAGAGAACTCAAAAATAAGAGTTTAATAAGTCTTGGGCCTTTATTAAATATAAGCACCACATTGCTGAAACTGCAACTGTACTGTCAGAACAGGGCTACAGACACCATGTCTGCCATGAGACTAGACTCTAGTTCCAGGAACAAGATGTTCTAATAAATAACAAATGCATCAAGAGCCAGCACAGAAGTGTGGCAGAATCTGCGGTCTAGGCATTTGATTTTTCTCCGGGTGCTACTTGAGAATGGACACTGCCATTAAAGATTTATTACAGTAACAGGATAGTGATAAAGCTTTAGCTAAATTATAGGCCAACCAATGAAATGGAAAAGCAACATGCAATATCAGATCAACTAAATTATTTTCTGTATAATTTTGTACAGAGGTAGGGTTATGATTACACCGTAGACAGGACAGATGAATAACCTCAACTATATCTATTAGGTGAAGATGATTTCAAGCCATTAAGAGAAAAGAAAAGTGGCCCAGAAAAAAATTAGGCTAAAGAAGTCAAATGAAGAAACACAACACTAAGATTTGGGGGAGAAAGGGGAAGGAAGGGAATGAGCTACTGACTTACTAAAAAGAGAGCAAAGAAGTGGGAAAGGAAGTCTGAGCCCTCAGAGCCAGAATGAGGAAAAGTATTCAAAGGCTCCAAGGGAGCTTCAGCAGTGAATAGGGAAAGGGACGACCCTGTAACTGTTTCAACGTAAAAAGAGAAACAACACGGGGAACTTTTCTAAACCATCATTCACCGGGGTCAATTAAATGCCTAACTCATGCAGGGCAGGGCAATTAATAGGAGGTGAGCTTTGTTCCAAATGGTTACACCGATTAGTCCATTTCCTCCTGGCAACACCCTCAATAGGTGGATACTATTTTACAGATGAAGAAACTGAGACCACACAACGCCAGGTCACAGAGACTGGTACCAGAGACTGAGCACTCATCCTCCTAGGTGCACTGTCTCCCTACAAGAGCCTACAAAAATCTTTACCCTCTTCTGTGGAGAGAGACCTTGGCTCTCCGGAATTTCTCAAAGGAGTCTGGGCCCCAAAAGTGACCCTCTACTTGACAGAAAAGTTCCCTTATAGAGGCTACGAGGCTCTTCCAAGCGCACGAGGCTTTGGAACTCTGAAATACACCTGGTAGAGATGGAAAACCAGACTTAGAAGCCATGCTTCTTCCCTGAAGATACCGAGAAAGTAGAAAGCAGCCCTTCCTCTCTTCCACGAGGCGTGACTCAGGGACGGTGCCTCCCCCAATTTGCTCTGTGTGTCTGTGTGTGGCTGGGGCGGAGGGGGGGGCAGGGGGGGAGGGGCGGTCTCCGCTTTCCGACTCTCTTCCCCAGACACTCAAGGGTTACTCGGCCAGGCCTGGAAGAATGCGTGGGAATAAACAGATGGGACTCGGGGTGACAAGGGGGCCCGGAGGCGCAAGGAGGGGAACCTGCCCAGGAACACGCCGGGCCGGGTCCGGAGGCCCTCGGCACGGAGCCCGCGCCCGCACCCTGAACCTTACCGCCGCTTGGCTGCAGAGAACGAGGCGACCGCGCAGGGCTGTTCTTCGAGCCTGGGGCGCGTCTTCGGGCACCGCCGCTCCAGTGGCGCCCGCGGCTGGCGGCGGCCGGGTCCCGGCCGACTCACACGCGGGGCAGGCTGGGCGATCCGCGGCCTGCCCAGTCGAGGCCCTGGAGTTCGAGGCCCCGGGACGCCGACCGCGCGCGCGCCCCTGAGCCTGCCCAAAGAGGAAGGGTCAGGGCGCGCCCGCGCACCGAGCAGCGCCGGCGGCTGCAGCCGAGACCGCTGGCGGCTCCGTCCGCCCTCGCCCGGCCCAGCCACTGCCCCGCTTCCCCCGCGCGAGCTTTGGCGGCGAAGCAGCACGGTGAGCGCCGATTGGTCCTCGGGATGAATGACGTAAGGCGCCTCTCCCCACGGATTGGCCAGGCCTGCGGTGCGTGCGAGGAGTAAACAAACCCCGCCCCGAGGCTTCCCAAAGAGAGGAGGGGGCCGCGAGGTAGAGGAGCTCTGCCGGGTCCCTGGGTTGTCCACTGGAGGTTCTCAGTGGGTCCCCCGCAGGGATCTCGCCAACGCGGCTCCCCAGCCGCCTCCGGGACAGGCTACAGGCCTGAGGCCTAAAATTTATAGACACACCCTTCCCCGCCCCTTCCCCCGGCATGGGTGGGAATCTTGACTTTTCCATCCACCCCCATCCCCCCCGGCCCCAAGCAGGAAAACCCCCATCTCTCTTAGAAAAGGAGGAACTAGGTCATCCTTAGTTCCCAAGCACAACTCCGTCCCCAGTCACTTGATGGGTCACCTCCGGGGCAGCAGCATGGAGGGGCATGGGGACGAGTGATTGAGGCCACGTGTGGGGACGAGTATGCGGTAAATTATTCAGACAGGGGTTAGATACCGCTGGGCATGTGGCTTCTTCAGTACACAGGCAAGTAAGATCCAAACCGGGCCAGGTCACCATGTCACGTGGAAGCTGAAGAGAAAATCGCGGCTCCCATCCCCCAAATACCTGTCCATTTAGTTCAGTATTAATACATTTTTCTGCCTATCTGAAAACCATGTGTGAGCTTACATTTTAGTGGGGTGGGAAGGACAATATGCAAAAGAAATAAGCAAAATATAAGCTATGTTACATGCTGGGACATGCTTTGGGGGAAATATGTAGTAGAGAAGGTGTTTGAGGGATGGCTTGTCTTAAATATTGAGTGCTCAGTGAAGGCAGCAGGAAAGGCGCCATTTAAATAAATACTTAAAGGAACTGGGGGAGGTGAGAAAGCACCTTTGGACCTTTCTCTGGGGTGGAGTGGAGAGATAATTTCTGCATAATTGTACGTAGATAAAGTCCTAGGTGGTCAAGAATGCCGAATGCAGTCTCCTTGGACTCATTCTAAAATGCAAAAACCCAATGGAGTCATTACCCTGCATTTTTCAATAACAAATCAATAAGATTTATTTAGTTTCCACAGAAATTTTGTGAAGGTTTCAACTTAAATACTTTTCAAACATCGTAAGCACAAAGATACAAAAATGAGCAAAACAGACAAAACCTCCATCCTCAAGGAGCTCAGTCTAGCAGGAGAGATGGATTGTTAACCACCTCAGGTCAAAGTGTAAACTGTCCAAGTAGAAGTAGATGCAGAGCTGTGCTTGGGCTAATGGGGGAGGGAGAAGCAGTGGATGTTATTAAGGAACTGTACCTCGGAATCTCTTTATCTATGAAGACAACTCAGTGCTAAATTTTGGAGTAAGGCTATGGCAATCAGGGATTCTCTAACCTCTTTGTAAATTTTCAAGGTGAGAGTCGGAAGATAATATTAAGTTAAACCACATGAAATTGTTAATATTTGGCAATTTTCATATGACTCGTAGAGTTAACATGAGGATTTTGCTATGTAATACATATAGTAAGCGTTCAATAAATGATGGCGATTATTATGATCATTTGATAATAGTGCTTTTGAAAAGAATGATTTAAAAGTCAATGTTTTGGGGCTTCCCTGGTGGCGCAGTGGTTGAGAATTTGCCTGCCAATGCAGGGGACACGGGTTCGAGCCCTGGTCTGGGAAGATCCCACATGCCGCGGAGCAACTAAGCCCGTGAGCCACAGCTACTGAGCCTGCGCGTCTGGAGCCCGTGCTCCTCAACAAGAGAGGCCGCGATAGTGAGAGGCCCGTGCACCGCGATGAAGAGTGGCCCCCGCTTGCCGCAGCTAGAGAAAGCCCTCACACAGAAATGAAGACCCAACACAGCCAAAAATAAATAAATAAATAAATTTAAAAGTCAATGTTTCATAATACCTTCCAACACCATGAAGTAAAATGGGCAGTGCAAATTTCAAATTTTCCATATACTGGTTTGATCTAGCTGTGAATTTCCATGACCTAATCAGGGTATGCTGTAAAAGACACGAAATGCTAGTTTCACAGCAGGCCAAGAAATTCAGAATAAGGAACAGCTTGGTTTTCAAGCCAAAAACTGAAAATTCCCCAGAACAGAATAAATTGTCAAGTTGCTTCAGGGAGGAAAATTCATGTAAATCAATTTTTCATTCCCACTCACAGTTCCAATTTAGCAATTTGCACAACAGTCAGCTTTCTCTCTTCCTTCTCATTTCCCCATTAAAAGATCTGATTTCCTTTGAAAAGGAAAATAAAGCTTCCACTATCTCCAAAGCAAGAGAGTAGATGTTTGAAACACGACAGAACACTTACTGATTTGGCAAACACTTATTAAGCACTTATTGTATGCCACCAACAGTGCAAGGCATTGGAAATACACACATAAATGTCCAAAGAGCTTCGTTCATGGGTGTTCCTTGTGCTTAGAACAATCCCCCAGTTCATCCACACCTCATCTACACATGCCTTCTCATCTAAGCTGAAACAACACTCTCTCCAGAAAAGCTTCCTCTGTCTCCCCATCTCCAGCTCTTTGCCCATAAAATTGTCTTTCTAACGTTCATCAAACTTGTGATTACTCATTTAGTACCTGTATCCTGTTAGACTGTAAGCTCCCTGCGATTCGGATCTATGCCATTCTATTCACTACATTATCCTCGGTGCTTGAGGGAAGCTCAGTAAGTTTTTATTGAATGGATGAGAGTGCCACAGCCTAGCACGTTGGAAAGAGGAGACGAGCATAAATAAAGTCTCTAGTTGTATATGCGGGGCAACAAACAGACGGCCATGAAAGAGACAGATCTGCTAGAGTTAAACCTGAGGAATTTCCCTGTGCTGCCCCTCTCCTGAGGCTGGATGCTGCTTTCTAGAGGCGTAGCTATAGGGCTCCTGGACCAGTGTCTCTCAAACTTTAATGTGCCCAGGAATCACGTAGAGATCTTATTAAAATTCAGACTCTAGATCAGCAGGTCTGAGGTATCCCACCTCAGAGTGGGGTAGAGTCTACATTTCCAACAAACTCCCAACTGGTGCTGGTACTGCTTCACCAACACCACAGTTTGAGTGACAAGGGCCTTAGTGACACCTTTTTACCATTCCCCAAAACCCGTAGTTGTCTAGACTTTTGTAGTTGCAGATGACTTTTTTAAAAAATAAATTTATTATTTATTTATTTATTTATTTTTGGCTGCGTTGGGTCTTCGTTGCTGCACGGGGGCTTTCTCTAGTTGCGGCGAGCAGGGGCTACTCTTCGCTGTGGTGCGCGGGCTTCTCATTGCGGTGGCTTCTCTTGTTGCGGAGCACGGGCTCTAGGCGTGCAGGCTTCAGTAGTTGTGACACGCGGGCTCAGTAGTTGTGGCGCACAGGCTTAGCTGCTCCGCGGCATGTGGGGTCTCCCCGGACCAGGGCTCGAACCCGTGACCCCTGCATTGGCAGGCAGATTCTTAACCACTGCACCACCAGGGAAATCTTGCAGATGACTTTTTAAAAACCATCCTGTTTTCACACCTAATCCATTCAGTGACAGGCAAAAGAAATATCACTTAAGTGAAAACTGTTACAGCAAGGCCTTGTCTTCCAGAGACAGTCCTATTATGTGCAGTTTAGTCACATTAAACTGCAGAGTGGAATCAAAGCCTTGGAATTTCCTCAGTGAGGGACACAGCTTTCTCCTCAGTTCATTTCTGGAATGACTTGGTTCAGGCAGTGGAAAGATTTCACAGTCACCATTAATAGAAGTAAACTTTTCTTAATATTAAACCTAAAATTATTTTAAGATAAATATCTTATTTATCCTAAAAATATAAATTATATGTGAGGTATAAGAAATAATGATAATATGATCTAGTAGTCCCACTCTAGGGCATATATCCAGACAAAACTATAATTCAGGAAGATACATGCACCCCTATGTTCATAGCAGCACTATGTACAATAGCCAAGACATGGAAACGACCTAAATGTCCATTGACAGAGGAAGAACGAAATAATGCCATTTGCAGCAACATGGATGGACCTAGAGATTATCGTACTAAGTGAAGGAAGTCAGAAAGAGAAAGACAAATATCATATGACATCAGTTACATGTGGAATCTAAAATATGACACAAATGAACTTATCTACGAAACAGAAACAGATTCACAGACATAGAGAACAGACTTGCATTTGCCAAGGGGAGGGGGATGGGGGAGGGATGGAGTGGGAGGTTGGGATTAGCAGACGCAAACTATTACATCTGCTAACTAATACAGAGGAGGATATTTACACACTGGCTCCTGTCCCCATTGTTTAAACATTACCCATATGGTGTCAACTCTCTAGCATTCCAGGCTTGACCATGGGTGAAAAATGACAGAATGAGTTCAAATGACTATTCCAATCCGGGAGGCAGAGAAATCCCAGCTCATAAAACCGGAAATATGGTAAAGTAAAATGCTGTCAGGTTACACCTGGGCAGCTGGTTGCTACAACTGGAATCAAAAAGTGGGCTAAGAGGATGTGAAGTGGGGCAAGAGATGACCAATACTGATATAAATAATTGGATAATAAATGGAGGACAGGCAACAACTCTTCCTTACAGTAGAATTCCATGAATAAATGTAAAGACATAATGGAGGGCTTCCCTGGTGGCGCAGTGGTTGAGAATCTGCCTGCCAATGCAGGAGACACGGGTTCGAGCCCTGGTCTGGGAAGATCCCACATGCCGCGGAGCAACTGAGCCCGTGAGCCACAACTACTGAGCCTGCGCGTCTGGAGCCTGTGCTCAGCAACAGGAGAGGCCGCGACAGTGAGAGGCCCGTGCACCGCGATGAAGAGTGGCCCCCGCTCGCCGCAACTAGAGAAAGCCCTTGCACAGAAACGAAGACCCAACACAGCCAAAAATAAATATAAATAAATAAATAAATTTATAAAAAAAAAAAGACATAATGGAAATAGAAAATCACCATTATTAGGTAAATATTACAGGAATGATTGTTGCAGACAGGAAGCATCCGGGGATGCTAAAAACTAGTGAGTGAAAGTGTGATGGGAAACAGGATATTTACATGGTCTAAAAGTATCTCCTGGGTGGGATGAATTGGAAGATTGCGACTGATATATATACACTACTATATATAAAATAGATAACTAATGAGAACCTACTGTATAGCACAGGGAACTCTATTCAGTACTCTGCAATGAACTATATGGGAATAGAATCTAAAAAAGAGTGGATATATTTATATGTATAAATGATTCACTTTGCTGTACAGCAGAAACTAACACAACATTGTAAAGCAGCTATACTCCAACAAAAATTTTTTTAAAAAAAGAAAAAAGTATTTCCTCACAAGATTCTTAACTACGAAGGGGAAAATAGTACTTTTACGATGGAAAAACCTGGCAGGCACCCCCTTAATCAAAGGATAAAGGTTAACAACAATAATAAGACATATTGATGTCTTCCTGATAGAATGCACTAAGGCCACGGACATCACTTCTGCAGGATTCTAACAAAAATTCAGAAGTTTAACCTAATCACAAGAAAATATCAGGCCAACCCAAATTGAGGGACATTCTATAAAATAACTGCCAGTCTTCTTAAAAAATGTGAAGGTCATGAAAGAAAGACAGACTAGGGAACTGTCACAGATTGGAGGAGAGTAAGAAGAGATGAAAATTAAATGCAACGTGGGATCCTGGATTGAATTCTGGACCAGAAAAAGGACAATAGTTGGAAAACTGACAAAATTCAAGTAAGGCCTGTGGATTAGTTTATACTACTGTATCAATGTGAATTTCCAATTTTGAGTAGTTATATTATGGTTATGTAAGTGACATGTTAATTAGGAGAAGCTGGGGGAAAGGAGAACTCTGTGTACTACTTTTACAACTTCTCTTTAAGTCTAAAATTATTTCAAAATAAAAAGCTAAAAAGCTAAATATTGGAAATCAACTATATTTCAATTTAAAAAAAAACTAAATACTGGTGGATCTTATTAAAACACAGATTCTGTTTCAGTACATCTGGAATGAAGCCTAAAGTTCTGCTCTTCTGAAAAGCACTCTGGTGACACGGAGGCTACTGGTCCCAACAACATATTTGAGTAGCAAGACTTGTTCCCTCCTGTTGTATTAAGGTGAAACTGACACTCAATAAACTATGCGTAAAGTGAGTAACTTGATGAGTTTTGACATATGTATATACCCATGAAACTATTCCCAGAGTCAAGATAATGAATTTATTGTTGGCAGGCAATTCTACATGGCTTTCTTGTTTCTGCTTGTCTGGTAAGCAGAGGTACTGAGGCCTCTGTTGTAAAATAGAGATAGTGTCTCCCTCCAGAGTAGAGGGCGGTTTTGTTTCGTGTCCAATATAATAAAAATTATTTCCTCTGGAGCAAGCATCGGGCACACTTACTTGCAGCCCATTACAAACGACTCAAGTTTCCTAAGCTCGAGATTGCTTGGCTGTACTGCAAACCCACTGTGTGCACAGCATCAACCCGAACAATCCACACAGGAGTTAAGAGGCAAAGAAAACCAATGCAAATATGAAGATTATGATGTTTGCTATGTCATGAGTAATAAAGTCTTTAGTCTCTGACCCAGGAGTCTCATATCTGCTGCCAGTATCCATGGAGCTGTGGGAGGCTAACTCATCAGCTTCCAAGTACAGAAAAACTTCAAATTCTTCTCAGTTCTTGACAGAGTTTGGTGATGAAACTGGGATGCTGACAGAGACAGGACCTTCTGGGAGAGACAGGACAACCCTGTGGGCTGGGTTAAAGAATATGAGAATTCCCTGGGATCTGGTGGCTAATAACCTTGCCCAAGTGGTGGGGAAGGGGGAGGGGTAATTTAGCAAATCTAAGGTATTTACCTTACAATCTCCACATCCTAATGGGTTGTTTCTAAATAGTAAAGAATCCACTATTTGTCCCTATCACCCTCATTTATTTTTTTCCTACAATTTCTTTTACATAGCCAGATTCTTTACATATATATATACACATATATACGTATATATACATATATATACAGATATAGACACATATATGTAGATATACATATATATATACATATATGTAGATATACGTACATATACATATATACACACAGATATATATATGTATATTTTTGGCCACGCTGCACGGCTTGTGGGATCTTAGTTCCCCGACCAGGGATCGAACCCGGGCCCTTGGCAGTGAAAGCACGGAGTCCTAACCACTGGCCCGCCAGCGAATTCCCTAAAAATAATTTTATAATATTTAATACAATTTATAGTCACATACATTTCAGAAAAGTCAGCTCCACATATCTGCCCATTCCTTGTCCTCCTCATTAGACTAATATGACTTTGAACTACAATAAAATCAAAACCATACCCCTTCCTTTCTTCAAATAATTGAATGTTTATCATCCTTCAAAATTCCTACTACAGAATGAACCATGGGCTCCCCTCCGGTCAGGGAATGGAATCCAGATTGTCTGACTGAATCCTCTGCCATCATCGGGATGTTGCTATTTATGTGTGCGGATGTGAAGCAACGAACAGAGAAACACTAAAAAAAAATGGCTTTAATACACAATATGTACAGATCACTCACTGTTTCGTTATAATTTCCCAAATAATTTTAATGATAATTTTCATAATGGATTTTAACAGCTGCTAGGTTAATTCCGTCACATTAGTGTTTGAAAGTATGTTTCCTCCAGTTATTTAAAATTTTTCTAAACATTTATATATACAGCATATTTTCACAATAGATTGTATCATCTTTTTTCCACTACAAAGAATTAACTCTCATCTCTAGTAATTTCCTCTGTGCAAGAATGCAGAATATAGAATAAGCCTAAACAGGATCTAAAGAGGCAGGGTTACAGAAAACCTTTCTTCTCTAACCATATTAAGCCTCATTTTTTTCTTCTTCCAGTTAAAAGGGAAACACAAGCCAAAACTTATCTTGAGTCACAACTGAAGTTTACATATGCTTAGTTCTCTGTGACGTTCTTAGTGTGCAAAAACCGAAACAGGAAATGGTATTAAATAAGAATTTCCAGGTAAAATTTAAAAATAAATCCAAAAGTTAAAGTAGACAAAAAGGTAACGGGAAAATTCCCATACACATGAAAAAGGATTCCTTTTATTCTACATCCTTGATTTTATCTACAGATTTTAACAATGATTTATGATGTTCTCAATGACCATTTAATAAAACTATGAAATTCATAAAGAACATCAGAGAAATAAAATTATAAATTTACTGATGCATACAAAGTGGAATCTATATTAACTGTCTTGCACAAATAGGAAAATTTTGAATTAATTTTCCACAAAGTCATTCTGAAATACTTACACAAATCAGCTTATTTTAAATAAAAAATATTTTTAGGATTATGATACCTATGTACAAAACATGTATTTGTACACTTTACTTAACATTCTAAGTAAAGGTATCTTTGAAACTTTTTTGCTATTATACAGTGTTAACACCACACTACATAATAAGTATGCAAGAAATACAAGAGCTTTTCTGCTCAGTACATTACAAAGTCATGTTCAAATGCTATATACATTTTGCCCAGAAGGATTTGAAAATGCTACTTAATGACTTCTTAAGTCACTGGACTGATTTTTTTTTTAAGTTTTTAAAAAGGATATTCCTTTAAGGATATGGCTCCTTTAGCAAACAACCCAATTAGCAAATGGACAAAAGATATGGACAGACATTTCACTAGAGGACAAACAGACGCAAAAGAGCACATGAAAAGATGTTCAACATCATTATTAATTAGGGAAATGCAAATTCAATCCGCAATGAGAAAACCACACACTTATCACAGTGGACTAAAGTAAAAAATGGTGACAACATCAAATGCTGGTGAAAACGTAGAGAAAGTGGATCACTCATACATTGCTGGTGGGAATGTAAAATGGTACAGTTATTCTGGAAAACAGTTTGGCAGTTTCTTGTAAAGATATGGCTCATTTAAATTGGAAACCTTATCATTTATTTTCTACACAATATAGATATCTATACAGACACATCCATTTTATTTTAATAAACCAAATGTAATGTAAAGTGGGGGGAAAGACAATGGAAATAGAATAACAGAGAATTTCAGAAACATCTGATTCTGCAGGTTCCTGCCTCTATCATTCCCATTCCCATGATCATTCCTGCATCCCTCTAGGGGCAAAGGTCCCATGGGAATATGGTGACAAAATAACCAGTGACTCACAATAGATGCTGGTTTCTTTGGAGTTACCCCTTTAGGCTGGTTTGAACCAGATGACCTGGATTTGAGTATGCAAGATGAGGACTCTGGGACCAGATAGATCCAGGGTGTGTTTTGGGCTTTTAATTTTAATTGAGAAACATGATATAAATTTTCCAAAGGGATTCAGAATCCTCTGGGATAGATTGAAGCCTTCTAGGCTATCTCTGGGATGATTAGAATCACTTAAAGTTGAGGAGCCCCAGGGTCCAGCTATGTCTCACCTCAAAGAATTTTAAAATTACTGCCAAACTCCTGGGCTAGATTATTTTTTTAATTAAAGACTGGTCCTCAGTATAAGTGCCTTGCAAAAGGGGGTATTTCTGAAGTTTCTTCCCTCTAACATGAGAGTGTTTGGCGTTCCTAAGATTCAATCTGTGAGTCATCTGCAGTCAAATACACAAAACCTGTGAATAGAAAGGCTTCAGTTGTACCTTCGAAAGTTAATATGTGTATCTCTACACAAATAGATATGCAAATATATAAACATACAAAGAATTTTAAAATAAACAGTATGAGGATTCTAGTTCTCATAACAAAGTAGTCCTTTTTTTTTTTTTTTTTTTTAAAGGGAAGATTATCTTTTTTTTTTTTTTTTTTTTTAATTTTATTTATTTATTTATGTATCCATTTATGGCTGTGTTGGGTCTTCGTTTCTGTGCGAGGGCTTTCTCTAGTTGTGGCAAGTGGGGGCCACTCTTCATCGCGGTGCGCGGGCCTCTCACTGTCACGGCCTCTCTTGTGGCGGAGCACAGGCTCCAGACGCGCAGGCTCAGTAATTGTGGCTCACGGACCTAGTTGCTCCGCGGCATGTGGGATCTTCCCAGACCAAGGCTCGAACCCGTGTCCCCTGCATTGGCAGGCAGATTCTCAACCACTGCGCCACCAGGGAAGCCCAGTAGTCCTTCTTAATCCAACAAAACATACTTTACTGTAACAAATAGAAGCTGCTCCCTATCAATAAACATATGTAACATCACGGACAAAATGTATATGCAAAAAAAGTTGCACTTACAAACACAAAGTAAAAATTCATCCCACAAATATGAAGGCACAAGAGTTAAGTTCTGTGGAAGCAGACATGTTTTCTGCTTTCAGGGAACTTCTAGTTTGGTGGAGGCTTGCGCAGAGGCAGATAAAAGAGTAATCATCTCCTTTGTTCAGAGATGAAAAGGAAATAAAAAGGCAGATCAAATCAAAGATGATCTGGAGACTACATTAATCCCATACTGAAGTCATAAACTCACTCATTAAGACCACAGAGAATGCAGACATGGGGGTGAGGGTAGGTGGATAAAAACAGCAGAAGACAATTACAACATGACATTTTTTCCCCACCTCATTAACCAGCAAAGTAGAAACGCTATTTATTTTAAGATACTCCTACTTCTTTTTGCTAACAACCATTCCTTAAGGTAAAAATGAAGCAGAGAGAAAAGGAGTACGATAGACACTCTACATTCACTGAGTCTTCAGTTTTCTTCCAACAGTCTACATCACTCGTTCTCAACTGCGGGGTGATTTTGTCTCCCAGGGGACATTTAGCAATGTTTGGAGACATTTTGCCATCATTAAGTAGATGGATGCCAGTGGGTAAAGGTCAGGGATCTGGTAAACATCCTATAATACATAGCACCCCAAAACAAAGAATTATCTGCCTTCAAATGTCAATGATGCTGAGGTTGAGAAACCATGTCATGGTTGGATATAAAAAAATTTAAAAATCAGTAAGTCTATAGTATAAAAGCATTTAGTACCACTTTAGGAAGGATTGTACAGGAAGATTCTCCTCCTTGATAAGATAGCTACAGATCTCCTAAAATTATCTGATAGACCCATAGTGAGGAAATAAAATATGCTGAGAAATATTAGCATAGAAATTTTTTTAACTTCAATTATTAGCATACATATGAAAAATAAACTTGAGAGGACAATTGTTTGCTCAATTGATTCTGATAATCAACACTTTCTACGACCACAAAAGCAAATGTGGTCATGTTTCTGATTTAGGTCAAATCTGACAAAAGATTTAGTAAACTGTGTTACTAAAAAAAAGGCCAGACATATTAAAAATAGAAGATTAACTTCTAAATTAATGGAAGAAAAAATTAGCCACTCATTTTTGAGGAGATGCTCAATTCCAGTAAAAAGATATTCAAAGTTATTTTTCCACATTATCTAAAAGATATTTCTCCTTTATTTTGTGGTTTCATGATGAGAAAGAACAATGTGGAAAATGAATGAACTAACAAATGTTTAGGTATTAATAATATCACAATTCAGTACATCCTAATACAAAAAGACAATTACTTCCTATGGACATCATACCCACTGAGAAGCAGACTCTATAAGAAATAGTAAAACAGAGTGGCTTTCATATGACTTTGATAAGAAAGCTTTTAATTGGCCACTAAGCTTTGTAAAAAAGGATGTGAATAACAGAAAGAATGAAAAGAAGAGTAAGATATTATCTACATAAGGGGATCTGACTTATTACAGTAAACAAAACATCTTGACTTAACAAAAATATTTCCAAGTCTAATATCTATTACCTGTCTCTGAAATGGACATACATGATAGTAACAGCAAACTTCCCTATAACAGTCACATCTTTAATTATATTATTATTTAACAGTGAGCTCTATAACAGTAGGACTTTATGTGATATGATAAAGCCTGACCAAGAGGGAAATAAATACATTATTGCTGCAAATCTAAAAGGAACCTAGCCCACAAACAGGGAGGGGCAAATAACATGAGAACATGTTGGAAGGTGGTCAACTTGCCTTAGGACAATTTTACATCCGGCCTGAAGCTACTCGCAACTCTTACGTCTTACCTTACTCTACCTTGTTTCTATCAAGTGAGTTTGAAAATGTAGGGCTCTCGCTGTTCCTCTCTGTGGATCTCTGGCTCAGTGGCTGCGGGGCAGTCACTAGCATGACCACACTCCCATCCCCTCTGTCAGCTACCTCACTGCACAAATCTCAGAGAGATGAGTAGATTGGACAAAAATAAGGAAGATACCTGGACAAGCAAAATACCCAAATGAAGGCAATTCTTAAGTCACCAATAAATTAGGGCGCTTTCTTCAACTTAAGCTCTGTCATCTAGGCACTTAATAAAAATAAAAGACGTTTACACCAGCATCTCAACAAGTAAGAAGGATAGAGAAGAGGAGAAGAAAGGCAAGATTTATATATACTACCTGTATTTTGTAAAAAAATGAGATTTTATACTTTACCCAGAAATTTTTGAAAGAAATCCTATCTGAGAAGGAAAGTATTCTCCTATTCTTTATGAATCAATACCCTTTTTGGTTTTATTGACTAAAATGATTTTTTTCAGTGTTTTTCAATATATAAAGAAAGCTCAGATTTTGGTTAAACAAGGAAAAATTAAGGCAGTGTCTTTAAACCCAATAAAGGAAAGAATTGACTACCAAATGAGCCTATCTAAGAGAGACATATTGAGCTCATATTTGGATACAACACTGAACAATTATGGCTTTAAATAGAAAATATTAATGTTTCAAAATTCCACATTTTCTTGGTTATTCTTTCTTTTTAGCTATATGGACTTCAAATAGCCCACTTCATTTTAAAGAATTAAGGGAACACTTTTCACATCATTTTGGAACAAAACACGAACGGTGCTTGATCCGGAACTATTTACTCAGATAGTAAACAATTATGTTCATATTGGCCCAGTACAAACAGGAGGAGGACCCGTGACTGTCAAAACATGGTTGGAAATGGCTAACGTCCTTCGGAATTTGCTACAAAACAGAAGATTTAAAAGTTCTGAGGTATTGTTGCCTTACAATCTTACCAAGGTTTAGAATTTTTTTCAATGAGGGGTTTTGTTTTGTTTTCAAAAAAGCAGTGCTTTTTCTCTCGGGTTGCAGAGCTCGGCTCCAGTCTTCTCTCAGTCGTGGTCGTATTGTTGTCCCTGAGCTTTGTCTCATCTGCACATCACACAACCAGCCACGCGTGGTTTCAGTCATTCCGTTAGTGCTATGTCTTGTTATACCAATTCATGGAGCGTTTCACTGCTTTGACCCAATTTCCCATATTCTTTTCATATTCTTGCCATTTCTTCTGTGGCTTGAAAACTATTTCACTTTGCCTCAGTTTCTTTAGTTCCTCCTTGTCAGTCCAAAATCCTATAGATGAAAAAATTTACTCTCAAGTTTGAAGGCAAATAATGAGTCCATAAAGTTTATCCACAAACCTATGTGAACTGGTGCACAGGTGAACAGTTATTACTTTAAAACACAATTCAAAATATTTTGTTGCTTTGAGCTTGGTTAGATTGACTATCCCTGGGAATAAATACATCAGGATTTAAAAATCTTTTGGTTTCTAACTAGCAGCTTTATTTCTGTGTGGAAGAGCACCAAATCATTTCTAGAGCGACCACATCCTGCCATCATTTAATTTCATGACTAGCTCTTAAGAAAAATAAAAAAAACAACCCAAGTAAGAAATAGTATACTTTCTTTTTATACAATTAAAAAAAAATGATAGGGCTTCCCTGGTGGCGCAGTGGTTGAGTCCGCCTGCCAATGCAGGGGACACGGGTTCAAGCTCTGGTCCAGGAAGATCCCACATGTCGTGGAGCAACTAAGCCTGTGTGCCACAACTACTGAGCCCACGTGCCAGAACTAGTGAAGCGCACGCGCCTACAGCCCACGCTCCACAACAAGAGAAGCCACTGCAATGAGAAGCAAGCGCACCGCAGCAAAGTGTACCCCTGCTCACCGCAACTAGAGAAGGCCCACATGCAGCAACGAAGACCCAACGCAGACAATAAATAAATAAATAAATAAATTTAAAAAAAAACAAAGCAAAACAATGATAAATTAAGGTTTTTCTTTTTTTGGGGGGACACTGCAACTTGTGCAGTATATTAGTTCCCCGACCAGGGAACGAACCTGGGCCCACAGCAGTGAAAGCACAGAGTCCTAACCACTGGACCACCAGGGAATTCCCCAAGTTAAGATTTTTTGTCATATATCTTGAGGTAAGAGGCAACTCCTCAGGATATGCATAAAATTCAAAGTTGGGGATTAATATAATAAATATAATAGTTCTTTAAGAACTATAGTTCTTATATTTTATAGTTCTTTAAGAACTATAAAAATAGTTCTTTTTCAAACTATTGCATTTCATACAAGGCTTTTAAATTCCAGTTCAAGATAATTTTTTTTTTAAATAAATTTATTTATTTATTTTTGGCTGTGTTGGGTCTTCGTTTCTGTGCAAGGGCTTTCTCCAGTTGCCGCAAGCGGGGGCCACTCTTCATCGCGGTGCGCGGGCCTCTCACTGTCGTGGCCTCTCTTGTTGCGGAGCACAGGCTCCAGACGCGCAGGCTCAGTAGTTGTGGCTCATGGGCCCAGTTGCTCCGTGGCATGTAGGATCTTCCCGGACCGGGGCACGAACCCGTGTCCCCTGCATTGGCAGGCGGATTCCCAACCACTGTGCCACCAGGGAAGCCCCCATCAAGATAATCTTGTAGTTCTGGCATATATTGTTCTTTACAAAGAGGATCATGTGATTTATAATAAAAAGCAGCAAGAAAACATATTATAACAACGATTATACGTAGTCTGAAATGGTAGCGATCTCTTGTTAATAAACTTGGTACATCTCACTTACTCTGATGTATTAACATAGTTGACAAGTCTTCAAGAAGTACATTTTTCTCTTACCAATAAAGCTGACACATAAAATTCTTTCTTCTAAAATTTTCCATCAGGTCACATTCTATTTACAAAGTCAGTGTTTTAGACTGTCTATATTTAAAGATATTAATTATTTTATGGAAGTTATTAAAAGGCTAAGAATAATTTTTATTAGTATACTACAATTAGATAAATCTAGTCATGAAAATAACTATGTTCTTAAAATTCTTATTTCCAGAATTTATTATTTACACTTAACGGCATACATACTCTTAAAAGTCACTTTATTAAATGTGTATTGAACAGACCCAGTTTCTGGGTGAATTTTGAAAATACAGAGAATTTGCGTAGCCTTCATGTCTCATATTTCTGACAGAGAAGTAATCCAACCAGAAATTTCAGATTTTCTGAGAAGGTAAAACTGCTCTCTGTAGTTAGTGAAGTATCTTTGTATTGAAAAGTTTTGAAATTAAATACAGATAAAGTGAAGTAGATACAACTCAAGCCACTATGTTATGTGTAAGAATAACTTGCATGTGTTTGTTATTTAAAGTGTATTAAATGTTCAAGAGAATTTGACATATTTAGCTTTATAAGGTGATAAGTGTTAATCAATCTGATTAACTTTATAAACAATACTGGAATGCTTATGAGCATTTGGCTTACTGTAATGATAAGCTTAATTTATTCATTTTTCAAGAGTTGTTTAAGTACTGGAGAAATTTCCTTGTTATAGTTCTAAGTTTGCTCAATTAGTCATGCGAAATTACTAAAAATAACATCAGCTATATTATACTTAAGAGTTGAAATATACAAAGGAACTTAAATTTGTAAACGGGAATGACTATTTAAGGGGAAGTTATTTTCTTCAGCTTGAATTAATCAAACACCAATCAATGAACAAATGAAAGTGATTGTTTCAATTTTATTCAAAGTTAACAGATTTTTAGTAGAATAAAGTATAAGGTGAACTTACCAAGATTTGATGCTTTTTGGGTCCATAACTTTAATTGCTAAATAATAGCCTAAACTTTTAAGTGTAAGATATCCTGTTTCGTACAAACACTCCTCCCTTCCATATAGGAACACAGGAAAACACTCCCAGTGTCCCAAGGCATCATCCTGCTCCTAAAGAGCCCTCTAATTGGCCTCCCCATGTCTGTTCTTTACTCCTCCCAACTAATTAGTGAAAACACTAATTGCCAAAGTGATTTGTTCAAATGTAGATCTAACCATGCCCTTCTGCTTAAAATTGTTCAGTGGCTCTCCAGTGCATTCAAGATCAAGTCCAAACTCCTCTTTATGAAGAGGCCACCATGACTGGACCTCTATGTACCTCTCCAGCCTCCCCTCTTGCTCTCATCCTATCAGCACCATAATGGGCCAGTATCTTTGCACGAGCTGCCTTCTCTACTAGACCACTCACCTCTATTCTCTCCTCACCTGGTTGTCTGCTTAACCCCTTCAAAATTGAACTATACATTGTCGCCTCTGGGAAAGCCTACACCAATTGCTTGATACTGTGGCTGTTCGCTGGGCTTATCACACAAGAATAATAATGGGTTGACTTGCTTGACTGCTCCCACTGGAGACTCCCATAGCAGGGACTATATCATTTAAACTCTATTATTCCCAGCAGCGACTGTCATGTAGCGGGTGCTCAACAAATGTTCACTAAATGAAAGAGTGGAGTGGTTTCTAATGCCAAAGACAAGCTTATCTAATCAGAAAGTTTACCCAGAGACATTCCCTTGCTAAAGACCGGAGCAGTTGAGAATTAGCTTTCCTGGCCTCATACTTCTGACTGAAGGAGAGCACCAAGGATGGAAGAGGTGCAACCAGACCCACCCACAGAAGAGATCATGGGAGTATTTTGTGAGTGATGTGTATATGTGTATGGAGTCTAATGGACACCAAGGCTTTCCAGACCCTCTCTATCTATAATTTTGTGATTTGGGAGGAGAAATGCTATCTGTAAGAAATGGTTTTGCAAGACAGCTCTCGTTTTTATAAAACCCACACATACCAACAGCAAGGCCAGCTAGAGAAGCTGCACCTACGCAGGACATATCAACGTGGACGGGTCTGTCTATCATCTCGTTAATCAGGTCTGAAGTCATCTGCATGACAAAACTGTTCTTACAAACTCCTCCATCTGCTCTGTGGGGAGAAAGACGTTGGAGATAAATTACTGTAACAAAAGCATAAATACATTATTAATTCTTTTTTAAAAAGCCACACATTTTTATTTTTAGATCCTTGATTTTATTTTTAAAGTTTAAAGATTCTTATAATAAACATATGGGTGCTAAGATCCTCTCAGATTCCATACTGGGTTATATTCTCCTTAAATCCAAAATTAGCTTTCCTTCCTCTCCAAATTCCTATGACCAAGAATTTTGTTGCAAAGAAGGTAAGCATAAGTTCTTTTTGAAATCCTGAATAATCATAATCATGAAAATGCCAACAGCAGCTACCACTTAACTTCTAATTTCTAATTAAATCTATTAGAAACAAAGCTTACCTACCGGATTTTTCTTACAGGAATGTGGATCTCTTTCTGCATCACCTCATATAACTGTTTGTTTCTAGTTAAAAAAACAAGGAAACTATTTAGAGGCAGTTCATATCATAATAATTCTCTGGTTTTTTCCAATCTAGAAGAATAACTGTGGCTTTATTTACATGATATTTATAAAATATGCAAAAGAAAACATTAAAGAAATATATTAGGCTAACTGGATGTCAATAACAGATGGTCAAGTAAACAAGAGGTTCAGGGCCTTCTGTTTTGCACTGAGATGCAAAAGAACGTAATTTTTATTTCAGAACTAAATTTAATCTATTACCATTCCTGCAAATAAAAATTTAAAGCAAGCATCCATTTAATAGGTATGGATGACACACCATAAATAGCATCTAATAGAAATCAAATATAAAAATAATGATTTTGTAATCAGAGAAAATGTTACTTTAAACATTACAAATGTTCCATTTGTTCCATTCATGACAGCTGCGTTCTTAATTTTAATGAGCTACACCTGCCCCATAACAAAAAGACCAAAGGAAATATACATAATGAGTCAATCTTTGAGTATAACAGAAGCATTACTAGTTAGAATTCTCCTTCATGAATAAGGAAATAAAAGCTTTTGAAAGTCCAAATTTTGAATCTTTTATGCTTAATAAATTGGATATTTTAAAAATCGTTCAATTTTCAGATATCAAATCTAAGTGGTACTGGTACTGTTAAATGTGAAAAAAAAGAGATGCAAAAAAATTAGTAATAAGAATAGATTATATCATATACAGTATGAATTAAACTAAAGGTATAAACAGTTAAAATTAAGAAATTTTAAAATTTAGTTTAGTAGAAATTAATAAAAGGAAATAGCAATACTGTATGGGGAGGGGGGAGTTTCGGGCAGGTTCTGGTACCTGAAAGCTATTGACTCCAATATTGCTCGTACAAGGTGGTATTTATTGGTGGAAGACTTCAAACCCATAAAAGAGGCACATGCACAGGGGTCATTTAATGGAGCCTGAAGTAAAAGACAGTAAGAATATATTATTACTGCTCAAAATTATATCTATAGACTTGAAGGTATATTATACAGTAAAAACATAGCCATGTTAGAAAAAAAAGAATGCTCATTTAGAGATAAATAGTTTTAACATAAATGATAGCCCCCAAATGATGTTAACTATTCAAATAACCTTTTGATAGGATTTAAGCAAGGACGAGTCACAGACATTAGACTTATGGGCTGGATCTTCTGTTTGCACCTGTACCAAGAAAAGGGACTGAAGCCCAGAGTAACAGATTATGAAATGCTTAGCTTGATATATGAGGAAAATGAAAAGCAATGCCAGTATTTCCCCTTTTCTCCAACTGTAAAGTGTTTACACTGAAATTGTTTACTATGTAGAGTGGTTTTTTGAGGATATTAAGTTAGACTTAAGATAAAAAAACTACAACACAAAAAAATGTGTTTTCCAGTGTCATAACTTACACCCAATATTTTGTCAGACTTTCAAAGTAAACTCTATTTCTTAGCTTAAATAGTGTTTTTTCTTTTAATTTATATATTTATTTATTTTTGGCTGCATTGGGTCTTCTTTGCTGCGCACGGGCTTTCTCTAGTTGCAGCGAGCGGGGGCTACTCTTCCTCATGGTACATGGGCTTCTCATTGCAGTGGCTTCTCTTGTTGCAGAGCACGGGCTCTAGGTGTGCGGGCTTCAGTAGTTGTGGCACGCGGGCTTCAGTAGTTGTGGCTCGCGGGCTGTAGAGCGCAGGCTCAGTAGTTGTAGCGCCCGGGCTTAGTTGCTCCGCGGCATGTGGGATCTTCCCGGACCAGGGCTCGAGCCTGTGTCCCCTGCATTGGCAGGCGGATTCTTAACCACTGCGCCACCAGGGAAGTCCTAGGCTGGGTCATTTATGATATTAGGCAATAACAGTAAAGGATCCAGGGCCTAGCACTGCACCTAGCCCCACACAGGGGATCAATACGCATTTGTTGAATCCATGAACAAATAATACTTTTCCTAATGCCTTAAATGAAGAAATTCTACATTACATCTTAGCTTTATCATAGCCATGATTTTCCTCCCTGTGATCTTATCTTGATAATTTTTCAAATTTATTAAAACATCTTTTGGTGATTCACTCAGTAAAAGCTAAGTTATATAGTAAAGCTGGTCTATATACCAAGTGATATAATACTGTATGACAAAGATGGGCCAGACTCAGCCAGTTCAATTAGTCCCTAGTAGTATGTGATGGGTTTTTTGTGTCTTTTTTGGCTGTGCCGCGTGCCTTGCAAGATCTCAGGTCCCAACCAGGGATGGAACCTGGGCCCCGGCAGTGAAAGAGCCGAGTCCTAACCATTGGACTGCCAGGGAATTCCCTTGCTATGGTTTTTTTCTGCGTAAAAATTACTTCTTCCAATATATCACATAAAATCCTGGTATAATTGGCCTGAAATCACTTTTGTACAAATAGGTATGAACATAATTTACCGTTAGTAATAGGCCAACTTAAGGGGTTATAAATTCCAGAGAAACCTAAAAATTTCTTAATAGGTTACAGTGTCCCTGCATTTGTTAGTCCAACTGAGTCTCTCTTTGGGATGATAAAGTAGGAAAAACACTGGCAAGGTACTTTTAAGGGCCTGGTCACATCTTGCCAGGGCAGACAGCCTCCAGCCACACCTCCAATCTATCACCACCAGGCCCATCAAGTGAGCTTTCCAGAACAGCAGGACTCAGCAAAGTTGTGTGTGGCTCTCTAAGCAAAACCAGCAGACTCCTGCCCAGGGCACAGACTACCTGCAGGCCCTTGTCCCCACTGGAACCTCAGCCTAATCTGCTGCGGACTTGCACAATGGTTAAGGCCACCATGCCTCTTGTCCTTGTCAACCTAGACCCTAAAAGTAAGTTCCTCTGGCTTCAGTTATGTATTCCTGTTGTCAGAATATTTTATGCTCTCCCAGGAAACAGCAGAGCGGTTAAGAACCTGGACTCCGGAGTCCTAAAGCCAGCTCTGTCACTCACTAGCCGTGTGACACTGCCCAAGTGATAGAACAGCTCCAAACCTCAGCTTCCTCAGCTTCAGAATGGGATGATAAGAGTATCTTCTACCTTGTTGAGTGACTGAGGATTAAATGAGATGATGCATGTGATGAATTTAGGACAGTGCCTGAGACATAGCGAGTATTCACAGGTTAGCTGCCACTGTAATTTTTAATTGTCATTTCTTACTCAAAGCCTTCCCACTATTACTCACTTTCTTCATAACTCTTTTACTATGCCTTTTCAACTTTTCCTTCTGTTGTAAATAAACTCCTCTAACCCTTAAACAACTCTGAGACGTGCCTTCCACTGATTTTGTGGTTGGTTGCTATAACGAGCCTGGCTCTGTGCTGGGCAAATGGCTTCAGCTGCAGCTATGCAGTGGCAGGTCCACAGGCTTCCATACACAAGGACCAGAAGGACTGTTCTAGCCTCCCATGACCACCGTCCACCACCATGCATCTGCTGTCAGCAGACACGTCGCCTCCCCCGTGTTTGCTTAGGTCCGCATCAATGTCGTGCTCTATATCCCTTTACCTTTCCATGGCTCAGATATCCCAGTCACTCACAGAACTAGAGGGAGAATTACAGGGGGAGGGGTTCTCAGCAAACTGCTTGAATCCTTGTCTAAAGCGGCCATGTTGCATGCCCTAGTCCTACTGCTGCCACCACAACTGCAGGGGGTGAGCACAAGTCTGCCCAAGGCTTGAAAAGACAAGGTGGCCCAATCAGATTCCTTCCCCTGGAATCTGAGCGAGGAAGCACTTCAGAGGGAACTGACGCGAAAAGGATGCGCAAGATGGCAAAAGGTTGTTGTGTTTATATCCAAATTGTGAAAAGGCAGAAAGTATAAGGAAAAGAATGACAAGTAAACAGAAGCTATGAGGAAGAAAGGGTACAGAGCAAAGCTGGTAAGGAGAAGGGGAAAGCAGAGCCACAGAGAGGCAGAAACCACAGAGAAGAACGCTGAGAACTGCTAAGTCAGTTGCCAACTCCTTCCCAAGCCTGGTGCTCAGGAGTGTGTGGACAGCCAGCTCCTCCTGGGCGGGCAGGGGAAGAGAGGGAGGTGCTCAAGCAAGCCTGTTCCTTGCAAACACAAGAACCTTCACTGGAGCGTGACTCCTCATCCACTGAAGACTGGCACTTGGCTCACGGTCCTGCCCATCCTACTATGTATGGCCAACATCACAGTAACTTTAACGCCAGGTAGATGACCACTGATTCTTGCCTCCGATACCTGTGAGGGATGCTCTGCTCTAGCATGCCCCTCCCCAAACCTAGACAAAGCCACAGTGGCCGCACCAATTGACGCCACTCTGTGTACAGCCCTATGCTCCAGCCCATTCCCTAAAGTGGCTGCCCCACAAGTTTCCCCTGTCCTCGAAGTTCCTCCAACGCCCCTTTCTCAGCTGATGACCCTGAGGCTATTAGGAGCCTTCAATATCCTGCCCCCAATTACCCGCAGCTGTAACAATATTCTAAAATTAAAGGCAGTATCACAGATACTTGACCCTTCCTTCCTTCCATTCTCCCAGCCCGCATTTTCTCTAGTTGTTGACGTTGGCAACTTACAGGTGATCTCCCCACTATTTTCTGAACAGCTTAGTATCAACACACTATTGTTGTTTGAATTAACTTTTGGTTTCCAATTAAGAGTTTCATTTTACATCAGGAAATAACTAGCCTGCGGTCCTACCCCACCCCACCCACTTCAACATATTGCAAGGTTGCAATCATGGCAGGACAGGGACATTTTGTTAGCAACATGAAATTAAAATCACATCTGTGATAGTGTTGTCTAATCTTTTGGACTTTAGCAATACTTTGGTTTTTTTAATCACATAGTTTACATTATTTTTACAGGCATATGAACTGGTGGAGAAGTTAGAGTTGCCAAGATAGAGTCACAACTAGGTCCCCCAGCACATTTTTCATAAAGGGAAGAATCCACAGTAACCTAATTAAACCCTCCCTTTGCTGATGACAACTATTCATCCAACCTTCCTCCTTAAACCTCAATCAGACAAATATTCTTCATTACCTGTCCTATCATGGATGCTATTTAGGTGCCTCACATCACCCTGAAGAGGATGCAATGCAATCTCTTTATGCAGTTTATAAACTTTTAGCCCTTTATGATAAAGTATATAGAAGGAAATTATTACAGATATTAAAATAATGCTCATTTAAAAATCTAGTTTGAAAATATGGTATTTTTAGGGATTTAAAACCACCCTGATCTAACTCCTTTTCACCAGGTTCTACATTATATTATCCAAACTTTTAAATTTTGGATTTTTTGTAACTGATTGCTTGAGTATGGATGGACTAGAAGAAAGGGAAATTTTTATTTTTTGAAAGAAAAAAATATTTAGAGGAGTATTAAAGGACTAATTATCCCCCCAAAAAGGAATTTTGTTTATAATAATATACTTGAAAACAGTTTTTAAAAGTCTTTGTAACACTATGCTAAAATTAAAGGTAGTATCAACAGATCTTTCAATTAAATATGAAGTTAAATATTACAAAATCAAGTATTTTACTGAGTTCACTTTTTAGTTAGGCAAGGTAACCAACATCCCACATCATAACAGTTAACCAAAAGAAATTCTGATTTTTTTTTTAAAACGTTAGGGACTTGTCTGGTGGCACAGTGGTTAAGAATCCACCTGCCAATGCAGGGGACACGGGTTTGATCCCTGGTCTGGGAAGATCCCACATGCCGCAGAGCAACTAAGCCCGTGCGTCACAACTACTGAGCCTGCGCTCTACAGCCTGCAAGTCACAACTACTGAGCCCGTGTGTCACAGCTACTGAAGCCCACACACCCTAGAGCCCACACACCACAACTACTGAGCCCACGTGCCGCAACCACTGAGCCTGCGTGCTGCAACTACTGAAGCCCGCGCGCCTAGAGCCCATGATCTGCAACAAGAGAAGCCATGGCAATGCGAAGCCCATGCACCACAACAAAGCGTAGTCCCCACTTGCCGCAACTAGAGAAAGCCTGCACGCAGCAACAAAGACCCGATGCAGCCAAAAAAAAAAAAAAAAAAATTAATGAAACTTATAAACAACTGAAAAAAATAAGGTATAATATATACCTTAACATTATTTTTCTAATTCTCAATGGTACACCTCCTCTAACTAAAGAATGCTGATCTATTTTCCCCCACTGGGAAATGGCTATTTTTGGTCATGATAAAGTAACCATGGGTCTTATGTAAAAGTTCTATAACAAACCTGCCAACTTTTAGTTTTCACAGAGATGGAGTTCTGAGCAGAAGCCAGCAGAATTTGCCCTGCCCTCTCGTGGAATTCATGCTAGGTCAAAACACAACTTCTCAGCCCTAGAAAGTACCTTTCACCTCAGTTCTGTTCAGTGCCCACATTTTCAGATAGATAATATTAGGTGTGAGTATGAAGAGGGAAATGTTTGTAATTGCCATTAACTTAAAAAAAAAATACCTGCAATCCACTAAAAGATGGAACAAAATAAACTCCTTCAGAATCTTCCAAACTTTTGGCCATTTTTTCAGTTTCAGCAGCATCTGTGAACAGATCTGCAAAAACAAAAACAAACAAACAAACAACAACAAAACCCTAAAACAAAACGAAGGGGTTGGGGAGGGACAAACAGAATTATGTTATATGACTAGTATTCACCTGCATCAGCATTTATTACGAATATAATGTGAGAGGTCGCTCACTTAAAAGGGTCAACACAAAGGCAATCTGCTCTAGTGCTATCTGGGTTCTCCCACTGCAGAGGTTTATGGCCCATGGAAAGGACAAGGGAGACAGAAGACCCTCTTAGATGGGCTCTAGATGTAGCAGGCCTTACTTTTTTCCTTTAAAGATAATTGGGCTGTTTAAGAATCAATTCTATGTGTTTTTTGGCATTAAAAACTTTATTCTCCTAAAGATTACACCCATTCTAGTTTTCTGATGAAAAGATCATCTACCTATAACAACCAAGAGAGTCAACTGAAAAACTATTCCATCTAAGGAGTTCAGTAAAGGGCCAGTAACACACAGATACACTATAAGTCAATCTTTATAAAACAAACAAAAAATCAAGATCTAATTTATTTAGTATACTTTTTTATTGAAGTATACATATAGGAAGATGCACAAATGCTAAGTGTACAGCTGGATGAATTTTCACAGTGTGAATACACCCAGGAAACCAACACCTAGGTCAAGATACCAACTTCTTTTGTTCAACATCATGTTTGTGAGATTCCTTTTGTTACAAGTAGTTGTACTTCATTCATTCTCATGCCTGTATAGTATTCCATTCTCACCATACACAATCCATTCAACTATTCTACAGCTGATATGCATATGGGTAGTTTCCAGTTTTGGGCTAATATAAATAGGCCACTTTGAACACTAATGTACCTTTTTTTTGGTAAGCATATGTATATATGTATATATTTCTGTTTGCTATATACCAAGGGATGGAATTGCTGGTCCTAGGATCTTCACATTTAGGACTAGCTTTAGCAGATATTGCTGAATCATTTTCCAACGTGGTTTTACCAATTTAAGGCTCTTGCCAGGCATATGAGAGTTCCAGTTATCCCATATTCTTGTTAACAATTGATACTGTCTATGGTTTTCATTTTCACTGTTTGGTGGTATTGTACAATAGCTTGCTTTTGTATTTCTCTGTTGACTAATGAAGTTGAAATCCTTTTCATTGGCCATTTGGGTACCCTTGTTTGTAATGTGACTCCTGAATAAGCATGTGAGACTGACAGCATAGATCAGATGCAAAAGATCAGGAATTGGTCATAATAAATATTGCTGGCCTTATACAGTAATACTGAAGTTGGTTTTATTTTCTTATATGTTTTGTTATTCTTATAATGAAGAATTGATTAAAGACAAGACGTTTAAGGAACACCTATGATAAAACTATGGTTAATGAGGATCGCTCAATAATTATTACAAATTTTACTCAAAATGACAGTTATCAGATTCATAAGTTACATTCATTTGTTCAAAATGTCCGATAACACATCAAAATAGACAGCACTTCAAAAACTAATATATTAAGAAGAAACCACTGCTCTTAAAATCTATACTTTGAAGAAATCATGTCCAAATGTCTAAATTTTTCAACCAAGATGTGGAAAACATACTAGATGGCTGGTTTGAGGAAAGTTTTTGGTAACAGACAAAGAAACAGGGGGAAAAAAATCTAGTTTGTCCACATTCTTTACTGGTTGTTCTGCCCTTGCTTGAAGAATTTCTCCAAATAATCTTCTACCTAAAATGCTCACAAATGAGCTGATTAATGGAAAGTCCTGTGGAGTAGGCAGACTTCACTCTGTCTCTCCCAGTGAATGCAACTAAGAATCCTGAATGGAATACACAAAAAAGCTATCTGAGGACTCAAAAGAATAAGCTAGCGGTCCAACCAAGGAACTCTGAGTACCACCAAACCAGCAGTGAGTTTCCTGTTTTTTATTTTCTCTGATATCTCCTGTCCTGGAATCAGGGACAGCCTGAAACCTGAAACTTGGGTCTGTACACCAGGTACAAATATGAAGAGCTTCTGAAGAAGTCCCCTCTTTTTGGTCTGAGGAGTGGGAGTCAGGGGTCTCCACAGGACAGAGAGTGGGGAAATGTTCCTGTTTTTTGGTTTTTTGAATGTTTTTTCATTCTACCCGAATGAGAGAGAAAAAACATTGTATCTTCATGTTTTTGCAAAAACAAATAGGAAGGGTAAAACAAATGGAGTGATTATCTACAAGAGGTAGGAAGACAGGGTGAAGGGAGAGAAGAGGGTGTCAACTGCTCCTTCTTTTATGAATTTGACTTGGAAGTCATGTTAAAATTCCACATTAAAAAGATGTTTTTAAAAAGGATGCAGAGGGAAAAAAACTAAAAATGAATGGTAACAGAAACAAATGAACCCAGTTCTTTTCAAATTAATAAACTCACCGAAGGGAGAAGAAAAAGAATTAATCCAGGTAATTTGAATAGCATGCTTGGACCATATACCCTTAATATAAAGAAAAAAAAACCCTTAAACATTGTTTGTTGGAGTGGTATGGGTCTAGTAACTCAAACCCTTTGGTGTATATTTTAAGATTGAGCAAATAAGTACATGATATTAATGTTGTTGGGAGCCAGGGCTCTCGACGTGGAAAAAAGGGAGACAAAAATATAGAACAGGGACCCTTCTCACACACACACACATTTCCACCTCTGCTACAAAGGCACTGCAGTCATTGTTCTTATATGTTTTTTAATTTTTAATTTTTTTAAATTTATCAAATTGTACATTTATTTATTGGCTGCACCACATAGCTTGTGGGATCTTAGTTCCCCAGCCAGGGATTGAACCCGAGCCCTCGGCAGTAAAAGTATGGAGTCCTAACCACTGGACCGCCAGGGAATTCCCCCAGTCGTTGTTTTTATTTTTTTAATAAATTTATTTATTTATGTATTTATTTTTGGCTGCATTGGGTCTTCGTTGTTGGGTCTTAGTTGCTGAGTGTGGGCTTTCTCTAGCTGCAGTGAGCGGGGGCTACTCTTCATTGCGGTGCGCGGGCTTCACATTGCAGGGGCTTCTCTTGTTGCAGAGTTTGGGCTCTAGGCGCGCGGGCTTCAGTAGTTGTGGCGCGCGGGCTCAGTAGTTGTGGCTCGCGGGCTCTAGAGCGCAGGCTCAATAGTTGCGGCTCATGGGCTTAGTTGCTCCACTGCATGTGGGATCTTCCTGGACCAGGGCTTAAACCCGTGTCCCCTGCATCAGCAGGCAGATTCTCAACCACTGCACACCAGGGAAGTGCCTCATTGTTTTTAAATACCATTTCCCACTAAAAGGAGGCAGGGCTCATTGGAAAAGTGGCTAATTCCAGGGCAGGGATACAAAAAACACAAGATGAGCTTAAAACCATCTTGTGCCAGAAATTAAGAAAGTGCTCAAAAATAATACAGATAGACACTTCAAAGACATAGAAGCCAGTCTGAGGAGGTTTTCACTGGCCAAATCTGGGGCTATTTGAGCATGAAAAAAAATAAACAAATAAGAACTGTAAAAATTATAACCTGCTGAATAAAATAAGAAACCATGAGTTTATACCAATAATAAATTAACAGAGGAGAAGGGAAAGCTCTTCCTTATATAACAGAATGCTAACTAATAAACAGAGGGAAAAATGGAGTTAGAAAATACCATTTTGCAACCATCAGAGTGAAGACTGATCCAGGTAGGAATCATCAATGAAAGCTAAATTTAGGGGATGGGGGAAGTTTGGTGAGAAAAGGGGTATCTAGCTAATCTCAAAGTATCTCACTTTGTATTATTTATTACAAAATAATTATTATTAGCTGTATTATTTATTACAAAAAAATGGTAATTATACAATGGAGAAATAAGAAAATATCTTATGCACTTGAACAAAACTGACAGAACCAAAACAGGAGTAAGAGGCACTTTGCATCTCCAGGTATGTATTCTGAGAAAGACACATTATCACTTATGTATAATTTCAGTCCAAACTATATAACCTGGATCTAGACATGAAACACCCAAATTGAGGGACATTCTATAAAATAACTGACTTATATTCTTCAAAAATGTCAATGGTATGAGAAACAGAAAAGTTGATGAAACTGTTCTAGATTAAAGGAAATTATACAATAAGCAATCCTGAACTGGATCCTGTATTAGAAAAAAACTGCCATGAAGGACAGGATTGAGACATCTGACAAAACTGGAATATAGATTATAAATTTGATGAAAGTACTGTACCCACTGTTAAATTTTCTGAAGTTAATAACC
Source organism: Balaenoptera acutorostrata (assembly GCF_949987535.1). Classification (NCBI taxonomy): domain Eukaryota; kingdom Metazoa; phylum Chordata; class Mammalia; order Artiodactyla; family Balaenopteridae; genus Balaenoptera; species Balaenoptera acutorostrata. Next base: position 27,980,240 of record NC_080067.1, read on the forward strand.
ATACTTTAGCTATGTGAGAGAATATTCTTGTTCTTAGGAAATACATAGTGAAATACTACAGGGAAAGAAGTAAGATACATGCAATCTATTATCAAAGAGCTCACAAAATTATATAGATATTTATCTATCCTATAGCATATTGGATGCATAGATGGATGGGTGGATAATAGATAGATAGGTAAAGCAATTATGGCAAAATATTGAAACATGGCAAATCCGGGATAAAGGGTATACAAGAATTTTTGTACTATTTTTACAAGTTTGAAATTATTTCAAAACATAATGTTAAAACAGTTCTCATTTTCTCTTCTCTCTTTCTCCACGCCCCCACATATACGTATATATACTCACTGAAACATATATAGGGTAACTTAGATATGCTCAAAAGAGATTTAGTTTATCAATCTAACTTTTATGATTTGCATACCTTTATCATTTTTGGCCTGGAAATTTAAAATGCTTCTCCTTATTTGCATATTAATAAGCATTCATCATTTTCATATAACTACTGATTTTTACAGAATTATAGTCATTTTCTTTATTTTCTGGACACTATTAAATTGTGTTTCAAATGTTTTCCTTGGCCCTATGCTACTTAAGAAAAGACATTTCAAATTTCCATGTGGCTACGTACCACTTAAATACTGTTTTTACTATTCATTTCTAACTGTATTACATAACAGGCTGAGATGTTCCACTATTGCCTGTCTAAGTATGGCACTGAGAAAAGGATTTGGTTCTGTGCGTGCGTGTGTGTGTGTGTGTGTGTGTGAAAAGGGATTTACACAGAATTGAAATAAAAACATAAATGAACCAGAAGAAGAATGAAGAGCAGAAAAGATGTACACTCTGTTGTCTATTCTTGACCAACAATTTGCCCCATAAATTACACATCATAGAATTAAAAGCATTTATGGGAAGGAAAAAAAAAAGAATACCATTTTGAAACGTTGGACAGGAACATTACTTTCTTTTGTAGAGCAAGCACGCACACACATAAAATCTTTAAGCCCAGCTTAATCAGGGGCTCTTTTTAGTGTTAAGATCATTTCAATCTCTTAAAAGGATATCCAAAACTATGTTCTTAATGTATGGAAATAAAGTGTTTACATTACAGAAAGAAAACTTAAATCAGTTTGGTATAAGAGCAGCTCAAATAAAATAGAACAAAGAGAAGTCTGGCCTACTACCAGGAAAAAAATATATTTTTATTTGGAAAACACTTTATTTGTATCCTTTGCTTTCTCCATTTTGAGATCTTTGTTCTAGCTCCTTCTGGGTAATTTCTTCAGAAAGTATATACTGCATGGCCAAGAAATGTGCCTTTTGCACTTAATCTGAATGATGTCTTAGCCGGACCCTGGAATATTGGCTCCCTGTTCTTTTTTCTCTGTAATGGGTAGATGTTGTTCCACTTTCCAAATTTTACAGCTAACTTCCTGGCCGGCCGGATTCTCTTCTCTTTATAAATCAACTATTCTTCCTGTCTCGACTCTTTTCTTCATTCTTGGGATTCAGACAATTCATCTACATATGACTGTCTTAGTGTGCGACTTTTTTAAACTTGGTAAAGCCATTTCACTCTGAAAACTTAGGTCTTTCTTCAGCTCAGGGACATTTATTTTCAATTCTCTCTTCAATTTTTACATTTCATAATTCCATTTTCATATTCCAGAAAAGAGACAATTAGTCACATATTTTTTTCCTCTGATCTTTCCTCTATATCTCTTACCTTTCAGCTTTATTTTCTGTTTTTTTCCTTTTTGTTGTTAAATTCTTCCTGATTCCTACTTGGGTTTTCAGCACTGTCCATTTTACATTTTATTAATTTCTTTACATATTATATATCACGGTTTTTGTCCTTTGAAATTCTTTATGTGTTCCCAACATTTCTTTGCAATATTTTCTTTTATCCATTTACTGTTTTATTTTTGTTGTTGTTATTTTTTTTTTAATAAGTTTATATATTTATTTATTTTTGGCTGCGTTGGGTCTTCGTTGCTGCGCACAGGCTTTCTCTAGTTGCGGCGAGCAGGGGCTACTCTTCATTGCGGTGCATGGGCTTCTCATTGCAGTGGCTTCTCTTGTTGTGGAGTGCAGCCTCCGTAGTTGTGGCGCACGGGCTTAGCTACTCTGTGGCATGTGGGATCTTCCTGGACCAGGGATCGAACCCGTGTCCCCTGCATTGGCAGGCGGATTCTTAACCACTGTGCCACCAGGGAAGCCCACTGTTGTTGTTATTTTAATCTTCTGTTTCCTCCATGACATCTGCCTCTGTGGGAGCCACCTGTTGTGCTTTATCGAACTTGGTCACCCTCCTTCAAGGTACTGTATGTTCTTGAATGCTTTGTGCTCTCCTTCAGGTCAGGCTTATGGGGTTGGCAGGCGGTGAGAGGTAAGGGAACGAATACCCTTGGCTCTCGGGTTTCTCAAAGTATGAGAAAGATTAGGTCTCTCCACTTAGCCTGGAAGAGGAGCAATTCAGACCAATCAGTACTGACGTCCACTGTTATCAGGTTCTCCCAGGAGTGGGGAGGCCCAGCTTTTTCTTCTCCACATCCGAGGGGATTTTCTCTTGGCTCAGCAGGCTCGATCCATAGAGAACTTCTACAGGGTCCTCACCAGCCTCTGGTAGTTTCACCAATAACACTCAGTTGGTGCCCTCTACAGACCCTGGGTCTGCACAGTCTCCTTGACAACTCAAGGCTTCATTCAGGGCTGGGCTCCACTCCAGCTGCAGCCATATTTATCTTACTGTGTGTCATCCCAGCAGGAAGCAAGAGGGATGCAAGACCATGAACAAAGACCCTACTCACTAGCAATAACATGTAACCATTCACCACCACCTAATTAGTTCCTAGATGAGAGAATGTTTATCTCATCTCCTCTAATGAGAGAGGCTGTTATCTCTCTTAGGAAGAGACCCAGAGAGAAGAAATCAGTTTCCTTTATTTCTAGTAAACAAGAGTCCTGGGTAATTTAAAATGTATACTGGGAGTCTGATGGGGATTGCCTGGAGCAGGCAGATGTGACATGTAGCAATTAAAAGTGGAATTGCTAGGGAAAAGATGTCCCCTGACCCACGTTACCGGAGGACAACAGAGATGGGAACTGTCTCAGTTGTAGAAAAGAAATAGGGCATTCTTTCAGTTCCTCAAATAGGCCATGCTTCTCCCTGCTCAGGGCCTTCTTCACTGGCCCTCTCTGCTTGGGCTGCTCCTTGACCAAGTGCTTCCCCCATCTGTCCAACCACTCTTGTTCTTCTTTCAGTCCTAGCTGAAACACGACTTCTTTTTTTATTTTTTATTTTTTTTAGTTGCAGATGACTTTTTAAAAATAAATAAATAATTTATTTAATTTATTTATTGTTTTTGGCTGCATTGGGTCTTTGTTGCTGTGCACGGGCTTTCTCTGGTTGCGGCGAGCGGGGGCTACTCTTCGTTGCCATGCGCGGGCTTCTCTTGTTGCGGAGAATGGGCTCTAGGCACGCAGGTTTCAGTAGTTGTGGCACACAGGCTCAGTAGTTGTGGCACACGAGCTCTAGAGCGCAGGCTCAGTAGTTGTGGAGCATGGGCTTAGTTGCTCCGCGGCATGTGGGATCTTCCCGGGCCAGGGCTTGAACCCATGTCCCCTGCATTGGCAGGCGGATTCTTAACCACTGCACCACCAGGGAAGCCTGAAACATGACTTCTTTAAAGGAGCCCTCTGATTCCCCAGACCAAACAAAGCCCTCCCTTTAGAAAGAGATCACTGATTCTACTTCTACTTCTCTTTCCTGGTACTTAACACTAATTTCTTTTGTTTTTTTCAATTATTCATTTAATATACATCTTTCCTGCTAGACTATAACCTCCGTGAGGGCAGGGAGTGACTGTCTTATCCACTGGTGTCTCCTAGCATGTACAGGTCCAGGTTCGTACTTAGCACTTAATTACTTGTTAACTGAATAAAAGCTGGAAAACATAAAAATATTTCTAAGATTGAGATAGCAAAATAGAGAACAAAGAGTGAAGGGGAGCAAGATGGACCGGATGAAAAGGAAAAAGAGATGATCCCATAGGGACTCAAGGGGGAAAAAAGTGAGAGAATTGGCCTGTGTGAAAAAGATTAAGAAAATAAATCTGAAAGTCAAGATGAAAGTGGCTTAAAAGAGCTTTTGTGCCTGAACTCAACTGAGGCATTCAACCCAGTAAAGGGGTAGGAGGAAGCCACCATTCAGAGTGGAACAAACCCAGCATGTCACACAGACATAAACGCTCAGAATACACATCTTTAAGGAAATGACAGGGTTACTCAGGCTCTTACGCACCGTGTTTCTCCTGAACATAACTCAGTTATTTTCTCGATATACTCATTAAAGTGAATTCTCAGAACAGAAAGAGATATATTCAAATAAAGGTCAACTTTTTTTTACATTTCAGACAGATGTGTACCAGTAATGTTTAGCTCCGCCAATGATTGAAATTTTTAAGTAAATAATTCAACTCTGAATTCTCTCTCTCTCCTGTCAGACAAATGGTCCTGCTTCCTGCCAGAGATGGGACTGGTCTTCAGGAGGGGCTTATGCATCCACTGGAAATCACACCACTTTTCTAGGTCAGGGCCATTTAGCTCCATCTCCCAGAAAAGAGTTTTCATCACTTGAGAATCACAGTGAATGAGCCCCAACCCAGCAAAGCAGTGGAAATGATTCCCCCTGATAATGTGCACATGATGTCAAAGGAACTTGGGAATGATTTTTTTTTAATGAGGAATGTGAAATTATTCTGCTTTTTCTTTGCATTTTTTTGGGGGGGGAAGGAGTAAAATTAATAAAAGGTATAACTAAAAGACAAGAAATAGGTAACCTATATTTTCTATTTCTGATAATTCTGAGTTGACTAAAGATACATGTCCAAAAAAATTAAAAGAAGTACATTTAAGGAAGAAGAGACTTTTAAGTGATAAAAAGCTTCCAAATAAACAATTTGTTGTTGTTGTTAATAAGTAATCTTATGCTGATAATGCAGGTGCAGGCTTATAGAGAAAGAGAGAGAAAGGAAGAAAGGAAGGAATGAATTGGCATTTTCCTCCTGAAGTGTATGTTTTCTGCCAACAGAATTATCTTTGTCTTTAAACAAGTCAGTTTAGTTCAAATCAGCAAAGTAGATAGCCAGAGCCCCTCATAATTTAATCATCTGAGATAACTATTGTTAATACTTTGGTATATAACACTACATACTGTATGCATTAAATATGGTTATATAATATATAGACTCTTCATTATTCACAACAGCCAAAAAGTGGAAACAACCCAGATGGCCATCAACTGTTGAATGGATAAATGCTGGTTCATCCATATGGTGAAAAATTATTCAGCAATGAAAAGAAATGAAGTAATGATACATGCTACAACATGGGTGAACCTTGAAAACATTACATGCTGAGTGAAAGGAGCCAGTCACAAAAGACCACATATTGTTTGATTCCATCCATATGAAATGTCCAGAATAGGCAAATCCATAGAGACAGAAAGTCAATTAATGGTAGCTTAGGGCTGGGGGGTAGAACAGGAAGTCACCACCAATGGGTAGGGGGGTTTCTTTTATGGAGAACAAAAATGTTCTAAAATTAGATTGTGGTGATGGCTACACAACCCTTGAAAATACTAAAAAATACTGAATTGTACACCTTAAGTAAGTGAATTATACGGCATGTGAATTATATCTCAAAAAGCTGTTTTTAAAAAAAAGCAAAAAACATTCATACAGGCTGTTCTGCGACTGCTTCATCCCTTCCTTAATGTATCACAGACAATGCTGCATGTCAGTAAGATGTGCAACTACACGGTTATTTGTGACTACAGTATTTGTGTTATTTGTACAATGTTGCACTATATGGATGTACTGACATTTACTTACTTAATGCTTTATTATTAGACAGGAACTTATTTCCAATTGCCGTGTTAAACACCCATGTATGTACACATGTCTTTGCACACCTGTATGATTCTTTTCTTAGGAAACAAAGAATAGACCTGAGGGCCAAGGGTCTGTACTCTATAAAATGATATGTGTTGCCTAATTGCCCTCCAGAAAGGCCATACTAATTAACATTCATCCCAATGGAAAACAAGAATACTTTTCTCTCTATGTTTCCATCAATGCTGAGCATTGTAGAACTAATTAATATCTGACAATCATAGGAGACATCAATTTTTAAATGTGTATTTCTTTGATTATTGAATTTAAACAGCATATTTTAATAGTCACTTGATTTATAAAATACCTATTCCTCTGCCTTTTGTCTAAATTTTTGGTCATCTTTTTAAATTTTTCTAACATATGCTACAAATTGTCCTTACCAGTTTGTCTTTCAACTTTGCTAAAGCATCTCTCCCTACACGTTCTAATGTTTTCTATACTTACATCTATTATTCTTTTTCTTTATGGTATCTGGCTTTAATGCCTAGCCTTTTACCATCCCAATGTCATAAAAATAACATCCTGTATTTTCTTCTAGCACGTCATTTTATTTCATTTCATTTGAATCATCCATTTGTGCTGATCTGCGATCCTGTGGCTTTCCTGAGTTAGGTCTGGCCTATGAAATCTGTCGAAACAGACGACTCACCTAACTGTTGAGCCCACTGTATGGCAGTACCGGTGTCTCCTGCATTGCCTTCAGCTAAGCACACCACTTCTTGCCCAATCTTCCACCCAATTAATGGATAAAAGCCTTAAAAACAAATAAACAATATAAGTCACACACTAAATAGTGAATTCATTACAGAGATGTCTAGAGTGGAACAATTTGATTATCTCAAAGACTAGCAACATGCCTGTGGAGTCAGACTGCCTGAGTTCAAATCCCAGCCCTCTTTCATTTTCTAGCTGTGGTCTTACAAGTTTCTAGTTTCTTAGTCTCAGTTTCCTCAACTGTAAAGTGGTCTACCTCGGAGAACTTCTGTGAGAATAAACTGAAAAAGGACTTAGGGCAGTGCCTGGCATAGAAAACGAACAATAAATATTAGCTTTTACTAGCTACAAGCATATCTATGTCTCTAGAAACACAGAAACAATATTTTAACTGAGAAATTAAAGGTTATTATGAGATTGGTTTGTCAGACAACTAACCATGCTATTGCATTTATCTGTAGTTTCTAATTTTTTTTTAACTCTTTATTGAATTTGTTACAATACTGCTTCTGTTTTATGTTTTGGTTTTGTGGTCCCAAGGCATGTGGGATCTTAACTCCCTGACCAGGGATTGAACCCGCACCTCCTGCATTAGAAGGCGAAGTCTTAACCACTGGACCGCCAGGGAGGTCCCCTATCTGTAGTTTCTAAACAAGGTTCCTAAATAGAAACAATGATCATTCTTCTGTTTTTGTTTTTTTTTTTTTCATTTAATTTAATTTTTATAATGATCATTTTTCCAGCTTTCATTTTCCCAGTTAGGGGAAAAGGAAGAACTTTAGGGGGAATGAAAGGCAAGAAAAACGTTTTTAAATCCACCTCTTAGTAACCATGTTAGGAGACCAGAGCTCAGACTAAGAGCCCCAAGCCCTCCTGGGTGCAGTCACACAATCTAAATTTCTTGGTTTGTGCATTCCAGGATTTCCTCCATTAGACAGAGCAAATTCTTAGCAATTGTCATTAAAACACTAAATATGCATGGATCACTAGTTGAGAAGTACCACCCCCAAAAAGTATCACAAAAAGAAGAAATTCTATCACATAAAAGAAATTTTAGAGGCCTAGAAAGATGTTTTCAACAAACATAACATGTATTATAGGTAAATATTTGGAACGCTGACCAAAATACCCTAGTCCTTCTGAACTTTTCCATAAAAGCTTTCTCATTTTTTAGTGCTTTTAATTTAAGAAAAAAGGGAAATGGGGATTAACTGTCTCTAAGAAGAATAATGAAAAATATTAGACAATATCCTTAATATAAAATAAGAAAATAGTGTCACAAAAGTTAAACAAGTAAAAAGAAGGGATATTTTATTAATAAATAGGATAAATTCTAACTACCTACCTCCAACACTCTGTTGAGGGTTATTTCCAGTATTAATATCCAAAAATGTCCCAGTTCCCATGGTTAACTTCACATCTCCTGTCTGGAAGCAGCATTCTCCAAACATGGCTGATTGCTGGTCAGCAACCTGCCAAAAACATTCAAATATAAGACCTTGGGCCCTTAGCAGTGTTCCGTTTCACTGTATCCCACTGTCTTACTTATTGTATTCTCATGGTTCACCATTTTATTTCCTTTTCCTTAAAAAAAGGAAACAGAGAGCAACAACTATATGATAGGAGTCTCTCTAGGACTAACGTTATGGGGATAACTAACGTGTCTCGGGAATTTTCAGCAGTCAACCTACTTCATCACTTTTAAGTATCATAAGAATAATCTTAGAAATAAAAGTCAGAATAAAATTTGTCCAGAAAAAAACAACTAAGATTGTTCATTTGCAACTTGCAAGCATTTTCATTCATTAGTCAAAATAACTGGCCACACAAATTTCTCTTTTAATAAGAGTGATAGGTGTATAAGTAGATGTAGGTTAAAACTACACATTTCCCAAACATACATTTTTGTTAAAAAAAATTATAACTTTTTTTTTTTTTTTCCACATCTCACGGCTTGCAGGATCTCAGCTCCCCAACCAGGAATTGAACCCAGGCCATGACAGTGAAAGTGCCAAATCCTAACCACTAGACCACCAGGGACTTCCCTATAATATTTTGTTAACGTACCTACATGTAGATATATATACAGCAATATTTTAAGGACCAAAACTCATCTGAAGAATGCTTTCTCACTAATCTACGTCTTCTAGCCATACCTTAATCTAAACCTGAGCCTACCCTGAGTTGAATAAGACTGATCCTCTCCAGGAATTTGTAACTTGAGAATTTAATTCCCCTCCCCTCACTTGATTTCTCCACCTACCATAGTGGCTGTCCATCTAGGGACAGATGCTCTATACCTCCTGTTTAAGCTGTTACAGGAAATTAAAGGCAAGATCTGAGTTTCTATAATCAAGAAAGAAACCTCAAAAACCAGAAACAGCTAATGTTGCACTCATCCACAAATTCTTTACCAGCTAAGTAGATGTTGATGAAGGATTTTATAAAATGTAAATATATTTCTTCTTCACTTTAATTGCCCTATCACGGTTTATCATTATACTATATCATATATAAACTAAGCATTGGCCCCATCACTGTTTTTTGTCTCAGAGTATTAAATAAGCCACACATTACTCAAAATACAACATTTTAAAAAAATTTAACACAGTTTTCTGAAAAACTATATATAGAGAAGTCAGAAAAGGTTATAAAGTATTTCCATGATAGAACACTGGCCCATGGGTCCCCTTTCCAGAAAGTGGAGAACACTTCTGATTATATTGAGAGTCCTTTAAGTTAAAAAGAAAAAATATATTTTAACTTTATTCTGCAAGGACCTTTTTTGTTTCTTAAATCTAATCCTAACTATTCATATAGATTCATTTAGTTTATACTATACAAGGAGAAGCCCTCAAGTTTTCTACTTACCAAGGCCACTACTGGTATAGGCACGCCAAATATCTCTTCATCCACTGATCCAAAATTGTGGCTTCAAATAAAATTGGTTAAAAAGTAAGTTATAGCTCTAGAAATATTAATTCTAAAATTCAGCAAATTGTTTTTAGCATAGGCCAAAAAGTTACATAATGAACATACAAGCACCTCAAACGTGTAATAAGATGCTTTTCCCCACACAGGCCAGGTGAATTCAGGGACAATTTTGCTGGTTTCTATGTCTGATTTGATTATTACCTCGTATCCTTCACGGGAGGCAGGAGAGAGAGCGGGATTGAAAGCAGGGAGGTGATGAGCTTACTCCAACACATCTGAGCACAGAAACATGTCATCAGAATCCAAGCTAAATTACAGAAAAACTGGTGATTCAAAAAGAAGGGAAGGGGCTTTCCTGGTGGCTCAGTGGTTAAGAATCCACCTGCCAACACAGGGGACACGGGTTCGAGCCCTGGTCCGGGAAGACCCTACATGCCAGGAGCATCTAAGCCCATGCGCCACAACTACTGAGCCTGCACTCTAGAGCCCGCAAGCCACAACTACTGAGCCCACGTGCACAACCCCTGAAGCCCGCACGCCTAGAGCTCGTGCTCCACAACAAGAGAAGCCACCACAATGAGAAGCCCGCGCACAGCAACAAAGAGTAGCCCCCACTCAACACAACTAGAGAAAGCCCGTGTGCAGAAATGAAGACCCAATGCAGCCAAAAGTAAAATATATAAAATAAATAAATTCAAAAAAAAAAAAGAAGAAGGGAAAAAAACTTTACCTCATATGGGTCAAAAAGTCCAGTTGTACTGGCATTTGAAAAATCTGTGGCAAATTCAGAACCTAAATTTATATTGGAAACGATTTATTTATGATCAGGTAGTATAAATCAACACCTATCCCTAGTTTATAGTCTCGACCTTTGTCTGCCCTCAAATTCATTACAAAATGTGTATTTCCAGTGCAAAGTCTCCAAAGCAATTTCCCACTAAACCTTTTTGAAATTTTATACTTTACCAAAGCACTTTCAGGCACGTTTCCATATCATGATTCCCAATTTAAAGATGTGGAAAGGGGCTCAGAGAAGCAACGTGATTACCTATAGCTATACTACAGGTATAGCTGCAAAGTGGCAGATTAGGAATTGAACTCAAGTCTTACTCTCAAAATTACGACTGTTCCTTGGTCTTATGTTTGAGGTTTCATCACAATTTTAAAATCACCCTCTTCTTAGAACAAAACTGAAATTAATCTAGCTTTAGTATAATATGAAGTTACTACGGTACCAAAGAAACAGTATGTCTGGGATATGGGGGAAAAAGTTTCAAACTTCCACTTTTTTCAGATAAATCATTTCTGTCAGTCAAATGCCACTTACTTGAGATACAGATCTATCAAATCATCTTTACCTTTTGTGAGCTTATGTAACAACCAGGTATCAATAGTCCCAAAGCAGCAATTTTCTTCTTCAATTGCCTTTTGCACCTTGAAAACACAGAAGCACAAAATCAATTCAAAAGGCTAAATTATTAAGTGCATGACTAAGCGCCAACCACTAAATACAATATAATCCCATTTTTTATAAAAATTAATATATACACAGAGAAATAATTTCTAGAATTTATCCCCAATGGTTCTAAGCAATTACTATAGGGTATGAAAGGCTTTAGTTTTACACCAAGAATGTTTACTTTTGTGATGAAAAAAACAAAGTATACGTCTTTTTTAGTTTAGATATAGAAATATGTCTAAATATAGAAAGTCTAAAATGGCATGGCACAGTATGGCTCACAGGTCAAATCCAACCTGCTGTCTGTACCTCAAGTTAGGAACCTTTTTGTAATTTTATAGCGGTTAAAAGAACAGAAAGAATACCTTGTGACACATGAGACGTATATGAAACTCAAATTTCCATGTCCTTACATAAAGTTTTGCTGGAACACAGCCATGCTCATTTATTTATGTATTATTTATGGCTACGTTCGTGCTACGATGGCAGACTGTTTGTGACAGAATCCTCATGGCCTTTAAAGCCTAAAATATTACTTACCTGGAATGTCACAGAAAAAAATCTGCCAAAGGAAACAAAAGAATCAAAACCTCTTTAAACTAGCTAATAGAGAAATTGGCATGCTTGTAAAGATATCATTAACTTGCTGGAAAACAATTCCGCAAATCCTACTTGATCACCTCTTCAACTCCTATTTGTCCTTCAAGACTAGCATTTCTTGGGTGTGCCTAACCCACTACCACGCGGACATCTTCCATATAGCCATTATCTCACAGCATCATTACTTCCCTAAGCTCCTTACGAGCAGGAACTAGATTGCATTTATAACCCCAGCACCTAGGAGGGTTCCTTTCATATAGCACATGTTAAAAAAAAAATTGGAGAAAATATTTGCAGACAAAGCAACTGACAAAGGATTAATTTCCAAAATATACAAGCAGCTCAATATCAAAAAACAAACAACCCAATCCAAAAATGGGCAGAAGACCTAAATAGACATTTCTCCAAAGAAGATATACAGACTGCCAACAAACACATGAAAAGATGCTCAACATCACTAATCATTAGAGAAATGCAAATCAAAACTACAATGAGGCATCACCTCACACCTGTCAGAATGGTCATCATCAAAAAATCTACAAGCAATAAATGCTGGAGAGGGTGTGGAGAAAACGGAACCCTCTTGCACTGTTGGTGGGAATGTAAATTGATACAGCCACTATGGAGAACAGTATGGAGGTTCCTTAAAAAACTAAAAATAGAACTACCATACGACCCAGCAATCCCACTACTGGGCATATACCCTGAGAAAACCATAATTCAAAAAGAGTCATGTACCACAGTGTTCATTGTAGCTCTATTTACAATAGCCAGGACACGGAAGCAACCCAAGTGTCCATCGACAGATGAATGGATAAAGAAGCTGTGCACATATATACAATGGAATATTACTCAGCCATAAAAAGAAACGAAATTGAGTTATTTGTAGTGAGGTGGATGGACCTAGAGTCTGTCATACAGAGTGAAGTCAAAAAGAGAAAAACAAATACTGTATGCTAACACATATATGTGGAATCTAAAAAAAAATGGTTCTGATGAACCTAGGGGCAAGACAGGAATAAAGACACAGATGCAGAGAATGGACTTGAGGACACGGGGAGGGGGAAGGGTAAGCTGGGACGAAGTAAAAGAGTAGCTCTGACATATATACACTACCAAATGTAAAATAGTTAGCTAGTGGGAAGCAGCTGCATGGCACAGGGAGATCAGCTCAGTGCTTTGCGACCATCTAGAGGGGTGGGATAAGGAGAGTGGGAGAGAGAGGCAAGAGGGAGGAGATATGGGGATATACGTATGCATATAGTTGATTCACTTTGTTATACAGCAGAAACTAACACAACACTGTAAAGCAATTATATTCCAATAAAGATGTTAAAAAAATAAAGCTTGCTAAATAAATGAGATTTTTTAAAAACAGCAAATGGAGACATTTAAGAATGAATCATATTTTAACAGTAGAAAGGATCAATAAAATGAAGACAGATGACATGAGTTCCAAAAAAATAAGTCATCTGTAGATTACTTAAAACAAGTATTTTGAAGAGTCAAGTACTATACCACTTAAATATGGAGTACTTAAAGTAATATTATTAGATTTCAAACTATTCTTAAATTTAGAAATTGTGATTCTAAAATTTGTTTCAGATTAGACAAAGGTTAATCTGAATTTCAGCAAGTAGCAATAATGCGTGCCAGGTAGTAAGTTCATTTGCTCATTCAAGAAATACTTGAGGGCTTCCCTGGTGGTGCGGTGGTTAAGAATCTGCCTGCCAGTTCAGGGGACACAGGCTCAAGCCCTGGTCCGGGAAGATCCCACATGCCGCGGAGCAACTAAGCCCGTGTGCCACAACTACTGAGCCTGGGTGCCACAACTACTGAAGCCTGCGTGCCTAGAGCCCATGCTCCGCAACAAGAGAAGCCACTGAAATGAGAAGCCCACGCACTGCAAAGAAGAGTAGTCCCTGCTCGCTGCAACCAGAAAAAGCTCGTGCACAGCAACAAAGACCCAATGCAACCAAAAATAAATAAATAAAATAAGTAAATTTATTTAAAAAAATATTTGAGAGCCAGGCCCTCTGATTGATAGGTAGTAGGCCCTTGTGAGGCTAGAGGGACACAGAGTAGGTATCAGGGCTTCCTAAGGTAGGAGGACCAAGGGCAATCCTCCACACATTGGGTTAAGACTCCAAATGGCTCTACCCTAGGAGAAAGGGTAAACTAGAAGGATGGGCTCTTGTAGGAACTCCAACTCAGCTTTAAACCAACTCAATAATTAAATTGGATTGAGATAATGCTGGTGCATAGAAGAATGGAAGAAGCATACATAGATACTATCCAGAGCAAGATATGTTAAAGCTCTCATAATTTCTACACACAAGCTCACAAATATAATGTCTAGTTCATATACACACACACACACACACACACACACACATATATATGTATATATATACACACACATACATACAAACAAGTAGCCAGGTTCACCAAACTCATCAAGTTGTATGCATTAAATATGCATAGCTATTTGTATGCCAATAATCATACCTCAATAAAGTGGCTTACAATTTTTTAAAAAAACCTATTAAGTAACCAGGCATACAAGGAAACAAGAGAACATTGCAGGGGGTGGGGGGAGGAGAAAGAGACAGTCCATAGGAGCTACAGATATTGGAATTAATAGCCATGGACTTTTAAAATACCATGCTAATTATGTGGGGAAAAAAAGTGAAATTCTAGAACTAAAAATATTAAGAACTTAATGGACGGGTTTTCATAATAGAACATTAGAAACAAAGAGATACGAGATTTGGAAGACAGGTTAGAAGAAAATATCCTGAATAAAGTCCATAGAGACCAAAGAATAGAAAATATGTAAGACAGAGTGAGAGACAAAAAGGATTTAGTCAAAAGGTCCAACATACATGTAATCAGATTTTCAGAAGGAAAGAAGATAAGCAGAATGCAGCAGAAATTTATATGTGAAGATAATGGCTGCCAAATTTTCCAAATCAACAACAGATATCAAACAATGAATTTAAGACACCCTACAAACCCCAAGCAGGTTGTCACACCTAGATAATAAGCGCAGAAAATGTGTTTGATCAAGTCAACATCCAGTCATGACAAAATGTCTTGGCAAACTAGGAAAAGTAGAGAATTTCCTTAATTTGATAAAGGATAGCTAAAGAAATTTATACTAAATGTGAAATGTTGAAAGCTTTTGTTCCAAGATCAGGAATGAGAAAAGGATGTTTGTAGTCATCCCTTCTAGTCAATATATCCTGGAGGTCCTTGTCAATGCAAAGGAAAAGAAATGAGAGTAGAGTCATATTTGTACATCATATGCTATTAGAGCAGCGGGTCCCCAACCTTTTTGGCACCAGGGACCAGTTTCATGGAAGACAATTTTTCCACGGACGGGGGTTGGGGGATGGTTCAGGCGGTAATGCGAGTGATGGGGAGCGATGGGGAGCAGCAGATGAAGCTTCGCTTGCTTGCCCACCACTCACCTCCTGCTGTGCAGCCCTGTTCCTAAAAGGCCGCCGACCAGTACCAGTGGTTAGGGACCCCCTGTATTAGGGAACTGCAAATTAAACCAATGAGATACTGCGTCACACCTATCAGAATGGCTAAAATCCAAAACACTGACATCAAATGTTAGCAAGGATGTGAAGCAACTCCCATTCATTGCTGGTAGAAATGCAAAATGGTACAACCACTTTGGAAGACAATTTGGCAGTTTCTTACAAAGCTAAACATAGTCTTACCATATGATCCAGCAATCGCATACCTAGGTATTTACCCAAACGAGGTGAAAATTTATGTTCATACAAAAACCTCCACACAAATGTTACAGCAGCTTTATTCATAATTGCCAAAAACTGGAAGCAACAAGATATCCTTCAATAGCTGACTGGATAAACACACTGTGATACACAATGAAATACTAATTAGTGGTAAAAAGAAATGAGCTATCAAACCACAAAAAGACATGGAGAAACCTTTAATGCATATTGTTAAGTGAAAGAAGCCAGTCTGAAAAGGCTACATTCTGTATGATTCCAACTATACAACATTCTGGAAAAGGCAAAACTATATAAAGACAGTTAAAAAAAGAAAATTGGTGGTTGCCAGGGGTTCAGGGGTAAGAGGAGAGGGATGAATAAATGAAGTGCAGGGGATTTTTAGGCAGTGAAACTATTTTGTATGATACTGTAATCATAGATACATTACATTAATAATATTTTATAATAATGTGTCACTGCTGATTCATCAATTGCAACAAATGTAGCATATTAATGCAAGATATTAATAACAGGAAAACCGTGTTGGGGGGAATATGGGAACTCTGTACTTTCTGCTCAATGTTTCTGTAAACCTAAAACTCCTCTAAAATTAACATGTACTAATTTTTTTAAAGGACAAAAGATTTATTCTGCTTGTATATGTCTTCTTGAGTCAGTTTGGGTAGTCTGTGCATTTCTAGGAATTTTTCCATTTTTTCTAAGTTATCTAATTTGGCATACACTTGTTCATAGTATTGCCTAATAGTGTTTTGTACTTCTGTGAAGTTGGAATTAATGTTCCCTCTTTCATTCATAATTTCAGTTATTTGGATCTTTCTCTCTCTCTCTTTTTTTCTTGTTGTCAGTCTAGCTAATCTTTTCAAACCAACTTTTGGTTTTGTTGATTTTTTCAACTGTTTTTCTAGTCTCTATTTCATCAATTTTCACTCTAGCCTTTATATTACTTTCCTTCTGCCTGCTTTGGGTTTAGTTTGCTCACCTTTTTCCAGTGTCTTAAGGGAGAATATTAGATTTGTTTTCATGTAGTCTCTCTATGTAATACAGTCTTGTTCTAAATTTCCCTGTAAAGACTACTCCTGCTACATCATATCTTAGTATACTGTGTTTTCATTTTCATTTATCTCAAAGTATTTTCTAATTTCTCTTGATACTTCTTCTTTTACCCATTGATTATTTAAAAGTGCTTTGTTTAATTCCCACATATTTTTGAACTTCCCAAATTTCTTTTTGCTACTTATTTCTAATTTCATTCCTTTGTAGTCATAGGAATACTTTGTATAATTTCAGTCCTTTCAAATTTATTGAGACTTGTATTATGGTGTAGCATATGTTCTATCCTGGCTCAGGTTCCATGTACACTTAAGAAGGATGTATATTCTGCTGTTATTAGTTTTCCATAAATGTCTATTAGGTCTAGTTGGTTTATGCTGTTGTTCAAGTTTTCTATTTCCTTGTTGATCTTCTCTCTAGTTGTTCTAACTAGCACTGATGAATTGTTTATTTACACCTTCAGTTCTGTCAGTTTTTGCTTCCTGTATTTTGGAGCACTGTTATTAGGTGCATTATTGTTATATATATTTTTTTTGGCTGCGCAGCTCAGCATGCAGGATCTTCCCCGACCAGGGATGGAACCTGTGCCCCCTGCAGTGGAAGTGTGGAGTCTTAACCACTGGAATGCCAGGGAAGTCCCAATTGTTATATATTTCTGATGGATTGACTTCTTCTTATTATAAAATGCCCTTCTTTTTCTCTAGTAACATTTTTTTGTTTGTTTTTAAAGTTTGTTTCGTCTGATATTAGCATAGTCACTTAGCTTGTGGTTGCTGTTTGCATGGAAATCTTTTCCATTCATTTGCTTTTTAAAAAAATATTTTATTGAAGTATAGTTGATTTACAATGTTGTGTTAATTTCTGCTGTACAGCCAAGTGATTCTATATACATATATATATATTCTCTTTCATATTCATATATACATATATATACATTCTCTTTCATATTCTTTTCCATTATGGTTTATCACAGGATATTGAATATAGTTCCCTGCACCATACAGTAGGACCTTGTTGTTTATCCATCCTATATATACTAGTTTGCATGTGCTAATCCCAACCACTCAATCCTTCCCTCCCCACTCCCCCTCCCCGCTGGCAACCACAAGCCTGTCTTCTCTATGTCTGTGAGTCTGTTTCTGTTTCATAGATTCCATCCGTTTACTTTTAACTGATTTGTAGTTTTGAATCTAAAGTATGTCTCCCATAAGACAGCATATAGTTTGATTTTGCTTTTTTATCCAGTCTAAAACCACAATGAAATATCACTACCTACCCACCAAAATGGCTAAAATTAAAAAGACTGATAATATCAATTATGATGGTAAATGAAATTATAAATTCCCTCCTTCACTGATGAGGGGTGTGTAAATTGTCAAAAACTGTGGAAAAATGTTTGATATTATCCACTAAAGGTGAAAATATATATACACATTCATGCCCTAAGAATTCCATTCCCATGTATAGACACAGCAGAAACGCATTTACATAGCATTATTCATAATGGCCCAAAATGTACATTTGGAAATAACTCAAATGTACATGAACAAAATGGATAAATGGATAAACTACATAAAATCATATACTGAACACTAAATAGCAATGAAAATATAAGGAAATTAATTTACATACAATTTGGGCATATTTAGCAAATATAATGTTAAGCAAAAGGAGTCAGACACAAAAGAATAAGCACTGTATGATTCCATTTACAAAATTCAAAAATATTCAGGCAAAGAAAGCTAAAGTGTAGTGGTGAGGAATAAACATGTAAATTGTAAAAGTGGAAAGAAAATGTAATACATAGTGCCACAGTGTTCTAGTTCTTGATTTGAGTAGTGTTACACAGATATTTGCTCCACAAAATATCACTGAGTGATACATTTTTGTTTTGTTCACTTTTCTATATGTGCCATGACTCACAATAAAAAGGTTTAAAAAAACCAAATTGAGTAAGGATTCCTTGTCTTCCATCGCAATGTGGTGGACACTTAATTTTCCCTCAAAAAATCAAATTATTATCTTTATTCCTTGCATTTTTTTATCCCCATAATCTAGACACACACACACACACACACGCACACTCTTTCCTTACCTCAGTCAGGTTCTGCAAAATCCAGGCCAATCTCAAAGAAACATGCTGGGTTGTGAAAGTGAACAAACTGGCTGCTAAAAATCGTTTACTTCTAGTGACGAAGTGCAGCGCTCGGCAGGAACTGTGTATGAGCTATTTTTTTTTAAAAAGATATTTTAGGAAAATGCATTTAATGGTGTTTGATGTTTCTATATTAAATTTCATACACATGCAAACCAACCCAATAGCAAACAATTTATTTAACTACTTATAAAGTGTTCTCAGCACTTAAGGAGATCAAGCAAAGCACCCTAAGAGGACAATTTGCATTCTAAAATATGAAATGTGACACATCTACTATGAACTTCTTTAGCAAACACTAGAGGCTCAAGTACTTATAAAAGTCTTTTAAAAATAACTGTTTTCTACCTCTTTACCTATTTTTAACTATGAAAGTAAAGGTAGAGAGTCAAGGGAGAAGGCTATTTTTCTATTAGAAATATATTTTTAATCAAGTTACTATTAACCCAGAAGAGAAGCTCCCCTATACATTAAGTGCTTAAAATTTGGGATAAGAGATTTTATTTAATACTATTTATATTTATCTAATGATTGAAGATGAAACATACAGTTTTCAACTTACTTCTTCGTATGCAAAATCTTTAACTGAAAAAAAAAAAGCCTTATACAGAAACCTAGCATTGAGTTTTAAGGTTTGTAAGACATACTAAAAAACACCCAAAAAACAACAGTAAAATAAACCCTTATCCTGCCACTTAACTAGAAGGATGCAGATGGACAATTCAACTTCTGAAACTGATGTTTCACAAAACATTCATTTATAGAGAATTTACCTACTTTTTGCATTTTTTCCTATTATTCCCATCCCTCCCCAAAATAAATGGAAAGATTTTGGTTTATTTATTTAAAATAGAAATAAATTTATTTTTCTTTCATTTTTAGCATAATGCATCAATCAAGAAATGTGTAGACTCAGTTCTCTCTACATTTCAGTTTTGTCCTTTTTTTTTTTGAACAATGAGGCTCATTTTCATTTTTTTCACCTTTTTTTCTTTTTGGTGAGAACATTTACGTTCTACTCCCTTAGCAAATTTCAGTTATAAGATACAGTATTATGAACTAGTCACCATATTATGCATTAGATCCCCAGACCTTATTCATTGTATAACTGAAAGTCTGTACCCTCCTTTTCACCCTGTTCAGTACTCAAACCTTCTGCACTTCCTTATATTTTATATTACTTATTAAATATAAGACTTTTTAAAAGTATTTAAGGTGAACACCCAGAATCCTTCTTCTGATGTGTTATATGTTAAGAAACATTTCAAACTGAAGTGAGTTCTTCTTCCATAAGCAACTATACTTTTCTGTATAAAAACTTAGATTTAGGATCCTTCAGGGATCTTCTGTTAAAATGCAGATACTTTGGCGGGGGCACACAAAAAGTACTAAGAGTTCTAATACCTGCACTTTTAGTCAACATATGAACGAGGAACACTTTTGTTCATATATTTAACAAATATTTATTGAGTACCTTCCATGTACCAAGAACTGCGCTAGGTCCTGAGAAAACAGAGTGAACAAGAGGCAGAATCCCTGCCTTCTTGAAATTTACATTCTAGTGGGAAGAGACAGACAAATACTTAATCAAATCAATAAATGAGATAATCTAAGAAGACACTGGTTGTAAGATGAACCACTATTTAATGTACTAGCAAAAAAGAAAAAAATCCTGCTAGTTAAATTATGACATAATTGTAAGATATAATTTATGGTTAAAATGACCGAAAAACCCCTGATGATTAAAAAATGTATCCTAGTTAAAAATCATCCTTTTCAAAATTGGAAAAAAAAATGTATGTCTTATAACTCATACATTGCTGGTGGGAATGCAAATGGTACAACCACTTGGGGAAAAAGTATGGCAGTTTCTTACAAAATAAAACATACAGTTACCCTATAACCTAGCAATCATCCTCTTGAGGTATTTATCTCAGAGAAATGAAAACTTATGTTCACATAAAATTCCATAAACAAATGTTCATAACAGCTTTATTTGCCATAGCCCAAAACTGGAATTAGCAGAGATGTCCCTCAACAGGTGGTACATCTACCACTGAATACAACTCAGCAATAAGGAGTTGGGACTTTTATGCTAAAAGCAAAGAGAAGCCTTAGCAACCAACAGGCAAGAATCGGAACAGTGAGAGGAAGCATGGGTGCCTGGCATGACTGGAGGAAACTGTGGTGCCAGGAGATTGCCACCACGCCTCAATTACTTCACCACGTTGCCTGCGGGCAGCCTTGGCTAAACGCACGACCTTGGTGCCAGCCCTGGCACATGCTCCCTAAACATTTCCAAGAACCTGAGTCAACAGACCATAAGCATCTGGAAAAGGATGATTATAGGGTAGAGTTCCTTCACTGGCAGGACCAGCTCTGCAATTTTGTGCGCTAAACTCCATGAGCCTGTTTGTGTGCATTTCTCTGCTAAGAGAGGCCAAAACTTATATCATATACCTGTTCAATATCAAGTAGACAAGTGCTTTAAATGCTCAGTTTTGTGCTTGATGTCAGTTTTTCATCACGATTTGAGATCTGGGGCTTATACTACAGAAATAAATGTTTTCACAATTTATTTTAAAAGGAAGAAAAGTTTTATCAAACACCTCACTGACTAACTTAAGGAACATCTAATGACTTGACCTATTCAAAACTAAAATTATATATTAAAGTATAACACTGCACATTATAAATAGTATAATTTTAAATTATATCATTCAAAGTTCGCAATATTTCCTTATAACCACTTTCAACTCTCTTACTCAATATTTCCTTATAACCACTTTCAACTCTCTTACTCTCAACTCTTACTCTTACTCTTACGTTTATCTTTCCCATAAACAGCACCTCTCAGTATTCAGCCTCACAAGTTATTAAAGCAAGGTGCATTTCTATATATTTAACTAACAAAAAAAATCATTGTGGGTGAGCCTATGGCAGATTTGTTTCACTCGTGCATTGCTGTCATATTCTATAAGTATTCAAGTTTGTTTTCATATAAAATTAAAGTCTCCGAACACTTATCAAGGAAAACTGATGCTCCGGATACTCCCCATGCGCCACCTGGTAGGGGCAGCCTAACTGAGAAGGCATTTAACTGTGCGGCATTAGAAGCATTAGAACAATCTATATGCAATACTGATTGTAAGACCAAATACTGCAGGTTTCACCATATTTGAGGAGCTGGAAAATTGTCTCGCTCTTTAACTCGGTAGTCTCACACTTCGGAGTGAGATGCCACTACTGCTGTCACTGTCGTCATCAGCGTCATCATTTGCCAGGCATCATGGTGAAAGCTTGTGGCAGTCAGCTAGTTACCTATCTCAATATCCATTAACCATTTTTATAACAAAAGATGATAAAATCTGGACATAGTCTGTATTTTTTCGATTTCTCCAGGAACGGGAATGAATTCTCACTCACTTGTGAACCTCTGGTCCACCCCAAACCTCCTCAGCGGTTCCTGACGTGCAGCTGTTAAGGACTTCAGTCCACCACCACGCCCTTGGGTGACTACTATTAAATTTCACTGGGGTGGGGAGTGTGCATGTGTGTATTCTCTTCTTAATGTCCTAAGACATCATCAGTAGATGATACAGTTCTGCCTACGGCTAAAGGACATTTACAGGAAAAACAGTAACATCCAAATCACAGAACATAAGAAAAAGATTACCTTCATTAAAAGAGAACTATTCCAAGATTTTACAAGTTCAATAGCTCTTAGGTCTTGCCAACTAATGAAGTTGTGGAAATGCTTTCCCGTTTTCCTAAGAAAGATGGAAACAATATTTTGAGACTCAATATAAATCAGAGACTATATTATATAAAAGATCTGTCACAAGAGAAAACAAAATTAGAAGCCAAACTGTAATTTCAACATATGATTTAATTAATTGGGGCTTTCTGAATGCCTTCTTCTCTTTGATTTGATAAATTGAACACACTTTGTAACAATTATGTGATGTACAGTATAAAATTTTAGATCAGATTCTATCCAAAAACTATTCTTTTTGAAGCATTACAATGTGTACACTTCCAAAAACAAAACTGATGAAAAGCCTTCAAAGACTTGCTTATACAATTTTAAAAGCAAGAAAAAGAAGCCAGTACTTTCTCTTTTCATTGTACTTATCTTAATATACACAATCAGATAAAAACTTCTGTACCTACAGAAGAGCTAAAATGTAGCCTGAGCCTGTTTTTTTTTTCTTTATAAGTTTATTTATTTATTTATTTTTGGCTGCGTTGGGTCTTTGTTGCTGCACGTGGGCTTTCTCTAGTTGCAGCGAGCAGGGGCTATTCTTCATTGCGGTGCACGGGCTTCTCATTGTGATGGCTTCTCTTTGCAGAGCACAGGCTCTAGCCACGCGGGCTTCAGTAGTTGTGGCATGCGGGCTTCAGTAGTTGTGGCTCACTGGGTCTAGAGCGCAGGCTCAGTAGTTGTGGCGCATGGGCTTAGTTGCTCCGTGGCATGTGGGATCTTCCCGGACCAGAGCTCAAAGCTGTGTCCCCTGCATTGGCAGGCGGATTTTTAACCACTGCACCACCAGGGAAACCCCTGAGCCTGTTTTATACCTCTCAACTTTAGGACTGGTTCAGCCCCTGACTGGCAACCTACCCAGGCTTCCCAAAATTTGTCCAAGAAAAAGAAATTCAACAAACTCTGGGTCAATACTACAATAAAAGCACAGCACTAAGAAATAGAGTAGAAATAAATTCTTTTTCCTTTGAGGCTCCTACAAATCAACCACTGCCATCCACTCAGCTTCAACATCCAGCCCAGGCTGGCCTTCTGTGCTCCCTCCAGGCCTCCTCCTGTGTGACTGTGACCACGTTCAATTCCCAAGACTGTCATTTCCCACTCTTTTTAAGCAGTCCTCACCCATGGTTACATCCTCAACTCTATCACCTGGAAACATTCTACCACCAAATTCTATCACTTTGCTATACACCTGAAACACACAAAAAAACAGGTTAATGACAGGGAAATGCCCACAGTATAATATTAAAGGGAAAAAAATCAGGATAAAAACTTTACATATATTGCAATCCCAATTTGCTAAAAAGTAAATAAATAAAGCAAATTAACCAAAAGAAAAAGAAATCCTAACATTCTAATATATCAGTCAATACTTCTTGCTATTATTTCAGTTCTCTCAATCTTACCCCCTAAATACCTTCCCTTCAAACTTACTGCATCCTTTAATCCCTCAAACATTCCCTTTCCTTCTTACCGACCCCTCCTAGGCTTACTTTCCTACTAGGCTTACTTACATGGTCTATCACTTTAATAACTTGCCTTCACACACTCTCTATCCCTTGACTCTTTCTTTTTTAAATTGTGATAAAATATACATAACATAAAATTTACCATTTCAACCATTTTTAAGTGCACAGTACAGTGGCATTAATGTTGTGTAACCATCAGCACTATTTCCAAACACTTGGGCTGTTTCCACCTTCTTCCTACTGTAAATAATGCTGCTATAAACACTGCTGTACAAATATCTGAGTCCCTGTTTTCAATTTCTTTGGGTATATACCTAGGATTAGAATTGTTGGGTCATATGATAATTCTGTGTTTAGTTTCTTTTTTATTTATTTATTTATTTATTTTTGGCTGTGTTGGGTCTTCATTGCTGCACGGGGGCTTCCTCTAGTTGTGGCGAGCGGGGACTACTCTTTACTGTGGTGCGAGGGCTTCTCACTGCAGTGGCTTCCCTTGTTGCGGAGCACGGGCTGTAGGCTCACGGGCTTCAGTAGTTGCAGCACGTGGGCTCAGCAGTTGTGGTGCACGGGCTTAGCTGCTCCGCGGCATGTAGGATATTCCCAGACCAGGGCTCAAACCCGTGTCCCCTGCATTGGCAGGCGGACTCTCAACCACTGCGCCACCAGGGAAGTCCCCTATGTTTAGTTTCTGAGGAACTGCCAAACCGTTTTCCACAGCGGCTGCACCATTTGACATTCCAGCAACCAGTATGTAAGAGTTCCAATTTTTCCATATCCTCACCAACACTTGTTAGTTTACATTTTAAAAATTATAGCCATCCTGGGAGATGTGAAGTGGTATCTCATTGTGGTTTTGATTTGCATTTCCCCAGTGACTAATGATATTGAGCATCTTTTCATGTGCTAGTTGACCATTTGAATACTATTTAAACCCTTTGTCCATTTATGAATTAGGTTTAGGCTTTGGTGTTGTTGCTGAGCTGTCAGTTATTTATATTCTCTGGATATTAATTCTTTATCAAATATATGATTTGCAAATATTTTCTCCCATTTTATGAGTTTTCACTTACTTTAAAGTGTCCTTTTTTTTTTCTTTCTGTTTTTCACCTTTACTAATGGGATCACAGCATTCACATATTAATGGGATCACAGCATTCACATACATCACATACATTTCACCTTTATTAATGGGATCACAGCATTCACATACATTCACATATATCATGAACATGATCATTGTTAGTGATCCAAACGATCACGATTATCATTACTACAAATCAGAGAAGTGATTCTCCTATTGTTATTTTTTAATAAATTTATTTATTTATTTATTTTTATTTAATTATTTTTGGCTGTGTTGGGTCTTCGTTGCTGCACACAGGCTTTCTCTAGTTGCAACAAGAGGGGTCTACTCTTCGTTGCAGTGCACAGGCTTCTTACTGCGGTGGCTTCTCTTGTTGTGGAGCACAGGCTCTAGGCTCGCGGGCTCAGTAGTTGTGGCTTGCGGGCTCCAGAGCGCAGGCTCAGTAGTTGTGGCGCACGGGCTTAGCTGCTCCGCAGCATGTGGGATCTTCCCGAACTGGGGCTCAAACCTGTGTCCCCTGCACTGGCAGGTGGATTCTTAACCACTGTGCCACCAGGGAAGTCCCTCTCCTATTGTTTTAGTCCTCCATCTTAAATTACAAACCAAACATACCAAGACACATACCTTCCATATTACATGCTTCAGTCAGTTTTCAGATATCTAACTGTAGATTTAAGATATCAATGGCTATAAATTTTTTCAGACATTTTAAAAATGCAAATTATATGTTATGTCAAAATA